>NC_088796.1:54449068-54752098 GCF_011386835.1 Chrysemys picta bellii | reverse complement strand
ATCTGAAACCTGTCTTTCCTGAAGGCCATTAGCTCCACCTGTGGTCTGCTTCAGGCTTGACAGACTAGAATACTCTCAATCAGTTACTACTTTCTAGAGTTCAGCTGTGTCCTGTTCAAACAGTCTGCTGGTGAACTGCTTTCCCATTAGCTGTTAGCCTGAAGAGATTCAGCTTCCAAGATACCCGCAGTTCTATTTTGCGGAGCCTGAACAATGTTATTCCATTGGCACACTATACGTTGGCCAGCATTCAAGTTTACACACAGCAAGTCTCATTCATACTAACAAGAATACATTCCTTAAAACTGTAATCCTAGCCATAACTTGGGACAGTGGCAAAGAAATGTTTTCACTCCTCAGCTCATAGAGAGCCTAATATCTAGTGCAATCCATTCCAACATGCATCAAATGCTGTTTCCATCAAACCCAGAAACCATTAGACACAACAGATTCCTTACTTTTTTCCCTCTCCATTTTTCTCTTAAAACAAAAGATAAAATTAATTTGTGTTGGTACACTAAGAATATTGAATAATATGTAATAACTGCAATGACTGTCAGGGAACACATTCAGAACAATTCATTTTCAATGACTCATTAACAAATAAGAGACCTCCCTAATGCTGCCGATAAGCCTAATCGCTACAATTCAAGATGTAAATTGTTTAATAGTAAGTTTTTCCATTTTGCAGCTCCATTTATTTCCTGATGCTTCTGTGTTCTGCTCTGGGTGCTGAAAAAGTTGATCAATGTAAAAAGTATTTTCAAGTAGTATACTTATTTTAAAACAATTAATGGAATGCAAGCAAATGAACACCAAAATATACTCATGACAGGTACATATATTCTGAACCACCTTAAGTGCTAGTTAAGATTGATTGTAATGCAAACATTTAAGTCTGTTTGTATATGCTATAAGGACTTCTGCATCTATATATACAGTAGCTATCACATTTTCAAATATGACAATAGGTACTCACCTAAAATGATTGACAACATTTGTTTTGCTAAGAAATGAAAGCACAAATGATCCTGGCCTCCGATCACTCTCTCGAATAAGGTAACTACCAGGTTTTCCGGCTTGCCGAAGACGTTCTTCTGCAATTGTTCTGTCAAGTTTTCCATGATACCACCTGAAAAAGAGTGTGAAATAAACAGGTGACTATAAAATAAAACTATCAATTCCAAAGTGTGGTCACAAGAAGAACATCTGGGGTATTGCAAGAGCTTTACTATAACACATTAAACATAAAACAACTGAACTCTGACATATCCAACTCTGATGGAAGTTTTCTGTTAAAATCATTGTTTATGAAGGCCCTTAGTTCTATCACTACAGAAATTTAACATTCATTATTAGCTTAGCTCTTTTTAAAATGGTGATTTAATGCATCAATTTGCGTTTAACTGGATTGTTGGATTCCAGAACTCTCTTTTCAGCATGGTTTAATTCATTGATTTGCCCAAATCCATGCAATCTCAGATCTCATTGAAAGTTCCCTCTTAAAAACTCTCTAATTTAGTTCAAAATTAGAAAGAGGCATAAGATGCAAAGCAGGAGGGAGAAAGGGAAAGAAGATATCCAGAATCTGACATTTTGATTCAGATCCCTCTGTTCTGTAATGCTTGAAATCCAAGGAAGGATTCTGTTCTCAGCCAGAGATTTTGTGTAACAGTGAGGACACCTCTCCCTTAAGGCTGTGATTTTGGTGTTTTGCCACTAAGAGGAGCAGTACAGAATGTAATCCTCAGTATATCCTATTTCTGAAAATGTGAATCAACGAACTTTTTCCTTCCTTCCAGATAAAGGTTATCTGCAAAGGAAATAAAGGGATTGTGCCCCTTTTGGACTTTGTTATGTTAAAAAAAAATCAGACCTTTTAACAAACAAACAAAAAAAAATCTGACATATTAACATTAATCAGAATTGTAGGTGTCTCAGAAGACCCCCTGCCCCAGCCCTGATTCCCCTCCCACCCTCTGAACCCCTCGGTTCCAGCCCAGCACCCTCCTACATCGCAAACCCCTCATCCCTGGCCCCACCCCAGAGCCTGCACCCCCAGCCAGAGCACTCACCCCCCCACCCACACCCATACCCCCTGCTCCAGCCCTGATTCCCCTCCTGCACCTCAAACCCTTCATCCCCACCCCCAACCCACAGCCCTCACCCACACCCAACCCCAATTTTGTGAGCATTCATGTCCCGCCATACAATTTTCATACCCAGATGTGGCCCTCGGGCCAAAAAGTTTGCCCACCCCTGATATAAAGTGACTGAAGTGAACAAAGGGGTTGTTTTGGAAAGAAGGAAACACACTAAGTGAGAAGATTGGATAAGCAGTGAGGGGCAGAGCTGTACATTACAATGGAAGTTTTAAATTTTAAAAGAGGTTTCCCCTAACAATCCTTTATAAAAGAGACTTGCCGACTTATTGAAAAAATGAAATCCTTTAACAACAACGTTGTTTCTATATCATTTCTGTTTGGGAAAATGTTCAGAAACTGCACTAAAGGACTCAGTTAGAAATCATGGGCTCTACTGACAATTGTGAATGAAAGACTTACGTAGGGTAAGCTATTTCACACCTGTATCTCGGTTTATTAGTCTGTAGAATGCATATGATTGCTATTGATATAGATATTTGTAAAACACTGATATCTTTAAATGAAATGTGCTGTACAAGTGCAAAGTTTTATTTCTCTTTCCTCATTAGTTAAATTTGGCAGAGAGCAGAATCATTTAGAGTTTATCTACTCCAGTTTATTCCCCACTTGAAATAATATTCCTGACATAATTAACTCTTCTAATAAATGGTTCTACTAATAAAGAAGAAGAAAACAAAATAATAGCAACTTCTCCATAAGAGATCAGGTTTTTTAGAATTATAAATATATAATATCAATCTTCTATTTTACATTTCTATAAAACATACTCAAGTATCTCAAGTTTTGAACAAAATGGAAAGATTTTGTCCTCCATAGTAGGCATACCACTACTTTTGGTATATTCTAGATTATTTCCTCTGACTCTGAACAGGATATACTTATTTTCTCCCACATAACTATATTTTATTACATTTATTACCAGATGAGTGTAAGTGACTTAAATAAATACTTTATCACAATTTACCTCAGAACAAAAAATATGGTGCATTTAATTTCATTTCTTATGCCAGCAGTTAAATTCAATCAAAGCTACAAGAACATATTTTTTCTGTATTTGAGTTACTATCAGCTAACACATAAGCTTGTATTTTTCAGGTTAGTATGTATTCTTTCATTAAATTGTTGTTCCTATGAAAATATGCTCTGACATCTGTTTTATTTAACTAAAAACTGATAGCATAACAGAGTCCATGGCAATAGTATATCATCAGTATTCAGTAGTGATGGCAGAAAACAGTTCAAGTGAATATCCTCAGGAAACCGCTGCAGATAGCACACATCTTTAGAAAACAGGATACACACTGAAGATATCATTACAGTAAGCAAAATGCTTTTCAGGAAATAGCTGCATTCTTTTTCCAGAGAAAGTACAATTTTAACACTAGATAGCACTGCCCCATTCAGAGAGGACATGCAGAAGAATTATATTCAAAGTTTTTCATAAATCAGTCTAAAATTTTAAATATCAACCTCCTCTTGTCTTTCAATGTGTGTCTTAAGTGAAGAAATATACTAGTACAGGGTGCATTGTATTGTCTCTCCAAACCAGTAAGTATTATAAAACAGTAAGAGATAATTGAGTTACAGGTGTTACATATGTTCAGAATCTTTTATAAGCACATCAAATGAACAGTTATGGGAATGCTTGATGTACCTTTAACAAAGACAATAGCAATTTTCATTATTATAGACTTTCTTTTTTCATTCAAAAAGGTACTCGCAAGAATCAGCTCAGTCCTTTCTTGTCTATTCAAAATGATGACCAGTCTAAAACCATGTCACTGTAAAAGTAAAAGAGGAAAACTCACCTCAAAAGGCAAAAAATACATTTATTTGGATTTTTACAAAGGCAGGCCAAACCTGCTGCGTCAGCGGGTAAATAAACTGGCCTAGCCCGCCAGGGTGCTTACCCTGGCGAGCCGCGTGCCGAACGTTGCCGACCCCTGTTATACAGTATGGGTTTAATACATTCATAAAAAGAAACAACTGGTCCCCCGACTGCATCACCTGCAGTTTCTGAATAAATTTAAGACGTAGCCCTACATAGAGTGCATTGCAGAAATCTAATCTTACTGAGACAAACAGATGGATAACCATTGCAAGATTCGCTTCTAAAAGAAACAGCTCCGTAGGTGAAAAAAGGCTTATCTGATTGCAGCTTTAACCCAATTTCTGTGCTTATACAAAAACAGGTCATTTCAATCCTACTCTGTTTTATATCAATTTCCACTGACTTTCGTAGTGGCAGAGGAGATGCTGCTGCTCCTATGATTAATTTATTTCATGTAGTATTATAGGTGTTAGTCTACTTATGATACTACAGTTGGATGTGCAATTCTCCACTCCTTCCATGTCATGTTTAATTCAAGGGAACATACTAACATAGAAGTTGCCATACTGAATCACAACAATGGTCTATCTCGCCAGTATCCTGTCTCTGACAGTGGCCATTATCAGATGCTTCGCAGACAGGTGCAAGAAACCCTGCAACAGAAAGTTATGGAGTAACATGCCTAAAGGGATAACATTTCTTACTAACTCCCGTTATTTAGACAATTCCTTAAACTCTTATGCCTGAAGATTTACACAACTTGTTTTTAAAAAGTACTTATTATTGTAACTTACTATCCATATTATATCAATCCATTTTTTTATTCTGACAACCTTTCAGTCTCACATTCATCAGAGTTCCCCAGGCTAATTATGTGTTGTGTGAGAAACCATTTCCATTTATCAGTTTTAAATTTGCTCCCTATTAATTTGACTTCATTTAATCTCCCTCACAACAACACAAAAGCTGTTTTCTGAGGTTATTTGATACATTCTGTTTATGTCTTGCTTTTCAGCTTCCATTGTTTAGAGACATGCATCCCATCTGAAAATTATTATTGTCTCCTCAGGTAGTCTCCATGCCAAATCTAAGGAATGTAATTTCTTTATTTCTGACTTAAACAACTTACTAGCTCTCTCTTTTTTAAATTTAGATTTAAAACATTTTAATACATTATTTTCAGTCAACATCTTAAACTATTTTGCTATTTATGATCTATTATTAGCTTGGACAATTAAAATTAAGTTATTTTCATGATCTATCACAATATAGTAGTGTTTATATTTAAACTCCCTGCTAGGGTATTTGTATCTCATAAAAAGCTGTCTCACAGAAAAAACATGAACTCTTCTGTGCATATTAAGTTTTAAAAAGTTTATTTTTAATCAAACCTGATTTCTGAACCTAAACTGTACCTAGAAACATAAGGTGAGCACAAATGTTTAAAATATGTATTACAAGCTATCACGTAGTATAACCAAATATGATTTCCTAAAAGTTCTGTACTATACTTATGGGCAAACATGGACTCTCAAAGTAAATTTCACTCCAGTCTAGCTTTGTTTGACAAATTCATTGACTTGCTCTGGCACGTCAGTTCACTTGAAATAGTCAGTCACATGATTATTAGTTCCTGGCCTACTCGGGATATTCTCATTCTTACAAAGCATATAGCATCTCCTTCCAGGAGAAATCATGAAAACTTATTCCAAAACTTACAGTCACAAAATATAGAGGATAATGAAGCAAGAGAGATTAAACTTGCAAACAAGAACAAAAACAATACAACTTAACTTTTCTCTCTTATCCCAGGGAGGGTTGTTGGGTGTGGATGTGAAGTACAAAACAGGGTTTTTTGTTTGTTTGTTTGGGGGAGAGAAGGGGGGTGGGTGTGTGCGGAGGGGAGGGATTGTTATGGAGTTGGGGAGCGTTCCCCATGCAGACTCTGGCTGAACCCTAGCCTCTCCCATTTTGTCAGGCACATCTGTCCCTGTTCCCTTGTGTTGCTGCATCCCCACTCTGCCACTCCCACTCCCCCCATCCCCATGTGTCTCTGCACCCCACTCCCATTCAGCCCCAGCTCAATGCTGTCACCCCGTTAGATCCTGTGACCCAGTCTGTCCCCCCTCACTAGTCCTTCTGAACCCAAGTCTGTGACTCCCCATCAACCCCATGTTCCCAGCTATATCCGCCCCCACGCCCATATCCTATGCCTCACCTGGCCCCATGGGCAGGGCCGGGCAGGGCATGGTGAGGAAGGCAGCCTCTGCTCCTTTCCTTTCCACATCTGGCTGCTCCAACCTATGACCCAGCTGCTCTTCTGGTGCCACATCAGCCCCAATGGGCAAAAGGTGTAATTGCAGCGTGACCCCCCTCACAGCTGCCCTTTGGCCTGCCTGTCAGAATCAATTACTCTGCGGGGTAATATCCTTGGAAGACTTTATTGTATTAATGTTATATATTATTGTAGGCCAGGATTGTATGGATTATCTCCAGTGGAAGATGTGAGACTTGGAAGTTCAAAAGACTATACTGAAAGTGTGTCATACAACTACGGACTTTGGGGACAATAAGGGTATGTTTACACTGCAATGTAAGCCCAGAGTTTGTGGGACTCGAGCTCACAGATTTAGTGTTTGTAAACCAATGCTTGAATGGTCATAATGAGTATTAACCCTAGGTTTAGAATTTCTGGACCAGGATCTTACACCGGCACTCAGGCATCTACACCGCACTACAAAGACCCAAGTCAAACCAGCCTATCCCAAGCTTTCTTACACCCTTCCCAGGTGTAACTTTTCTAGCCATTTGTTTGTGGAGAACTGTGGGAAAACTTGTCCGTCCTGCGACACTTTACAAGAAGTTGTCATAGCCCGCCAATACATCCTTCTGAGCTATCTTTTGGGTCTGCATACTCCTGGTAACCAGAGCCAGCAACATAGAGGAGTCACTATTTGAAGACCGTCCTGCTTGGGCTTTTACTTCTGTTTCAGGAAACAGACAGAGCATCCATGAGACACCGGAGGGATATTTGGCAGCATTTTAAGATCTACTAAAGGCATCTGTTGGAGAATGACGACAACATAGATGTGGCAGGGCAGACTTGAACTGGCTGATGCTGCTCCCAACTCAGTATAGCTGCTAATTCCCCCATGTAGACCAGCACTTCTGGAGCAGGGCCACAAGCACAAACTGGTAGGATCACATCATCATGCAGACCTGGGATGACCAGCAGTGGCTCCAGAATGTTCTCATGAAAAAAGCTACATTTCTGGAGCTCTGTGGGCAGCGTAATCTGACCCTCCAGCATCATGACACACACATGAGGCCAGCTATGCTGGTCCAGAAGCAGGTTGCTATGATCATCTGGAAGCTGGCAACCTGAGACTGCTACATGTCCATTGCTAACCAGTTTGGTGTTGGAAAGTCAACTCTGAGTAAAGTGGTGGCGGAGGTTTCTGGGGTAATCAGATTTACCCAAAGGTGGAGTGCATAAACAATATCCCGGAAGTAATTACCGGGGATAATTAAGAGAACGGGGTTTCCAAACTGTGGCAGGGCCATTGATGGGACTCATCTGCCCAGCGTTTGCCCTCTTCAAGGAGCATGAATACATAAACCACAAAGGATACTACTCTATTGTTATGCAGGCCTTTGTGGACCACAAATGCAGATTTATGGACGCCAACATGGACTGCACTGGAAAAGTTCACAATGCCAATGTTTTCCACCTATCAGGCGCCTACTCTCATAGACAACCTGGGACACTATTCCGAACAAATGACATTGTCCTAGAGTAACTGTCCCCACTATTATTCTAGGGGACCACATGTAATCCCTTTTGCCTTGTCTTCTGAAGCCATATTCTAACCTCAGAGGCCCTGGCAAAAGAAGATTTAATTACATTCAGGAGGTGGAGAATGGTGGTTAAAAGCACATTTGGCAGACTGAAATCTTGCTGGTACTGTTTACCGAATTGTTTGGATTCCAATGTCATCAATGCTGTCCACATTATTGTGGTTTGCTGTGCTCGTCACAATCTTTGTGAATCCAAAGGTGAGTCATTTGCCCCCGAATGCACCTATAACAGTAAGTAACTGGTACACTCAGCCAGAAAGTGCACCTCTCACAGCTGGAACAGGATGCACACTGGCAACAGAAATCAGGGATGCTTTGTGCACCACATGACGGACTTGTATGAACCAATGGAAGGAGAACAGTACATTTACAGATGAAGTACTCTCGCAGGACTCTATGAATGGGGGTGGGTTGGATTGTCAAATTGTAATTGTGGATGAGATGACTGCTTACACCATGGGGGAATGGCATTTCATGTGACATGAATTGTGGATTTTCATTATGGACTGATCTGAATAGATGCACTGAGAAAATGTGTTTGGCTACAACTTCCAAGTTGTGCTTTATTATTTCTTTATCTTTACTCTTCAAAATACACATTATATGATGCAATGCAGTGATGGCAGTAAATTTTTTAAATAAAATAAAAGCCTTTGTGAACATGGCCTTATTATGAAAAACAATATCAAGCACAGTTTAGCAGGCCAGCTGCCATCATGATGCCAAAACTCCAGTAATAAACCAACACCAAAACCAGTAATAAAGTGCATAACAAACATTGAACAGTGCAAAACAGAGAAACCAATGCAAATGAACAAATTCTCTACTTTTCCATGTCCCGTGGCCCCCATTCTCTTTCACTTTCTAGCACGTTTAGCACATACTTGGTGCTGCTGCAGAGGGTACATTTGCCCTGTCCAGTTAGCATTCAGTTCTGGTTGCACAGGTCACCCAACTGTGGTATTGTCCAATGTATTCTTGGTCTGCAGGACATGGTACCATGGAGGGGAGGGACCCAGGGCATGGTGTCAGTGGAGCAGGAGCCTGAAATTCTGTGACCATTAGCGTAAGCAGTCTCTCGATCAGGTCTTTCTGCTGTGTTCCATCTTTGTCCCTTGGGTGACATTCCTGCTCCAGCAACTGCATTGCAAGTCTCTTCTTATGCTCTGCTCTCTGTCAATGCCTTTCCACTTGCCATGAATCTTTTCCCCTTTGGTACTGCACCTGTTTGTTGCCTCTGTCCAGGACGTCCACCACAAGCTCACCACTGAACACTTGGTCTGTGACCGTTCAAAATCCCATGCTCCTGGTGCAGTGTGGCTGGGCTGCTGAGGTGAAGAGGCCTGAAAGCAGACAAAAAGTATATACTGTCTCATTACTTCAAAAAAGGTTCAATGCATCCTCAGAGAAAAGTGCCTGTGCAATCTCAAGACCACAGTTTTACTCTGAAGAACTCAGCCTGAATACAATCTTAGAGGAATGCTTCAGCTCCTCCCAGAAGCTCCATAGACACAACTGAGGACTTTTCTACACTTAAAACGCTACAGAAATGCTACAGCGGCACAGGTGTGCCGCTGCAGCTGTGCCACTGTAGTGCTTCAGCATAGACACTACCTACACCGGCAGGAGAGATTCTCCCATCAGCATAGGTAATCCACCTCCCCAAGAGGCATTAGGGGTAGGCAACACCAAAGTACTAGCATGCATTCCACAATTAGTTGATACACACTGCTACAACAAAAATGGGATTTGGTCATAAACCAGAAATCTCTCCCTTTCGTATATTAACAACATGGACTCAGAACACTTACCAGGCTCCAGGGCTATTTCTGATTCTTGTTTCTTCTGCCAGTTCCATGGCAGGCTGCTCCTCCGGGGGTCAAACAGCTCCTCCAAGAATCCTCCTCAGGATCGGTGTGAGCACCAGAGTCACTTGCTAGTGTGATCTGGTGCCTGCTGACTCCCCTCCAATCCTATATTAGATTTGGGGTTCAGAAGGTAGCCATCCCAGCTGACTAAGCTATTGTGAACCACTTGGGGTTCAGTGCTTATAACAGTACCCAGCTCCCAGCCAAAGTCTTTGTAAAAGAGGCAGGATGACAGGGAGTTCCCAGAGGTGTGGATCTCAAGATTGGCTTTCCAGTAGTCGCTCTTCAGACGCTTATGTTCCCTGCACAGGTCACCAGTCCCTTGAATCCCCAACACTACCAACTTGTCTGCTATTTCTTGGTACACATGATTATTTCTGATACTCTTGCTGAATTCAAACTTCTTGTCACACCAGAGACTTACTAGAACGGACTGTGGTCTCGTGTCTCAGTAGCAGCGATCTTGGTAAAGGACTTCTTGTTGGTGGCCATAGGCAATACAGGAGAGTAAAATTTTACTCTTGAGCTTGCAGCTCAGAGTAAAATAGAAGGGTTAAATGCCAAGCAGCTGCACTTGAACCAGGAAGTTGCTTCTGTTTCCTGGGAGTTAATTGGCTAGTCTTGGGATGGAAAGGATAGATACACTGGGATTGTGCGATAGCATTGACAGACTGTCAGGACACTAGTCTGGGGATCTGGGCCCCAGCTGTGTCCACACTGCAAAATGATGCATGGTGGACCTGAGTGACTGGAGTCCCATAGGGACTTGGGATCAGATCCACTCCCCTTGCCAGGTCCTATGACCTGAGTCCAGCAGGCTTACTGACTCGAGTCAGATAGATTTCTGCATAGATGGAAGCAGGGTTTGGGCTTGAGACTGAGTTTCAGTCCAAGCTCACATTGCGGTCTAGACACACCCTAAGTGTTAGGAATTCCCAGGAAATCCACTTAAGGAGCTGTTAATGCAAATTCCCCAGTCTCGTTAAGCAAAAACCCAGTCTTTTGAAGCTACGCCCTGAGGAGAGAGTTATTGTCTGCTGATTTATTATTACGCCAATGCCAAGATCAAAGGCCTGAGTTGTATAGAGAAATTTTTCATCTGCCCGGGTTCTGTTCCAGTTCCGGATTGAAGATGGATGAACTTGCAACCTTGAAATCCCTGGTCAGGAGGGAGTAAGCCACTAGTTAGGAAGCAGAAAGCTAAAGTGGGTGCCTTTGGGGGACCATCCTGGGCAAATATATGACACCTCCATGCTATGGAGCAAGGGCCCAAAATTTGTCAGGGGGGGTTGCTTTATGCCAGGGATGTCCTTTTTCTCTTCTGCACAAAAAACACACAAATTTGGCTGTAAACAAATCCTTGCAGTTTGCATGTGCTTAGTAGAGACTTGTTAAATTTCAGCTGGGAAGAGCCTGACTGCATTAGGAATGCTCCATCCCAGGGATGCAGGCTGAGTGGGACTTTCCCTGCAATTACTGCTGAGGACCACTGTACAAGTAGAGCTGAGAGAAGGAAGAATGAAAGAACAGGACAGACAATTCTCTCCTAGCTAGTGCCTAAGCAGTGTGGAGGAAGCCATCTGACTTGAATGCACAGGAAGTAACAGCCAGTTGGGGGGAGAGGAGAGGGGGAAGGATAGAGGGATAGATTGGGTGATGGAGCAGTGAAAAGAATGCTTCTGGGATTCGGAGCTGGGTAGGGGGGTGTAGGAGAATTGGTGGAGTTGTGAAAATAATGTTTTGCGCGGCACTCAGATACAATTATGATGACCTCCATAGAAAAGCTTATGAGGAAATTAATAATTCTGTTTTCGGAGCAAGTTTCCAATGGTGTGCATAAAGCAAGCATGGGTCCACACATTGAACAGTGAGAATAAAACAAAATATTGAACAGCTGCTCATTCAATGAGCACTATCCATCCCGTGAATGAGGGAGTGGTCTTGTGGAAAAAAAAAAAGAGTATGTGATCATGTAATTCAAGAATGCATCATAATTAAGGCTCCATGTCTGTCAAGGAGGTCATGGATTCCATGACTTTCCGTGACCTCTGCAATGGCCGGTGCCCCTGAGCAGCCCCTGGGTCAGGTCCACTGGTCGCTGCTGGGGCAGTCTTGGGTCTACACTCCTAAGGGCATTATGTGCCAAAAAAAATAAAATTCTGCGCACAATATTTTAAAATTCTGCAAATTTTATTTGTGAAATATATGTGGAGGCTCCAGCATAACATCGTGGAACACAGGCCACTGGCTGTACAGAGGTGGGAGATCACTCTGCAGCTTCCCCCCGGGACACGGGCTCAACAGTGAGGCTGCATCCAACCCTGATACAGCGCAAGGACCAGGCCTGCCTCAGAAATACCCCAGCGCCCTGCCCCTCCATGCCAGGTGCAGGCAGGCAAGCAGGCTCAACAAGGCAGGTTCTGAGTGTGGAGAGGCTTAGTGTGTGGGGGATCCAGGGGTGGGATGAGAGGGTTCTGTGTGGGGGCAATCTGGGTGCGGGCGCCTCAGTAGGGGATCTGGATGCACAGGGACTTGTTGGGAGTTTTTGGGTGCAATAGCAATGGGACTCTGCAGTGGGGTTCAGGTGAAGGTGGTTGGGGCTCAACGGGGGGGAATAGAGCTCATCAAGGGGGGTCTGGGTGTGGGGGACTCAGTGGAGGTCAAGATGCTGGGGGTATGGGGTCCCAGGTGCAACTGGATGGGGCTTGGTGGGGTGGGAATCCAGGTGAGGGTGGCTCGTCGGTGTAGTCCAGGTACAGGGGGAGTTGGGCTCATCGGGGGTTCTGAGTGCAGGGGGGGTAAGGCTCGGCAGGAGAGTCTGGGTATGGGGGGGCACTCAGGGCTGGGGTGCAAGACGGTGCTTACTTTGGGAGGGGGCTCCACGGAAGGGTGACAGCAACTCCCCTCCCTCAGCTTCTACATCCACGTGCTGCCTCTGCCTGCAGGCACCGCCCCTGCAGCTCCCATTGGCTGCGGTTCTCAGTCAGTGCGAGTGGCAGAACTGGGGCTTGGGGTGGAACAGAGGCAGCATGTGGAGCTAGGAGCTGGGGTCGCCACTTCCCAGGAGACGGGTAGGGGATTGGTCCTGCTTTGAGCAGGGGGCCAGACTAGATGACCTCCTGAGGTCCCTTCCAACGCTGATATTCTATGATTCTATGACCCTGCCCCACCAACCCCCTACCCCACCCCAGCACCGGCGGCGCCCCCCAGGGCCACGCCCACCACCCTAGCACCATCAAGGCCCCCGCACCGGGCCGCCCTCCCCACCCCCAAGTTTTAGTCAGGGGTATATAGTAAATGTCATGTACAGGTCACAGGCCGTGAATTTTTGTTTACTACCCAGGACTGGTCCATGATTTTTACTAAAAATACCCATGACAAAGCATAGCCTTAATCATAATGCATACAGAATGCTTGACTTTGCAACCTTTAACACAGTTTTTGTACTTGTAATCTTCTAGACAGGTTATCGAAATGGTTACTTTGTAAATGATAAGAAAGATGAGTAGTCACTACATGAACATACTTGAACCCCTTGTCTAAAAGGGCAACTTGAACTGTCAATAACTGCTGACCAGCTTGAACCTGAGTAACTGCCTGTGTACCCTTCTTGAAAGGCTGAAGTAGGCATATCAAAAGATGAAGAAAGTTCTAAATGAGTCCTGGATATGTGATTATATTTCCTAAGAATATCATGCAAACATTACTTTTGTTCAGGAATCTGAACTTTCTAAGTAGAGAATTAGGACCTATCCACACAGAGACTTTCTGCATGGCAACTCATGGTGAGAGACTACAGCACATTAACTGGCTGTGCTGACCCTGCTACTGCGCATTAAAAGTTTCATAGTGTGCTTTGATGTACTCCTGGTTGAGTGCATCAATGTGCACTACAGAACTTTTAATGCATGGTAGCAGGATCCACATGGCCAGTTAGTTTGCAGCAAGCTAGTGAGCTGTAGATTCACACCCTGGGGCTTGCCACACACTAAGTCTCTGTACGGACAAGCCCTTCAATGAAGATCCTCTTTTTTTGGAAGCAGAAAGTATCAGAAGTAAAAACCTCTTGTCACAGAAAGTCTCCAGTTCAACTGCCACCCCAGAATTAGAAGGGCTGCACTTCCCTCCCCCCCCCTCCCCCCAACAGCTTCTTGGGAGGGGAAAATCTCTGAAAGAGAAATGGGGAAGGGTCAGAAGTAGAAATTTAACTAAGATTTGAGGTGAACAACACATAGCCCTTTTCCATAAATGTGTTGCTCCCCTGAACAATATGAAAACCCTGTCTCAAGGATGCTATAGATGAATTCCACCTATAAAATGACTGTGCAAAAACCCAGGCAATGGCTGCAGACCTAGCAACCTTTAATTTTCAAATATTTTTAAAAACAAGTTGGGGCCTAGAAGAACAAATTTAAGATCACTGATTGAACTTTTCAGGACAAAAACAGCTTCTTAGCCAAGAATTCCTATAGAGTCAAGGCCAATACCATAGAAGAAAAGGAAACTTTCCCTCATCGATTCAGCTACTAACAGAGGCAAATAACACCTGACCCACATCAGGAAAAGTACAACTTTCTACCCAGCTGATCTAGCTGTGCAATTCCTTATTCCCAAAAACTGACCTGAAGGTATTAGGATATCTAATGTTCTCAGGGCCTAACCACACTATATCAATATAGTTAAAGCTGCACAACCTCCCCTAGTGTAGATGCAGTTATACAGCTCTGATGGTGCTTTATACCAATATTGCTATCCCATACACAACATTATAGCTTATTCCTCTTCCTGTAAGGGCATAGCTACACTAGAGAGTTTACAACGGCACAACTGCATTTCTAACGTAGCCACTCTAAGCTGTGAGGAGAGATTTAGTCCTTGGCTACACTTGCGAGTTACAGCGCTGTAAAGCCTCCCCCAGCGCTGTAACTCACTCCCCGTCCACACTGGCAAGGCATTTGCAGCGATGTATCTCCGTGGTTGCAGAGCTGCATGTACTCCACCTCTCTGAGAGGAATAGTGTGTATTGCACTGCCGCTGCAGCACCAGTGTGGCCGCCCAATGCGCTGTGAATGGCCTCCAGAATTATTTGGCAGTATCCCACAATGCCTGTTCTAGCCACTCTGATCATCAGTTCAAACTCTACTGCCCTGGCCTCAGGTAACCAACCATGTGACCCACCCTTTACATTCCCCGGAAATTTTAAAAATCCCCTTCCCGTTTGCTCAGCCCGGCGTGGCGTGGAGTGCTATCAGCGAATCTTTCCAGGTGACCATGCCTCCACGTGCCAAGCGAGCCCCAGCATGGAGCAATGGCGAGTTGCTGGACCTCATCAGTGTTTGGGGGGAGGAAGCTATACAGTCCCAGCTGCGCTCCAGCCATAGGAATTACGATACCTTCGGGAAAGTATCAAAGGACATGATGGAAAGGGGCCATGATCGGGACACCCTGCAGTGCAGGATTAAAGTGAAGGAGCTGCGGAGTGTGTACCGCAAAGCCTGCGATGCAAACAGCCCCTCGGGTACTCCCCACACGACCTGCCAATTCTACAAAGAGCTGGATGCAATACTTGGGGTTAACCCCACCTCCACTCCGAGCACCACCATGGACACTTCAGAGCCGGTGGGGAGGGAGGAGGAGGAAAACGGGAGTGATGGTGGTGGGCCGGACGGAGACATCCTGGAATCCCTGGAGCCATGCAGCCAGGAGCTCCTCGAGCCAGGAGGAAGGTAGCCAGTCGCAGCGGCCGGTACTTGGTGGAGGACAAACAGAAGAGCAGGTTCCCGGGAAGCGGCTTTTTTTTTTCGGGAAGGAATTTTTTCAATGCGGGCTCTTTGGGAGAGGAGGGTTAGGCGTGCAGGCCTAGATGCGGAATAGTGCATTGATGTGGTTTATCACATCACGGTAATCGGCCTTGGTAATCTCCTCGAATGTCTCATCCAGAACGTGTGCAATGCGCTTGCGCAGGCTTATCGGGAGAGCCACCATGGTCCCTGTCCCAGCCAGGCTAACATGTCCGTGCCACTGTGCCGCGAGGGGTGGGGGGACCATTACTGCACACAGGTAAACTGCATATGGGCGAGGGCGGAAGCCGCATTGCAGTAGAAGACCCTCCCTTGCTTCCCAGGTCACCCTCAGCAGCGAGATATCGTCCAGGACGAACTCCTGTGGAAAATGTTGGGACAGTGTTCAGTGTAGGTGCCCCCTGAAGCTGTTGGCTCTCCCCAAGGCACAGAAACCCAGAGGACAGTGCAGTCCTGAAACTATCAGTCCCCCTTACTCACCATTTTGAGGCTCCCATGGGATGTGTGTGCTCTGTTTCGGACGGGAAAATTATGCTATTGTGTAGACCCTGTGTGTTTTTTACTCCTTAAGTGCAGGGGGAATCATTACTCTGTCTGGTATAAACAATGCTGCCTCTGTTAAATGTTGCATTTTGCCTATACAGCAGCATCAACCTTGAGACCTCAGCCATCCCTCTTATCGCCTGTTCAGAGACTGCAAAGACTCAGGAAGAGACCGCGAAAAAGCAAAGAAGACATGCTGCAAGAAGTCATGCGGCTATCTATTAAAGAGAAAGCACAGGACTGGAGGGAGAGAGAAAGCAGGATCCGCCAGGAAAACGCAGCGCACCGGCGGCAAAGCACAGAGCACCGGCAGCAAAGCACGGATCAGCTCATAAGCATCCTGGAGCGCCAAGCAGACGCCATCCAGGAGCTCGTAGCCATGCAGAAAGAGGAGCAGTAACGCAAATGCAAACACCCCCCCCCCCCCCACAAGCCTTGTCCCAAAACTCTTTCCGTTGTGCCCCACTGTCACCTCCAACCCACTTTCCCCAACTTCCGTGTTCTTCACGCCACCCGCTGCCTCCAATACCAGTATCTTCACCACCCAGCCCTGAAAACCCTTACCCTCTGCACTCAACCCCCATCACCATGCAGTATAGCTATCCTGAAGTGCAGCACTCACTGCACAGCACACCAGACCGGACATACGCGAATCTGTGATTGTACCATTCCCCACTCCACCCCCTTGTTTCTTTTCAATAAATATTTTTTTCTTCTTTTCAATGAATGGATTCTTTGGCTTTGAAAACATTCTTTATTATTGCATAAAGTAAAAGACTCCTTAGCCCAGGAAATAAACAGGCACTGCAAGTCTGCTTGTCTGCTTAGCAGTCACTGAATTCCTAAAGATTGGAACTACTCCACTTCACTCCCGTGCAGGGCACCAGATATCACTGCTGGTTTTCAGCCTCAAATTGCTCCCTCAAGGCATCCCTAATCCTTGCAGCCCCACGCTGGGCCCCTGTAATAGCCCTGCTCTCTGGCTGTACAAATTCAGTCTCCAGGTGTTGAACCTCAGAGGTCCATGCCTGAGTGAAGCTTTCACCCTTCCCTTTCACAAATATTACGGAGGGCACAGCACGCGGATATAACCGCGGGGATGCTGTTTTCGGCCAAGTCCAGCTTCCCATACAGAGATCGCCAGCAGCCCTATAAACGGCCAAAGGCACACTCCACAGTCATTTGGCACCGGCTCAGTCTGTAGTTGAACTGTTCCTTGCTGCTGTCAAGGCTCCCTGTGTAGGGTTTCATGAGCCACGGCATTAACGGGTAAGCGGGATCTCCAAGGATCACAATGGGCATTTCAACTTCCCCTACCGTGATCTTCCGCTCTGGGAAAAAAGTCCCGGCCTGCATCTTCCTGAACAGCCAAGTGTTCCGAAAGATGCGTGCATCATGCACCTTTCCGGGCCAGCCTGTGTTAATGTCAATGAAACGCCCACGGTGATCCACAAGCGCCTGGAGAACCATAGAGAAATACCCCTTCCGATTAACATACTCGGATCCTAGGTGGGGTGGTGCCAGAATAGGAATGTGCATCCCATCTATCGCCCCTCCACAGTTAGGGAACCCCATTTGTGCAAAGCCATCCACTATTTCCTGCACGTTACCCAGAGTCACGGTTCTTCTGAGATTAATGGCCTTGCAAACTTGCATCAACGCGATTCCAAAGGTCGACTTTCCCACTCCAAACTGGTTTGCGACCGACCAGTAGCTGTCTGGAGTTGCCAGCTTCCAGATTGCAATAGCCACCCACTTCTCCACTGGCAGGGCAGCTCTCAATCTCGTGTCCTTGCGCCGCAGGGTGGGGGCAAGCTCCTCACACAGTCCCATGAAAGTGGCTTTTCTCATCCGAAAGTTCTGCAGCCACTGCTCATCATCTCAGACTTCCATGACGATGTGATCCCACCACTCGGTGCTTGTTTCCCGAGCCCAGAAGCGGCGTTCCACGGCACTGAGCACGTCCGTGAATGCCACAAGCAATTTCGTGTCGTACACGTTACGCGGCTCGATAGCATCGTCGGACTCCTCACTCTCACTGTCACTTTGGATCTTAAGAAATAGTTTGACAACCAAACGTGACGTGCTGGCGAGATAAGTCAGCATACGCCTCAGCAGTTCGGGCTCCATTTCCCGCAGACAGATCGCGCTGCACAGAAACCGTTGAAAGATGGCGCCAAAGGTGAACGGAAACAAAGGGATTTCTGGGATGCGAAGTGATGCATCACAGGGCGTTGGGACAGGACCCAGAATGCCCCGCACCCACGCCCCCTTCCCACAACCCACGGCGCCAGAATGGGAAAAGGTGCTCTGTGGGATAGCTGTCCATAATGCACTGCTCCCAATAGCGCTGCAATTGCCGCAAATGTGGCCACGACAGTGCGCTGGGCAGCTGTCAGTGTGGACAGATTGCAGCGCTTTCCCTACTCAGCTGCACGAAGTCAGGTTTAACTCATAGCGCTGTACATCTGCAAGTGTAGCCCAGGCCTTATTCACCCCCCTGAATGACATCAGCTGTAGTGTAAACAAGCTCTAAGTCACCTTTATATAGATATAAAACTGCATCCACACTAGGGGGTTGTACTATACTTTTTTTTATTACAGTAGAATTTTTTACAGTAGAACTTCAGATTTACAAACACCTCAGGAATGGAGGTTGTTCGTAATTCTGAAATGTTCATAATTCTGAACAAAATATTATGGTTGTTCTTTCAAAAGTTTACAACTGAATTTTGACTTAATACAGCATTGAAACTTTACTATGCAGAAGAAAAATGGTGCTTTTAACCATCTTAATTTAAATGGAACAAGCACAGAAAGTTTCCTTACCTTGTCAAAAAAATTTTTTTTAAAACTTACCCTTTATTTGTTTAGTAGTTTACTTTTAACATAGTACTGAACTGCATTTGTGATTTTTTTTTGGGGGGGGGGAGGGGGGAGAGGGGGAGGAAAGGGTCTCTGCTGCTGCCTGATTGCATATTTCCAGTTCCAAATGAGGTGTGTGATTGACCGGTCAGGTAATAACTCTGGTGTTTGAAACTCTGAGGTTCTATTGTAGATTACAAAACCAAACCAAACAAAGCCAAACCCACACGTATCCCTAACTGTCTGTAGACCAGGTCTCAAAAGCTGCTGAAACTAGCTAGCAGCAAAAGGTAAGATAAGAGTAACAACTCTAAGCCCCTCTTTGGGATCTGATGAAAGGAATTTGATTTCTTAGCCAATGATGGACCTGTGGCTGGATGCATTTTCTACAGGAAGTATAACCATAGCCTAAGGGGGAAACTACACTACAAGAGTTTAAGAAACTTCCTAAATTGGAAGCAGCAATTGAAGTTATCCTTTAGGAATGTATCTTTCTGTAGAGCAGTTTTCCTAAATATCCTACAATGGAAGGGATTAAAAATGTATATAGAAAACATGAGATTGTATAAAAATAGAGAGAAATGCTCACGCTTTGGAGCATCAAGCCAATTACTAACTTATAGGTCCAAGAAAGAGTACCTGGTGGAAAAATGGGTATCCTTTTCCCCCCCAGAGGCTGGGAAGAGGTGAGGGAAAGAGAAAAGGCATGATACACTGGAATCTGTTGGCTATATAGGTGAGAAGCCCATTCTCTGGCAAATTTATTCAGCTGTGGCTTATGCATTATATATGAATTATCTTCACAAATATGTATTAAAAAAACTACAGAGCACATAATCAAATTCTCTATTTACTATTTAGATCAAGTAAATGTTTGTTCTTCCACCAAAAACCTGCACATCGTTTTTGAACTTTTCCCATCCTCAAATGCCACTCTAGTTTTGTTTTTAGATTTGAAGCTTCCATTTTTACATTTTGTACCTCATCCTTTAAAAAAATTGTAGTTTTACATATTATTTAACTTCCTATCTTGCTTTCACTTTAAAAAAAAAAGCAAGACAAGATAGTCTTGAACATGAAGAATATATTAATATCACATTTCTGTTGTAGTAAAGCAAATGAGGACTAAATGGCTCTGTGGATATAGGGAAAGCAGTGGACATGCTATATCTTGACTTTAGCAACGCTTTTGATAGGGTCTCCCACACTATTCTTGCCAGCAAGTTAAAAAAGTATGGATTGGATGAATGGACTATAAGGTGGATAGAAAGCTGGCTAGATTAACAGGGGTAGTGATCAACGGCTCGATGTCTAGTTGGCAGCTGGTATCAAGCTGAGTACCCTTGGGGTCGGTCTTGGGGCCGGTTTTGTTCAACATCTTTATTAATGATCTGGATGACGGGTTGGATTGCACCCTCAGCAAGTTCACAGATGACACTAAGCTAGGGGGAGAGGTAGATAAGCTAGAGGGTAGGGATAGGGTCCAGAGTGACCTAGACAAATTGGAGGATTGGGCCAAAAGAAATCTGATGAGGTTCAACAAGGATAAGTGCAGAGTCCTGCACTTAGGACGGAAGAATCCCAGGCACAGCTACAGGCTGGGGACAGACTGGCTAAGCAGCAGTTCTGCAGAAAAGGACCTGGAGATTACAGTGGATGAGAAACTGGATATGAGTCAGCAATGTGCCCTTGTTGCCAAGAAGGCTAACGGTATATTGGGGCTGTATTAGTAGGAACACTGCGAGCAGATCAAGGGAAGTGATTATTCCCCTCTCTTTTGGCACTGGTGAGGCCACATCTGGAGTATTGCATCCAGTTTTGGGCCCCCCACTACAGAAAAGAAGTGGACAAATTGGAGAGAGTTCAGCAGAGGGCAACAAAAATGATCGGGGGCTGGGGCACATGACTTACAAGGAGAGGCTGAGGGAACTGGGCTTGTTTAGTTTGCAGAAGAGAAGAGTGATGGGAGATTTGATAGCAGCCTTCAACTACCTGAAGGGGGGTTCCAAAGAGGATGGAACTAGGCTGTTCTCAGTGGTGGCAGATGACAGAACAAGGAGCAATGGTCTCAAGTTGCAGTGGGGGAGGTCTAGGTTGGATATTAGTGAAACACTATTTCACTAGGAGGGTGCTGAAGCACTGGAATGGGTTACCTAGGGAGGTGATAGAATCTCCATCCTTAGAAGTTTTTAAGGCCCAGCTTGACAAAGCCCTGGCTGGGATGATTTAGTTGGTGCTGGTCCTGCTTTGAGCAGGGGGTTGGACTAGATGACCTCCTGAGGTCTCTTCCAACCCTAATCTTCTATGATTCTAAAGAACATCTTCACAAACATTCTACTTTGTAATTAGTTATAAATCATGAAACCTGGTCGTATTCATGCTGCCCCAGTTAATCTGGCCAAAAAACCATCCAGATTGACAATTTTAGAAAATTATGGATAACTAAGTTATTATGCAAAAGCATGTTCTTCACACACATGTAATCTTAAAAAACTTGAGCACACAGATGTACAATTTTACAAAAATAAACAAAGTTTTCTTCTCTTTCCATTATACCCCAGGATCAGGTTTTGATAAGACAAAATACATTACTTAAGAAGAACAGAAAGGTACAATGAAAAACTTCATTTGTAGATATTTTTATCTGTTTACCACATCAATTTGCTAAAGAGAGGGAAAATAAACTTCACACACACTAAAAAGAGAAATTATATCATTTATTGTTTCTATACAGAAAAACCAATGTATGACATTAAGACTATTTCCTGGGACTTGCATTAAATTCTCCAGCATACATAAATGTAATTACCAAAAAGGTGATTTTATGCTCTAGAATTTTTAAATGTATGGACACCAGCAATACTTCTACTGTAGAACTGCGCACACATTCTCTCACCCGTGCTGCTGAAACAGACGGAAGTGCTATAGAATTTTGTAGCTGTTACTTATTACACTCATTTGATGAAACCTACACTTCACACTAAAATCAGATATAATAATGTTTCACTTCCACTTCCACTTTATTTGTTTAACATTCTCCCACACACTACAGTCTCATGTTTTAGCTGTTTTCTTCCCCATCTTTTATTATTTAATATTTTGTCTCAACAGGTAACAAAAAACAAGTCAGTAAAGATATCAGTTTGGGATACGTTTTGAACACAATTTTATGACAAGCAATTTTATTCTATAAAGCTACTGGCGCTCTGTTCAAATTAAACACAAGCATCTTCTGATAATCACTATTCAAAAAATGTACCATATAAAAGTGAAAGTTTATTTGCAAATACTGGAACTTCTAAGTTTTACAGTGTTGATTTAAAGGTGTCAGTAGCAGAAGAACCTTGTCAGCTTTACTACTGCTATGCCAGTGTAAAACTGACCAAATTCTTGTAAATTCAATAGTACTGCTACAGAAAGCAACAGACTAGACAGCATCCTCCAAAACTATTGGAAACGCTTCTTTTCAAGGGAGATGGGGGACAGGAGGAGGTGGAGGCAGTAGCTACAGAAGCAGCTTCAACAGGGCCAGGGAAGTGAGGAAAGCATTCTCCTTTTTTCAAAACCTCATCCCTATTAACCAGCAATAAAGAACAGAGTATGTACTTGCTATTGCCAGTTCTGCAGCAGAACAAGGAAAGATACAACACTCAGGTCAGTTTCACACTTGCTGTTCAAAAAGAGTTTATGACAGTGGCTCTCAAACTTTTTTTTATTGGTGACCCCTTTCTCATAGCAAGCCTCTGAGTGAGACCCCCCCCCCTTATAAATATATAAAAAGTGGTTTTTAATTTAACACCATTATAAATGCTGGAGGCAAAGCGGGGTTTGGGGTGGAGGTTGACAGCTCGCGCCCCCCCATGTCATAACCTCGTGACCCCCAGAACCCCTGGTTTATGAAGACATGAAATTGATCCAATTCTTAGGAATTTCACTCAGGCTACAGTACATCTACACTACAGCACTTACAGCAGCACTGATTTCGCTGTGCCACTTTAGCACTTGGGGTGGAGATGCATGAGAGGCAGTAGCATGGCGGGAGAAGCTTTCCTGACATAGCACTGTCTACACTGGCGCTTAGGTTGATATAATTTATGTCACTCAGGGTTGTGGATTACTCACACCCCAAGCAATATAAGTTATATCAAAGTAACCTGTAGCATAAACAAGGTCTCAGCTTTTTGAAGCAAGAGAATTTGGGGGTAAAAATAAACATAAAATCCTTCTCTTCCCCTCCCTCCTTTTCCAACGTCCAGGAAAGTAGAGATACGAAAGAGAAACTTTCCCCCTTTCTCCTAATAGCTGGTATGGGGTAAAGGAAGCTCCAAGCTAACCAAGAGGAACACACTTTCTCTCAGAAGAGTACATTTAAGGCATTCTAGTAAGAAGTGCAGAGCTTGTCCATGCTTCACTTCCCTACCCCTGTCTTCCTTTGCATTAGTTTCCATGTAACTAGTACACTTATAAAGACCTCAAAGTATGTCTACACTGCTGCTGGGAGCAAGCCTCTGAGCACAGGAAGACAGACTTTTCCAACCAAGCTCATGCTAGCATGCTAAAAATAGCAATGTGGATGTTGCAGCTGGGGTGCAGCTCAGGATTTCAAGCCCACCTGACCCCCTTGAACTGAGCTTGGGTGGAGAGCCTGAGTCTCCACCAGAGCTGCAATGTTCACATTGCAATTTTTAGTACTCTAACTCCAGCTTTGCTAGCATGAGTCTGTTTACCTGTGCTGGATGGCTTGCTCCTAGATGCAGTATAGACATACACATAGATGTAACTATGCAGAGTGTTTGGTCTGCAGCAGCTTTATTACTGGTGACAATATACAAATGAGGAAAAATAGATTTTACCTTTAGATTCCAGGTTTAGTATTCCTGACTAGAAGTTGGAAGATGCATCTTTATACTGGTAACATGAGAAAAAATATCTGGAAATTATAAATATATGAAGCCAAACAGTGTTCTGCATAGAAAGATATTTTTCAAAGTAGAATCTCACTGTAAGGTTCAATAACCCTCAAGGCTAGCAAAGAAGTTGTATATCAGCAGTTCCCCAAACAAGGTCTGTAGCATCATTTCCAGTAATGCTTGGATAGCAGGTTGCTAACTCCACCAGTTTAATTCAGCCCTCAACCAGGATGCTTGCAGAAGGAAACCACTACTAGTGGCTATTGTTACATAAAATATACTGCCTCCTACTCCAGACCCAAGAGTAACCATCACCAAGACCATCACCAGTAGTAACAAGAAGCACCCCCAACCTTTGATACATATGTAAAATATTTTATTAAAAGAATGAAAAGGTTACATTTACTGAACATGAGCAAACCACAATACACTCCCTCTATAAAAGGGATGAATTAGCTAGTGGGAAGTAGGAAAGGGTGGAGTTTGCAGTTGCAGTTGTCTTTAAACTAGTGGAATATTAGAATAACTTTGCTTTCAAAATTTAAATTGTGATCATGTTTTAAGAGGTTAACGTTTAATTTAGCTCTAAAAGAACAGTAATTAAATCTGTAATTTAGACCTGCTTTATTGTTATAAATTGATGTAGAATATTAATCCTTATTTTGTTTCTTATAAGTTACACTTTGAGTATGTCTACACCACAGGATTAATCCGAATGTATATAATTTGAATTTTGGAAACAGATTGTATAAAGTCAAATGTATGCGGCCACACTAAGCACATTAATTCGGCGGTGTGCGTCCATGTACCGGGGCTAGCGTCGATTTCCAGAGCGTTGCACTGTGGGTAGCTATCCCATAGTTCCCACAGTTTCCCCCGCCCATTGGAATTCTGGGTTGAGATCCCAGTGCCTGATGGAGCAAAAAACATTGTCGCAGGCGGTTCTGGGTACAGCCTCACCCCTCCCTCCATGAACGCAACGGCAGACAACCATTTCGCGCCTTTTTTTCTGGGTGAACACTGCAGACTCCATACCATGGCAAGCATGGAGCCCGCTCAGCTCAAGACAGCAGTCATGAACACGGTAAACACCTCGTGCGTTCTCGTGCAGTTTATGCTGAGCCAGGACCAGAAAAACGAGGCGAGGAGGCGGCGGCAACGGCAGCGCAGCGACAAGCGTGATGAAGACATGGGCATGGACACAGAATTCTCTCAAACCACGGGCCCCGGTACTTTGGAGATCATGTTGTTAATGGGGCAGGTTCTATCCGTGGAACGCCAATTCTGGGCCCGGGAAACAAGCACAGACTGGTGGGACCGCATAGTGTTGCAGGTGTGGGACGATTCCCAGTGGCTGCGAAACTTTCGCATGCGTAAGGGCACTTTCATGGAACTTTGTGACTTGCTGTCCCCTGCCCTGAAACGCCAGAATACCAAGATGAGAGCAGCCCTCACAGCTGAGAAGCGAGTGGCAATAGCCCTGTGGAAGCTTGCAACGCCAGACAGTTACCGGTCAGTCAGGAATCAATTTGGAGTGGGCAAATCTATTGTAGGGGCTGCTGTGATGCAAGTAGCCAAAGCAATCACTGAGGTGCTGCTACCAAAGGTAGTGACTCTGGAAAACGTGCAGGTCATAGTGGATGGCTTTGCTGCAATGGGATTCCCTAACTGTGGTGCGGCGATAGATGGAAACCATATCCCTATCTTGGCACCAGAGCACCAGGGTACCCAGTACATAAACCGCAAGGGGTACTTTTCAGTGGTGCTGCAAGCACTTGTGGATCACAAGGGACGTTTCACCAACATCAACGTGGGCTGGCCGGGAAGGGTTCATGATGCTCGCGTCTTCAGGAACACTACTCTGTTTAAACGGCTGCAGCAAGGGACTTACTTCCCAGACCAGAAAATAACCGTTGGGGATGTTGAAATGCCAATAGTTATTCTTGGGGACCCAGCCTACCCCTTAATGCCATGGCTCATGAGGCCATACACAGGCAGCCTGGACGGGAGTCAGGAGCTGTTCAACTACAGGCTGACCAAGTGCAGAATGGTGGTAGAATGTGCATTTGGCCGTTTAAAAGGTCGCTGGCAATCATTACTGACTCGCTCAGACCTCAGCCAAACCAATATCCCCATTGTTATTTCTGCTTGCTGTGTGCTCCACAATCTCTGTGACAGTAAGGGCAAGACCTTTATGGCGGGGTGGGAGGCTGAGGCAAATCGCCTGGCTGCTGATTACGCGCAGCCAGACACCAGGGTGATTAGAAGAGCACACCAGGAAGCGCTGTGCATCAGAGAAGCTTTGAAAACCAGTTTCATGACTGGCCAGGCTACAGTGTGTAATTTCTGTTTGTTTCTCCTTCATGAAAACCCGCCCCCTTTATTGACTCATTCTCTGTAAGGAACCCACCCTCCCCCTTTCCCCAGCTTGCTTTCAAAGGAAATAAAGTCACTATCATTTAAAAATCATTTATTCTTTATTAATTGATTATAAAAAGAGGGAGAGAACCCGGGTGGGGTTTGGGAGGAGGATCGTCGGGAAGGAAAAGGCCACTAAAAAAAGGTTAAAAAAATGACAGCTTTTTGCTTGGGCTGTCCACTGGGGTGGAATGGGAGGGTGTACGGAGCCTCCCCCTCCCACCCCCCGCGTTCTTACACGTCTGGGTGAGGAGGCTATGGAACATGGTGAGCGGGGAGGGGGGTTATACAGGGGCTGTAGCGGCACTCTGTTATCCTGTTGCCGTTCCTGAAGCTCCACCAGACGCTGGAGCATGTCTGTTTGCTCACGCAGCAGCCCCAGCGTTGCATCCTGCCTCCTCTGATCTTCCTGCCGCCACCTCTCATCTCGAGCGTCTCTCCTCTCCTCACGTTGGTCCCTCCTGTCCCACGTTGGTCCCTCCTGTCTTCACGTTCACTGGCTTCTTTCCTATACTTTGAAACCGTGTCCTTCCACTCATTCAGATGAGCTCTTTCACTGTGGGTGGATTCCATGATTTCTGCGAACATCTCGTCTCGCGTCTTCTTTTTCCGACACCTTATCTGAGATAGCCTTCGGGGCGGAGGAGGGAGGCTTCAAAAATTTGCAGCTGCTGGAGGGAGGGAAAAAAGGAGAAAATTTTTTAAAAAGATACATTTTGCAGAACAATGCTTATACTCTTTCACGGTGACCAACACTATTCACATTACATAGCACATGTGATTTCTGTGCAAGGTCGCATTTTGCCTCTTAATATTGAGTGCCTGTGGCTTTGCTGCTAGAGATCACAGACGCAGGTCCGGGCAACAGAATTCGGCTTGCATGCGGCCATGGTAAGCCATTGTCTTTTGGCTTCTGCGCCCTCCTTTCCCACATACCAAGCAAAGCCCGTTGAGTGCTGTGGTTTTCCTGTTAACCTTCAGCAGCAGAAAATAAACTAACTCCCCCCCCCCCCCCCGCATCCAATTCTCTGGATGATCGCTTTATCCCTCCCCCCACCGCGTGGCTAGTATCAGGGAAGATCCCTGCAGGAACCAAACTAACACCCCCCACCCCGCCATGAATTCTTTGGAATGATCACTTTACCCCTCCCCCCACCACATGGCTGGTATCAGGGAACACGAAAAGCTCTGGGACAATTCCCCCTCCGCCCCCCCTGTGCTTGGCTAACTGCGGGTAGGATTTCTTTTCAGCCACAGGCAAACAGCTCAGTAGGAACGGCCACCTCTGTCCCCTTAATTAAATTCCCGTATTTCAACCAGGTTACCATGAGCGATATCACTCTCCTGAGGATTACACAGCGAGATAAAGAACGGATGTTGCTTGAATGCCAGCAAACACCGGGACCATACGCTGCCAGGCTTTGTCATGCAGTGATACCAGATTACTTGCTGCAAGCATGGCGTGGTCAAGTGTCCTACCATGGAGGACGGAATAAGGCTGCACTGCCCAGAAACCTTGTGGCAAGGCTTTTGGAGTACCTCCAGGAGAGCTTCATGGGGATGTCCCTGGAGGATTTCCGCTCCATCCCCAGACACGTTAACAGACTTTTCCAGTAGCTGTACTGGCCGCGAATGCATCCTAAGTCCTCAGGGCAAAGTAGTCATTAAAAAATGCTTGCTTTTAAAACAAGTTTTATATTTTAAAAGGTAAACTCACCTGAGGTCCCTTCCATGGGGTCATGGTCTTGGATACTGGCTTGGAAGGGTTGGAAGGGTACTTCAGTCAGGCTGAGAAAAAGATCCTGGCTGTTGGGGAGAACGGAGTGCTGGATGCTCTCCGCAAGCTCGTCCTCCTCCTCCTCCTCTTCCCCGTCCGCAGAATCCTCAGGTGTAGCTGATGAGATTATCCCCGCCTCGGAATCCACGGTCAGAGGTGGGGTAGTGGTGGCGGCCTCCTAGAACTCCATGCAGCTCGGCGTAGAAGCGGCATGTCCACGGCTCTGACCCGGAGCGACCATTTGCCTCCTTTGTTTTTTGATAGGCTTGTCTGAGCTCCTTGACTTTCACGCGGCACTGATCTGAGTCCCTATTATGGCCTCTCTCCAGCATGCCCTTGGAGATTTTTTCAAAAGTTTTGGCATTTCGTCTTTTCGAACAAAGTTCTGCTAGCACTGAATCCTCTCCCCCTATTGCGATCAGATCCAGTACCTCCTGTACGGTCCATGCTGGTGCTCTCTTTCGATTATCGGACTGCATGGTTACCTGTGCTGATGAGCTCTCTGTGGTCACCTGTGCTCTCCACGCTGGGCAAACAGGAAATAAAATTCAAATGTTCGCGGGGCTTTTCCTGTCTTCCTGGCCAGTGCATCCGAGTTCAGATTGCTGTCCAGAGCGGTCACAATGGTGCACTGTGGGATAGCTCCCGGAGGCCAATACCATCACACTGCGGCCACACTAACCCTAATTCGAAATGACAATATCGATTTCGGCGCGACTCTGCTCGTCGGGGTGGAGTACAGAAATTGATTTTAAGAGCCCTTTATTTCGAAATAAATGGCTTCATTGTATGGACGGGTGCAGGGTTAATTCGATTTAACGCTGCTAAATCCGAATTAAAGTCATAGTGTAGACCAGGCCTTAGAGAGATCAACTAATAAAGACATTATTTACTCAGAGCCTTACAATATACTGCTAAAGAAGAAACAACCCTTAGGAGCACATATTAAACCTTAGTCTCATAAGTGGTCAAGTCATAATTTATTGATTATCAGCAATAAAAGGCACTTTTGTTTGCACTCTACAAAAAAGGGTGGTAATGGTGCTGGGAAGGATACAAGGTACTGTCAACTTCAGCGACACCTAAAATTACTATAACAAAGATTGGAAATGGGTAAGTTTTCCTTAGTCTGTTTACTTTGTGTAAATTCAGTGTCACTGTTTTTTCCTGTACAATCACGTGCTTTCCCATTTGTTTGGGTCTTTCACACGAACAGGAGAAAAAAATTAAAATACAGAAAAGGGATTCTAAAGTAACAAAAAACAAGTAGACAGAGGCAGGTGTAGTTCCCTGAAACAACTTCTCCTTCTGAAATTAACTAAATTTCCAACTAGTGATCTAATTTCATGCTTATAAGGAATATAAAAATGAGATTATGCAATATTTGAAGAGAACATTAAAGAATTTCTAGACATTAGAAGGAAAACACCCAGCTACACAATCAAGCCTTGATCCAACATAGACTTATTCATGTGCTTAACTTTAATCGTGTGAATAGTCCCACTTACTAATGCAAGTAAAGTTCAGTATGTACTTAGGTGTTTGCAAGATTGGCGCCTTCTTAGTCTTTGAAAAGGATATATCTATAAAGTTACTGGTTTGCAGTAGACTAGACAACATGTCAGAATTAGTACATTGCTGTCATGCCCACAAATTTATCTTGTTCTGCGACAGAATTGTAGAAATTGGTTACATTTAATAAAGTGTTGGCAGTCACAATGAAATTTATTTTAGATTAGTGATTATTCGGAGCTCTAAATAGCCACCCAATCCCCTAACACAATAATTCCAAAAACAATAGGCACTTTCAAGTTATTTGCCTATACTGCCATTTGAGAAATATGTTTACAGCCGAAGAGAGGCAGTATTGTCTAGCAGACAAGGCAATGAACTGGGAGTCAGAAGTCTAGGTTCTCCTTCTACCAGTGACTTACTGTATGACCTTGGACAAGTCACTTCACGTCTCTGTGCCTTCATTTCCCTTCTCATCCTTGTTCAATTTAGATTTTTTTTTTTAATCTCTTTGTGGCCAGGACTGTCTCTTACTATATGTTTTTACAGTTCTTAAAATAATGAGGCCCTGATCTTCAGGAACTGTTATAATCAATCAATCAATAAATAAATCATTGGAAAGACTGATAAGGTTAAAAAACATGTTTTATATTAAACTCTATGCCCTCATTCTTGTACAATGGCTACGCCTTGTATACTTATGCCATTATCATCCTGAATGCTGGAAAAAGTATAGAATTCATGTGGATCTTTAACTGTCTCTGATATCTGAGCTATTACAGGATGCAAAAGATTTTTTCCTCCTGTACTGGTACTAAACAAGAACCTCCACAGAAGTATATGCTTGTCTGTTTTATTTACTTTATTTAAAAAACTCATTCAGTTCCTGTCAGGCAGAAGTACAGAAGGCTAGGATAAGGTATATTTTATAGCTATGCAAATTTCATTTTATCTTTATACACACAAAACAAGAGGCAGCTTTTGCATCTTTTCAGCATGAAATGGGTAAATGATTGTGGGGGTGAGAGGGAGTAGGAAATAGAGGAAGCCTCTGAAAGCCCTAAATTCACATGCACAGAACAAGGCAAGAAGAATTTTAAGTTAAACTCAAGAATGATAAATATTGTAGAAAGTGCAAATGAACACAACACTTTCATCTGACAAACTGTCAAGACTACGTTAGCACATTCTTGGATAAACATTACCAGCACCAATCTGAATGTTATTTTAGATTGTAAAATATACCTTTTATGCCTTATAGCTCTAATTTATCCAAAATATAAACATTCACCTTAACTTAGTTAATGCTTGATTCCTAAATACTAACTTAAAAAACATCAATTTTGTTTCTGGGACAATAAACAGACACACTTCAGTGTAATTGTCTGTCCTAATATAAACCTTGAAATTGCTTTATATAAACCTTTAGACACCTTACAAGTGGGTTATTAGTACCTCTGATTTCTTCCATTTAGAGTTATCACTAATTGTACACACAAATGCTGCACACTAATGATGTGTGTGCAAGTATCAGATAATAGAATATATATAAAACACAACCATTGTCCTGGATAACAGGTAAGATTTCCCTTAATATTATCAACACTACAGGAATCCTTATTAAGCTAATGGAAGGACAAGCACAGTGAAATCTTACTGTAAAATACCTACTATTGCTGTTACTCAATTCCCAATATTTTTCAAACAATCCAATTAAACACAAACACCTTTAAAGTTAGCTGAACACCATGCTATTAAATTCATTGCTTACGAAAAATAAATACCAGTACTTTAAAATGCAAAGACATTTAATTACATCAACTTTAAAAAGGTACAATCTATAAAATTTTCTGTGTGTAGTTATACACAGCATGCATATGAAAGGTTTTCTTATGGTATAGCTATAGTCTCACAATGACTATTTACTACTACATTTTGGAAGAGTCTAAAAATGGATAACATGCTCCCAAAAAAATTGACAAAGCTTCCTAAGGTCTAGTTTAATAATCATCTGAGCTTCCCATTCCTTTTGTGGTACTATTTACCATTTGTGAAGATTCACAGTGCTGCAATTAGTACTGAAAACCCAGAAGACCAAATCAAATATCTAGCTGAGTGTTTGCCATACTGTTTTTTCTAGCTCTCTGGAGAATTTCTTTGTTCATTTTAAACATGAGACTCTAAAAACATCCAACTCTACTTGGGGAGCACAGGAACGTTTCAGACTTTCCAATGCTCTGGGTGTCTCTGAGCCTTAGACTGTCAGATGATCGGACTGGACGACAGGGGATGGATCACCACAAGTGCCCTGTTCCGATCATTCCCTCTGAACCACCTGGTATTGGCCACTGTCAGAAGACAGGAGCGGACACTGGCCTAGCCTGACCATTGGTCTGACCCAGTATGGCCGTTCTTATGTGCTTCAGTCCATCCAAGTCAGCCGCTGTCCAGGCTGAGGATCCACCCCCGATGAAAACACAGATTCCAGCAGCCCTCAGCGCCAATACTTCAGCACTTTCCATGCAAGCAACTGACTAGGTCTATTTAAACGGGATCCCGGGGGCGAGTGCAAAACTTGCAGGGCCTGGCCGGAATTTGACACACACTTTCCACTGGGAAAGGGGGAGGGGAGCGAGAGTGGCCGCATAGCCGGCTCCCGTCCCCCTCGGAGGGGCAGCAAGCGGGGAACGGAGGGGTCAGTTACTCACTGGTTAGTCGGGGGCGCGGTGAGCGGGATGGCCACCTCCTCCTCTTCGTACTCCGGCCCGTCCAGCGAGTCTCCTTCATCCACGGTGCCCAGCCCCCCTACCAGCGGCAGCGGCGGGGGCGGCAGCGGAGGGAAGCCCCCAGGGGCCGGACCTCCTGTTGGGCCGGGTTCCTGCGGGGCAACCGCCCCCCTGGGCATCTCCTGCTCCAGCCCGGCGGCCACTGCGCCGCCTGCCGCCGCCGGAGGGGCAGGCCCCGAGCCCCGGGCCAGGAGTCCCAGCGCCGGGCACAAAGGGGGGGCGGCGCCCGGGCTACCCGCGCCGGAGCCCTGCGGCCCCTTGCCCCGGCACAGGGCAGGGCAATGCCCCGGCTCCCCGGCGGCGCTCGCCGAGCCGCCCTCCTCGCCTGGAGCTTCGGCCGCCATCATGGTGAGCCTCGCCCCCTCCGCACGCCGGGGAGGAGGCGACCGAGGGGCCGAGACCCCCCGCCCCGCCCCAGCGGGGAGCGGAGCCGGGACTGGGACCAGCGAACTTCCCCAGCGGCGGCGGCTGCGAACAATACCCGGCTGGGCGGGGGCTGGATTCAGGGCAGCGCGGCAGGGCCACGGCGCGGCTGCCTCATCCCCCTGCGGCCGGGACGGGAGCGGCTCCCGCGGAGACTCACCCCGCCCGCAGCGAGCGCAGCTTCGGAACGGGCACGGGCCAGGCTGGGCGGGGTGGGGGGGAAAGGCAGGGAGACTAGCGAGCGGCTCCCTTCACATTGCGCATGCGCGCCAGGGCCGCCCGCGAGGGGCTGGCTGAGCGCATGCGCGAGGGGCGCGCTACTGCGCTCCTGTGGTTCCGGCCGGCCCTGAGTCAGGGAGCAAGGTAAAAGCTGGATTCACCTGGAGCCTTGCAGGGATCGCGCATGGGGGAAAAGAAAGAGCTGGCGCTATCTGGAGCATGATGATTTTTGGCCCCCGGGTTATAACGTCAAAGGAGAGGACAAACCTAGCCGAGTCTACTGCACCCGACACATCCTGACCATTTTGTTTCCAGACCACCAAGTTCTACTGCTTAAATAAAGAATATATGGAGCCATGAATCTCACCAGTGCGGCTCTATGCACTCCAGTGCAACAGCGCCTCTAAAAAACAGTGCTAGGGTTTGGATCTTGTTAGATTCACTTGCCAGATGTGTGCTTTTGCAGCGCTGTTGCACCAGCATACTGGGATCCGGTTTAGTCTAGTGAACTAAAAAAAGCTGCAGATGCACCATGTAAAACTGGGCGGCCAAACCTTAACCAGATATAACAGGATCCTGGAATACAGTCAGAGTTTTCTTCTACAGCTTTCTTGTATTAGGATGTGTTGGGGTACAAATTTTGTTTGGTTTTGGTTTGGTTTAGTTTTTGTTTTCTTTGTGGAATAGTAGAACCAACTTGTTTTCTATTTTGATGGTACTGTTTCTGAGTTTGTGGCCTAAATTTGGCTGGATCTGACAGGAATCAGATCCAGGTTCTTGCAGTGGTGTTACTTTGGTATCCAGCTTTTTTTGTGCACTAGAACCTGCTAGACCTTAGTCCTTATTCCATTTTTTTCTAATATCTCTTAAGCATAGGAGGAGCATTGCACTTTCTATTTCTATACTGTGATGTCCATTCCTGTGTCTCTGAACCATGCTCAGCAGAGCAGGGATTAGAGTGCTGATCAGAAGCATTTAAAGACTAAAGAACCTGCGTGGTGGTGTAGAACCTACTATATAAAACTGTTGTTGCTTATGTAGGATGATGGATGGAGATTCAGAATCATATACCCAAGCTAAAGAAGTGTTTGGTTGGAATTGCATGCCTACAGAACAATAACAGTCTATGTGTTCTATGGAGAAATCTACCCTTGCTAATTCACCTATCTTTTTTTTTCTTCAAAATGTCATAAAAGTATGCAGATGATATTCCCACAGTAACAATAAAACACAACATACAAAAACCAGATACTGTATATTTGTTTGGCTATTATGACATAAACAGTGCAATGTTTTAAGAGTTGCATGAACAACTCATTTTATTATTAACAATAATTTATTTCTGTGTACATTTATGAAAATGTATCCTTTTCTATTATTATGGTCCTGACCCTCAAGCATTTATGCTTACTCTTAACGTCATGCCTATTAGTTGTTCCATTGACTTCAAGGGGACTAGTCACATGTATTAAGTTAAACACATATGTAAATACTTACATGAACCGGACCTATATGGCTAACATTGCCAGACAAAATAACCTTTTGACTTGCAAAATTAAAATAGCTGGCAAATAATAACATTTTGCCTCTTTGTCTCTACTTTTTTCTCTAGGCTGTTATGACTTTGTACACTCTCTTATTTGTTTATACTTGTATGTCTCAAATCTTCTCGTAAGGCATTTAAATATTCGGGTTTTCAGAGCTTTGCCCTCCCCAAAAGTATTACGTTAATTTTTCCTGAGGCCAGCAAAACAAATATCTGTTCATACCCCTACTTCTACAGTTTTCCAGCCCACATCTTTTTATCTGCTGAACTGAAGTTGCATACCTTGCCTTCTATATACAAAATTCTGCTCATAGTTACACTACTAAAATCAATGTAGTTACTCTGAATTCGTGCCAGCATCAATGAAAACAGAATTTGTCCTGAGTTTAAAGCAGGGATCGGCAGCCTTTTAGAAGTGGTGTGCCAAGTCTTCATTTATTCACTCTAATTTAAGGTTTTGTGTGCCAGTAATACATTTTAACATTTTTAGAAGGTCTCTTTCTATAAGTCTATAATATATAACTAAACTGTTGTATGTAAAGTAAATAAGGTTTTAAAAATGTTTAAGAAGCTTCATTTAAAATTAAATTAAAATGCAGAGCCCCCTGCACTGCTGGCCAGAGCCCAGGCAGTGTGAGTGCCACTGAAACTCAGCTCACGTGCCGCCTTTGGCACTCATGCCATAGGTTGCCTACCCCGGTTTAAAGGATTATAACACATCTATACACTGCTGTGGTTCTGTTTCAAAAATTGCAGCCTCGGTGGCAATATTTTACACATCTGATTTCCACAGACACGTTTCATTAATAAACATGCAATTTCAAATACTCTTGAGTTGACTGTCTCTGTGAGCTTCTGTTTACTATTGTTTATTTTTCCTCACAGATTTTCAAATAAAATGATTTTAACACATTGTTGTTGCCTTTGTAGGAGTGATAAACACATTAATGCAACATAAATATTTACAGGATTCCTTTCTTTGGGACAATGGTTTCTAATACACCTCTATCCCGATATAACGCAACTCGATATAACACGAATTCGAATATAACGCAGTAAAGCAGTGCTCCAGGGGGGCGGGGCTGCTCACTTCAGCAGATCAAAGCGAGTTCGATATAACGCAGTTTCACCTATAACGCGGTAAGATTTTTTGGCTCCCGAGGACAGCATTATATTGGGGTAGAGGTGTACTACACAAGGCCAGAGTTGCACCTACAGGGTCTGCAATGGCAGCTGAGCTGAGGATCCACCCCAGGGGAGAACAGAGGGCAGCTACAGCATTCCTTCATGGGTTTTGGAGAGGAAGGCAGCTATGTATTAGGCCAGGTCTCCACAAGAGGTGAGACGCTGTCTATGAGATTTGTTAAATAGGTGCATCTCAGAAACTGCCAATTCTGCCCTCTCTAGGCCAGACCTATATGTCTGATAGGTTGTGTTAGCTGTCCCAGCTCCTTTGGCAAAGCAAGGATTGAAGTTGGCTTGCACCACTGTGCTGCTGTTCCAGGTGGACTTTCCACCAATTGTATTTTGGGTTCTATTACACAAACTTTCACAGGGACAGACAGAGGCACTATTTGTATTAATGTATTTGGACCAAAAAAGAGGTGGACCCATCCACATATGCTTGATGCCTGCCCGATGTTTACAAAAAATGCTTTTTTACTCAATATCTTGGACAAAATTATGTTGGGACCATTCAGCCCCCCTCCTAGTGGTGTTATGGATAAAGAAAATTAGTTGATGAGTAAGTTAGACCTGCCCTGGGGTTAGTTTCCTGTAACGTGTGTACTATTTTTCAGGGAGGGGGGGAACCTGTGGAATAACGCATCGTTTTTTCAGTAATGGCTAGTGGGTCCAATGTACTCTAAACTTGGTCATACTGAAATTTCACATCACAGATAAAGTGGAAATTTTCTATTATTCCAGTTTCAATATGTTTTAGCTATATCTAGTCATATCTGACATGTTTTAGTTGTATTTGGTCAATCTGTGGAGAGGAGCAAAACATTTTTTATATTGAGCATGAATGTGTATCCCATAGAAAGTATATTTGGCACACTTATTAATGCTCCTGTTACTGGCCTCCATTATGAATCTTTTTAAATTATGTAAACATGATTAAAAAGTAAGCATTCCCATTCGGTAACCGGCAGTTCTCTTCCTCCCTTTAACAGACTCGGAACTCCTGTCACAGAGTCTGCAACACCCCTACATTCCGAATGATATTATTCACTCTCAGGCTTCTCTCAGACCCTAGAGTTTCAACACCCAGAAAGAGCAGGAACAAGAGAATTTTCAGTCCTGCTGCAGGGCGGTGATGTCCATGCATTAGGAAAATGAGTATTCCTTTGGTATTCAGTCTGTAGCCAAGTGAGGAAAGAGAAAACCACTTTCCTAATACATGGACTTCGCAATTTTGCTAGTCCAAACAAGGAATGTGGGACTCTAAACCTCTTTTTAATAGACTTGCATTGTACATAGCAAATCCTTCTCCCCCAGGGACATACTGAAATCACATTTTGAAACACAATCTTGGATTGACAATTCTGAGTCTGAAATCTCTAGGCTAATTATTCAAGATGGAGGGTTCAAAACTCTCCCCTTCTTACAAACCTTCTTTACTTGACTTCAGTGGGATTAGGATTTAACCCAATATATCTATTTTTTTCCATTTACATGGAACTATCATTTGTGACTTTTCTGAAACATCCCATTCTTGCCTTTGGTTGACATTCCTTCTGCTACACCTACTATTTGTTCATCTTGACAGATTTTTTGTTCAAAGCTTACTTGGCTAAAGTTTCTTTGAGAACTGTTTTTGCTAGGTGTAGAATTTCTGTGACTTATCAATTAAACCATGTTCATATCTTAACAATGTAATCAAACCTGACTTAGAAAGAGGAATTATTTGCCTCTAAGCTTATTTGTATCTTCTTCGTTTTAATGTAAAATATTTATAGTAATGTACATGTCATTACATTTAATCACGCCCCACATTACCATTACAATTTTAAAACACTGAATATTTGTAGGAGGTTTTTTGTTCTGCTACAGTTCTACTTGTAATCCATTTATTGTCCTCCAGAGACTCTAAATGATTGTTGGCACATGACTGTCCATGCATAATGTAGAGTGTTTGAATAGTCAACTCAGGTAGTGTAAAAATACAGTATATCAGAAAATGAATTCTTCATAGGAAGCTATTTTAAGCTACAATATTTCATTCTCTCAGGTCTTTTAAATATGTAATGTAAATACAACAAAGCAGGCAGTCATTCTTACCATATCCAGGCTAAGTGCCTTAGCAATTTATCTGAAAAGGACTACACAGTTGAAAATGTATGCAGCATAACAGAGTGCAAAAAGATATAGCCATACTGTGTTAAAATGCCACAATATCTGAATAAAGTAAGTGCAATAAGTGACTTTCTGTGTATTCTAGTTACTGTGGCCACATCAATGAGCTAAGCAGCTTTGAATACCACCAGTAGAAAAGTACTCCATATCTTCTGTATGTTACTTAGAAAACACACAACCAATTAATGACCACACTACAGCTTTTTCCACTTCAGATGATTGCAGGTTGCAAAAGCCTCAAGGGTAGGTTTAGACACCTACCTTGTGTAAGTTTTAAGTGTGATGTAGATGAAAGGAGCTAAACGACAGAGGAGAGAGAAGTTTCATTATCAGTCACAAAGGTGATATTCTATTATCTCAGTGCACAGGAGGCGACAGGAGAATGCTTCTTTTCAAATAATACTGCATGGCAGCTGTGACTGTCTCTAATGAATGTTTTACTTGAAATAGAGCAGAAACTGGAAAGGCTTAAATGGGCAAGATACCAAGAAAACAGACTAACCAGGCAGATGGTGTATTTTTCCCAGAGAAATTTTTTTGTGAAAGAGTCATAGCAGCAAACTGAAAACAAAGGCACATTTATGAACATTTATTTTACTTACTTTTGAAAAGAACATTTGCTCTTTCTTTTCATCATCATACAATTGTTCAAATACCTATATTTTTACTCATGATCTATCTGACAGATTGATTAAGGATCTTTGGTACATAAGAGGTCTGTTTTTCGTTATGCACCACAAATGTTTTTCTCTCATTACAAACCTGCTCATGCTTCCGTTAAAGTCAATGTCAAAACTGCCATTGATTTCAGTGGTGCATGTTCAAACCTTAGAGGAATACCCAGTGAGACATATTCCAAAATCCTTTAATTTGCCTTTTTTTTCATCCCATTCTAGAGAGTTTCGGCTAGGATAGGATAGGCTTAGTATATGTCTGGCTGGCAGACTTCATCATATGATCATTACATCTGTTTAGAGATTAAAAAAGACCTCTCTGTTCATAAAGTTCATCCTTTGCAAGAGCAGAATAGATACACCAGATATGGAGACCACAATAGGTCCACTTACACTGAAATATTCCATTTATGGACATTTTGCACATTTTTGTTATTTGTTTTGAGCCAAACCGTTTTTGCATTCATGAATTATTTTTCATCAGATGAAAAAAATGATGATGAATGGGCCACTGTCATCCACTTCTATCTGAAAACATTAATTGTAAGAGAAACATTTTTTTTAACTTTCTGCATTTGACAGCACTTTATCTATAATCACTTTCCCTGTATAGTCAATTGTAGACTGCTCCTATAGAGATTTGCACTTGTGAATGACATTAGACTAGTGGTTCTCAACCTGTGGCTTGTGAGCCGCTTGCGGCCCAATAGCACACAGCTGCTGCCCATGTGACATCCTTGGGGCCATACAGGTAGTATTGGATGCAGCCCACAATGGTAAATAGGTTGAGAACCACTGCATTAGACCTATGCATAGTCCCATTGATTTGAGTGGTACTACACATGGGCATAGATATACATGCGCATAAATCTGTGCAGTATTAGGCCCTTAGCTGGTCAGTTTGGCTGAGGTTTTTAAAGGTAATTAAGTGTTGCAATGTTGAGTGCAGCAACACCTAAAGACCTTTAAAAATCTGGGCCTTTTCATTTAGGTTTGCATGGTGCTTCTACAGCAGGAAGGAGAGAAACAAATAAACACCAAACCCAAGAAAATATTATTGTACTTACACAACATCCCTTGGGGTAAATAGAGACTTGTAGTTAGAATCACAAAGGATCATTTTAATCTTAGTTTGAAAGACTAGCTTTCAATTATTTCAATGTATATCAATTTTTCATAATATTTAATCTGAAGCTGTTAACCGAATAGTTTTAGTTAAGCTATTAAAATTAAAGAAAATGATATATCAATTTTAAGATCTTATCTTCATTGAAAAATAGAATAGTAGTTGTTAGCTGTAATAACTCTTGAATATCTTGGTTCTTCTAAAGCAGTGGTGGGCAATCCGCTGACGGGCCGCGAGACAGTTTGTTTACATTGACTGTCCGCAGGCACAGCTGCCCGCAACTCCCAGTGGGCAAGAACGGCGAACCGTGGTGACTGGGAGCTGCGGGTGGTCATGCCTGCGGACAGTCAATGTCTGCAAAATGTCTTGCGGCCCGCCAGCGGATTACCCAGATGGGCTGCGTGAGGCTCATGGGCTTCAGGTTGCCCACCACTGTTCTAAAGGGATCAAGTAAATCTTTTGATTAAATTTCTGGCAGACACAACTGTCAAGTGTGCATGTAGATAAAACTATACATAGATCCTCTAACAATCAATGTCATAATAACTCATATTCAGGTGGAGTAATATTCGAAATTGATCATGGCAACTGATATTCACAGCCAATGGAACAGCACAAGAGTTTATAACAAAGAATAATATCTATATGTTGGTTTTCCTGAGGAATATTTGTTTAATAGAGCTAGTTTAAAAAAAAAGTAAATTTTGTTGTGGGAATTATGACCTGCTTGAAAAGTTGGACATTTTTTATGAAAATCTTCATAAAAAGTTTTTGGGTTTTTTCCTCAGAAAATTAATTTTTTGATGAAAATTTTCATTGAAAACTCAAAATTAAGAAAATTTTATCTAGTTCTGTTGTTCAAATATTGGAAGTTAAGTATAATTTTATGCAACAGATCTTATGAATCAATTTTAGCTCCGGTGTAAATGAGCCTAACTTTGTTGATGTCAGGGCTGAATTTAGCCCTTTAAGTAATTTTTAAATATCACCAGCCAGGATATGACAGTAAAATTTTCATGGGTACCCATTGAATACACAAAAACTGTATGTGCATGTTGTCAGGATTCAGGGCTGCAGCATAGCCAGTCGGGTGCTGGAACAATTTTTATAGTAGGGGTGCAGCTGATGGAAACCTGGAAACTATGTATGTAGCATTTGTTATTACTACTTCAAGCCAGGGGGTGTGGCAGCACTCCCAGCAGCCCTAGTTCCAGCACCACTGGGGCCAATCTCCAAGCCACCTAATGAGCGCAGCCAGCCTGTAGTAGGCTGCCTGATTGGCTTTGCTGCCTGTTTGGTTGGAAGAATTAGCAGACCAGCTCTTAAGCCTAGCAGCAGCAGTAGCTGCTTCGTGACTGTGACTTCATGACTGTGACAGTGACTGTTCCCAGTTATGCTCCTGCCTTTGACCCAGCTTTGCCTCACTTCAGGTAACCTGGTTCTTACCCTTGTCTCTTATTCCTGACCTCTGATTTTGACTCGGACCCTCATCTCTAGCATGTGGCCTCCAACTCCTGATGCCAACTCTGACTCTTGGCTACTGACTCCTGCTCTGACCATCAGGCATGACTGCCCACATTCTGGTAATGTGACATTAGCAACTGGGCATTTGGGTTTGGAAAATGGGTACCTGTTTCTAAATTCACATTTGCATATCCAGTTAACCATTTAGCATGGTTAACTGTTTCCCTATAGGTATATATATTTTTTTGTACATGCAACTGGTTTCTTTGACTATTATATTGGCATAGGTTAGGTGGCAAGTTTGGTGCCTCAGGATCAGTTTCATGTATCTGCTTCAACCCGAGATCAATTTGTCAGCCACAAAGTGACTCTGAATGAAAAAGGGTAGAAAAGTATTATTCAGATAGCACAATGAGATTAACTTATAACAATGTTGGCGTGCAGAAGGCAGGGATCTAGATATGCATTAATTAAACCACAACACATTGGACTTCATGCAGGAATTGCTGGATGAAATTTATGGCCAGGGTTATGCAGGAGGTCAGACTAGATGATCACAATGATCCCTTATGGCCCTAGAATGTATGGATATCAATTTCCTTATTTCTGTTATATTTTCTATTTATAACTACTTCTGGTTTCAACTACTGTTTGATTTTTGGGGGAACAAGTCTTTGCTTTTGCATGAAGGATTTACCTATATGCCAATTGTGTTGCTATTAAATGAAATCACTTCCATTGTTGTATTTGATGACAATAAGCTCAAGAACATGGACTCCAGTAATCCAGATGTTTGTTCTGTGGTATGCTCTCACCCGTGTGACTTTTTTTTTTTTTTTTTAAAGACAATTATATAAGGACCATTTTGGAGTTTAGCAAATTGTGGAGCAGATTCTAACAAGTACTATAATGAAACCAACCCTCATCCTACCCATCCACCCACTCATTTCTCTCTTAGAAACAGATTGTTGAAGAACAAATGGCAATCGTGAAATTGGTGCTGAAGATATTTAGTTTAAAAGGTGTAGAAGTCTGCTATATATGCTCCAACACAACATTCTCGCTGATTAAAAAGATGAGATATTCAGATATACCAGATGCCATACATCAGATGCTATGTAGAAAATTCTTTTAACCGCAGTTAGCTATATCACATTTAAAAATAAAGTTTAATTATATTTGACATTTAAATTATAACTTCCAAGCACAGTTTGTATTTGACTTTTGACATTTTGCCAAGATGTGCCTGTTGTACAGTTATTTTGCTGCACTCAGCTTGCATAAATGTCTCTGCAACATAGCGACTTTAATGTCATTTCAATTATATTAATTCCCATTAAATCAACAGTTTTGCATTATGACTATATATCACTATGAAAAGAGGAATTAGGGGACATACATCACTCACAGCATGACAGTTTTAATACGAATGTTGAAAACGAAGGCTTTAATCCTAAAATTTTTTCCATGTGGGGAGACTGTTCCATCTGCATGGAACTCTGGGGGATTGTGACGGGGCAGAGTAGCCCCGCACTGGTACCTCAGGGGTTAACTCTTCTTTCCTAGCAGAGGAAGCCACACCCCGGAAGCTCTGCTGGGCATGCTCCAACTGGAGAACAGGTATAAAAGCCTGCAGAAGAGCTCAGTCTGGGCTGACTGCGGGAGGAGAAGGAGGCATGCTGTTAGCTCCTGAGGAGAGCGAGCCTGCGCACCAGGATTTGGAAGCCAGCCAAGCCAGGACACTCTCTGATATGCCGACAGAGGACGTCACCAGAAGAGAACAGACCGGAGGACCCCCCGCAGCAGAGAATCTGACCTTCCTGGTAGGAAGTGACCCAGGGGAACTTTAGAGGCGAATGGCATTAGAGCCGCATAGGTGCTCAGCATGTTGTGGGTGGATCCCCGCCACTGCCAGGGCCCTGGGTTGGGACCTGGTGGAGAGGGTGGGCCTGGGTCCCCCACCAAATTTAGCTCTGTTGTAAATGGGCCTAACCCACCACCTCATCCCTGAACCGTGAAGGGATTGTAGGGACTCCGGCTGCTAGGCCACACTACCCTGCTTGCGAGGGGGACTGTATGGACTCTGGCCGCTGGACCGCACCATCCCGCCAGACAGGGGTGATTGTGTGGAAGGAGGCCAGTAGGCTGCAATCAGTCATCCACAGAGGCAGGTGCTCAGGAACTTGAGTGGTGAGGTGCCGACACCCCCATGCTACCCCTGCCACAAAGGGGCGCTGCGGTGCCAGGTCTGCCACCGGGTTGAAGGGTCTCAAATGATTTGGGCAGGAGATGGTTCATAACTAGCAAAATAAAGGGAAAGTTTAAGTCAAGTACATATTAAAAACACTTTAAATCTAACAAGCTGAAGGTCTGCTCAAGACAAAAGATTTGGGGGTCAAATGAGTTTGGCTCACAAGATGGAGGAGGGACTCCAGGGCTCTCTTTCCCCTTCTATTATGCATAGAAAATAGGCACAATCCCAGTCTACATTTAGGGAGCACATAAGCTATATGATGGTGTGTATATATACAGGGCCGGCTCCAGGCAACAGCCCAGCAACCAAGTGCTTGGGGTGGCCAACAGAGAGGGGCGGCACGTCCGGCTCTTTGGCAGCAATTCGGCGGCAGGTCCCTCACTCCCTCTAGGAGTGAAGGACCAGCTGCCGAATTGCCGACGAAGACTGAAGCGCTGGCGGTAGAGCTGATTGCTATCGTGGCTTTTTTTTTTTTTCTTTGGGGCAGCAAAAACCCTGGAGCCGACCCTGTGTATGTATGTGCACCATTAAGGCAGAGAAGGAGTTAACAGTGACTCAAGGAGAGGAAGAAGCGGTAGGGCTAGGTTCAGTTCAGCTGCTGCGATAAATAGCTTGCTTCTCCTTAGAACTAAGCTCCTAGCCTCAGAAAGCAAAGCCCTCTCTGAAAGCAGGGCTCTGTGAACTTAAGGTGCTAAAGTTTGGGTTAGTGGAGTTGATACACTCATGGGGTAGGGAGTGCTTGTCTGGTCAGAAACCCAGACTTTCCTCTGGGACTGGCTAGAGCAAGTTATAACCTCATTTTTGTCTTGAACAGACCTTCAGTAAGCCACAAGGTACTTTCCCTTGGGAGAATAAAGAGAACTGAACTGTCACTGTGGTTGAAGTTTAGGCACGGGGAATAGCCGTGTAGTGGGTGGCTGCCCCACTCCAGCAGAAGAGTGGTTAAAAAGTAGCCTGGGAGAGGACTGCAGCTGGGATAAAAGGAGTGAGAACAGGTGAGGGAGTTGCTGACCACAGATGTGACCAGTTCAATTATGGCCCAGCTGGCTCCTGATAAGAGGGCTGGGGCCAAGAGCTGAAGGAGTCTTACTCTAGCCCTGGAGTGGGAAGGGCTAGCTGCCTGGGAGTAAGGTACCTGAAGCGGAGCAGTGCTCGGGAAGGGTAAAGGGAGCTGGGGAGTTCCAGACTGGTAAACCCCCAGGCTGCAAGTCTTGTTGAAGGCCTATGAAAGGTACTGGGGCTGCAGAGGGGCAGCCTGGAGATAAGCAAAGGCAGCAGATTCTACTCCCTTACCAATGATGAGTAGCCATTATAAACTGCAGTATGCCCCAGGGAAAGGGGGCTAGATGATGATTGGCAGTTGCCAATGAGGCAAAGTGGGCTTAGAGGGGAGACCCAGAGCGTGGGGGCACTGGTGGGGCAGCACCCCAAGTATGGGGCACCAGGATCTGGGAGGGACATGGGGCCTGAGGCAGGCAAGAAGCAGAGGGTGCTCTGAAGCTGAAGAGCTAATTCCCAAGATGACCAGCAGGAAGTGCCGTGCTGGTGAGTGTGCAGTCTGCTACAAGTCAGCATCACCTTAAGGAAATAAACTCAGGCTGGTTAACCTCACCTAAAGACTAAGCACAGCTTCTTATAGTGATGGGACTGGCAGCAGAGATGTGAGCCTGTGCCAGGAATCAGGGCCTGCAACAGAGCTAATCTCTATACAGTTTCATCAGTGTAGTTGGCCTGCAGCAGGCTGCCTGATTGGCTCCCCCACCTGATTGGCTAGAGGGGCTGGCAGGCCAATTCTTAAGACAGCAGAAGCTCACTGGCTGTTAGATGCTCATGCCCACCACTATGTCTGCTCCCGTGTTACCTTGTTCCTATTGCTCCTGTCTTATACCCAACCTTGCCTCTATCCTCCCCTGTTTCAAACCCTTTGCCTGCTACCTGGCTAGTTCCAGTTCCTGACCTCCAGCTTGATCCTTGGCTCTACCTTCTGACTACCAACTCCAGCTCTGATTCTAGTCCTTGGTTCCTGATGCCTGCTTTGACCACTAGGATAGGCTGCCCTGGTCATGATCAGCTGAGAGGCTGGTACTTCTGTTTCTAGCTTCCTGTAAGGGATGGAGAGAGTCTGAGGTCATGTCACCATCCACCTCTGCAGATACAAACAGAGCTGTCCCCTCACCCTGTCAAAGGACTGTGACATATCTGCTGTCTCTATAAGTTCCATCAGGGACAGGCTGTGTGTTGCCACACCACCTATATAAACAGCTTTACCTTACAGGAACAATTTAGTGCTTGAAGTTAAAGCAGAAGCAAGCTGTTGTGTTTTAAAAGATAAAGTTGGAGAAACATGTTTGTACATCACATGCAATAAAGGGCACCAGCCTTTCATAAAAAAACATTTTCACCAGGTGAAAATAACTTGGTTCAATTATAACATAAATGCTGATATAACTATAGGCTCGCTTTCTAATTTCCAAGATTTAAAAGCCACCCTAGACAAGTAGAGTACTCAGACTCTGTTCAATAGAATGATAGGGAAACTAAGGTATCAGTTCCAAGAACCCATTCCCAACAATGTTCCAAGGCAAAGCTGAACAGGGAGTCCACTATTTGAAGTTCAAACATAATCCAGTCATCAGAGCTCTTCCCCTTGTATATAGAAACTTCCTGCACAATAACTCATAATGCAGCACTCTCATCTGTTTCTTAGGAGTACAAATAAAGAAGAGGACAATATTCAATTCTTTTCCACTGGTCTCTATTTCCACAGGCGGCCTATTGGAGACAGGAAAACATTTATACTGACATAGGACCATTAAAAACACAGTACAGTACATACACCTCTACCCCGATATAACACGACCTGATACAACACGAATTCTGATATAACGCGGTAAAGCAGTGCTCTGGCGGGGTTGGGGGGGGACTGCGCACTTCGGCGGATCAAAGCAAGTTCAATGTAACACTGTTTCACCTATAATGCGGTATGATTTTTTTGGCTCCCGAGGACAGCGTTCTATCGCGGTAGAGGTGTATTTAAAATTGTCTATTATAGAAGGATCATGAGATTCCTCATAACTTTGAATTCTGTGGCTCAGGTCATTAAATGAGCATGAATGAAAGCAGTCTTTATGTCAGCATACAGTGTTTCTCAAATGCTAACCAACAACACAGATATTTAAACTAATTCTAGGGTCTGAAATAATCAAAAGCTAATATAAGAGGAACATGCTTAACATCAACTTTGGAAAGCTGCCTGGAAGTTATTTACTAAGAGACAAAATAACTGTATACAAGTATGCATTTTCTTCATCACTGTTCAGTCAAATATGCTGCACACTTTTTGTGTGACATTCCCCTCTGGTGGTATCTGGACTGGTGATCTACTAGGTCACTCCAATCCTTGACTCTGTGAGCCTGCTCTGCTCTGCTGTAAGAACCCCCACTCCCGGGATGTTCATGCACAGCCTCTGGCATGTAAGCAGCTACCGCTGTTTGGATTGTGCAACCGAATGACACTAACCAATATCTCTAGTCCCAGACATAACCCTAGGAACCTCCATCTTGTAGTGTCCAGTTATGCCCACTGGACGTTGCAAGCTTATGAGTTTGTCAATTTAACAAAGAAAGTGACATGCTTCAAACCAGACACACTCTTTCAAGTAGAAGAAACAAACAAATTTATTAACTACAAAGAGAGATTTTAAGTGATTATAAGTCAAAGCATAACAAGTTGGATTTGGTCAAATGAAATAAAAGCAAAACACATTCTAAGCTGATCTTAACACTTTCAATGCCCTTACAAACTTAGATGTTGCCAACCACAGGCTGGCTGGTTGCTCTTCAGCCAGGCTCTCCTTTTTGATCAGTGCTTCAGTCCGTGGTGGTGGTGGTGGTGGTGGTGTCCATAGATGTGGGTGGAAGAGAGAGAGAGAGCATGGCAAACATCTCTCCCTTTTATCATGTTCTTTCTTCCCTCTTGGCTTTGCCCCCCCCCCTCCCCTTTAGGGTCAGATGAGCATTACCTCATCGTAGTCCCAAATTGACCAAAGGAAAGGGGTGACTCACTCGAGAATCCAACAGAACCTTTGTTGCTGCCTAGGCCAGTGTCCTTTGTTCCTGTGAGGCTGGGCTGGGTTTGTCCCATACATACCTTGATGAGGCGTGAACTGCCCCTCTGCTCTTGGAGAGTTTTGCCTGAGCCTGCTTTAAGCCATGAGGACACATTTTCAGCCTCATAACTATATACATGAAATTACAACCTATAACATTACTATAACAACAATGCTCAGTGCACCATGAGCCTTCTGAAGACACCCAACATGACAAACTTTTCATTGGATACCACACAATCAGATTATAAGGATGAACATGGGGGGTGTAGGGTGTTCCCCCAAGGTACAGAGCATCACAACATTACTTCAATGTCTATGACCTAGGGAAAAAATTCCAACAGTATAATGGGAGCAGAATGATCCGCATGCTGTATCAGTCAAAGCTGGTATGAGAATCTTTTTCAGATCATATAATACCTATTCAGAAAGCAGATAAGGGACAAATTTTGTTCTCAGCAGTGTTTGTATAATTCCATCTATTTTTAAAGGATGTGAAAGCAGAATTAAGCAAATTTGTGAATGTTGAATAATTTAACTTTCAAGGTGACTTCATCACATTTATACTCTGTTCCCTTAGGTGGATTCTGGTCATTACAAGAGCTGGTTGGAGAAATATCTACAGAACCATCTTCTGTCCTTTTCCTGTCCTGTCATTTTCAGAACAAAATGCTTTGACTTTTTGTTTTGAAATTACTTTTCATTTTGAATGTTTTTATTTTCTAATATATTAAAATCAAAATGAAATATTTCACTCAAATGAAAAACAAACATTTGTTTTAGTTTTCTTTTGCAGATAATTTCAAAATTTGGGGGTTTCATTTTTATTTGGAGTGAAGCCAGATTTTGTAATCTCAGAATCCTTCACGAAATAGAATTTCTGTCCTCTGCTGAGCTCTAGTCAATTTAAACAAATGTGAAATAATGGGCCTGGCTTTAATAAGCTAGTCATACAATTGTGCATGCAAATGAGTTCTAACTTCTGTGCATAAATTGGGTAAATTCATGCATAAATGACTAGATTTTTGCGCACACGTCCAATTGACTTACATTTCCATAGAAACAAAAAACAGAAGATTGAGGCAGAGGATTGGAACAGTCCAGACTGTTGTAGGGTTACCATATTTCTACAAGCAAAAAAGAGGACACTGGGGGGGGGGGGGGGAGGAGCCCCGCTCTAGCCCCCCCCCGTCCCACCCCCATCCACTCCCTCCCACTTCCCACCCCCTGATTGCCCCCCTCAGAACCCCCAACCCCCCCCCGCTCCTTGTCCCCTGACTGCCCCCTCCTGGGACCCCTGCCACTAACTGCCCCCTAGGACGCCACCGCTTATCTAAGCCCACCTGCTTCTTGTCCCCTGACTGCCCCCTCCTGAGAATGCCCTACGACCCTACCTGTTCCCTGACTGCCCTGACCCTTATCCACACTCCCACCCCATATTCACACCCCTGCCCCCAGACAGACCCCCGGGGACTCCCATGCCCTATCCAACTGCTCCCTGCCCCCGACAGGACCCCCAGAACTCCTGACCCATCCAACCCCCTCTGCTACCTGCCTGCCTCGACCCCTCTCCACACCCCTGCCCCCTGACAGCCCCCCCAGACCCATCTAACCCCCCCACTCCCTGTCCCTGACTGTCCCAACCCCTCTCCACACCCTTGCCCCCCTGATAGCCCCCCCCAAACTCCCGACCCATCCAACCCCCCCTCCCTGTCCCCTGACCAGGGCCAGCTTTAAAGAGCCGGGGTTGTGGGGCTTGGGGCCGGGCCGGGGGTGCTGGGGCCCGGGCCGGGTCCGGGCCGGCGCTGCTGGGCCGGAGCCGCTGGGGCAGCCGGGCGCTGCTCGGCCAGGGCCGCGCCTCCACGGAGCTCTCCTCCTCACGCCCCCCCCGCCCCAGCTTACCTGCTGCTGCCTCCCGCCTGCCCCTGCTTCTTTTCAGACTTCCCGCGAAGATCTGATTGGCGGGAAGCAGGGGAGGGGGAGGAGCAGGTGGGTGGAGCGTTCAGGGGAGGGGAGGAGGGGGAAGACAGCTGCGGGCCGGACAGCGTGGTAAGGCTGCAGGGGATGGGGGGAGCCGGGAAGGGGCTTTGGCTGCCGAGCGGCACTTGGCCGCTGCTTTTCTATCTATAAATAGCTGACCGGGGGGAAATCCCGGACATTTTTAGATTTTTAAAAATCCCCCCCGGACGGCTATTTATAGACCGAAAAGCCGGACATGTCCGGGGAAATCCGGACATATGGTAGCTCTAGACTGTTGTATATGCTAAAATACAAGCAAATGCTCGAATCTGTGTCTCAAAGGTTCAAGTTAATATGGGCATGTCCTATTATAATCTTCACTTCATACACTGAAAATTAGATTTCTTGCTTCTTATAAAAGGCTAGCACCTGTGTGGATTTAAGAAACAGTCACCAAAGTTGCATATACTAACACATCATGCAAATATAGTCTTTCATACACTTCTGGATGAGTGACTGTGGTAGCAGTGAAGGAGTAGGGATCTCCTTTTCTTTATTTATAGGTTATTCTGTAGCTCTTCCCACCATAAAATCTGATCCCCCTCACATGAATTAATGCATATCCCTTTGAGGTGAGAAAGTATTGTTAGCATAATTTTACAGATGGAGACACATCTGAGGAACAAAGAATCTTTGAAGTAAATGGGAGTCTTTCAAATCCCATTGAAGTAAATGGGAATCTTTCCATTAACTTCAATGCAGTTTGGATCAGGCCGTAAGTGACATGCCAAAGGTCATATAGTAAATCTGTGCTGGAGTCAGGAACGTAATCCAGATCTCTAAAGTCTCAGTTTCTTATCTACAGGACTGTCTCATGTCTGAGAACTTCTGAGCCTTTTTCTGCTTTTCTTTTGGTTATTGTCAAGACAAACTGCAAGAGGAATCTAAAACCATATACATTGGGGGTGGGGGTAATTTAAGGTAATATATAAACCATTTATATATAACTAGATAGAGCAGAGGCAACAAGCTCACTTATGTAGCCTATAGAGATGATGCCTGCTTATGTTTATTGAAAAGTAAGAAGACTCAAAACACTTTATTACAGAAGTTTTCAACTTTTTTTCATTTGTAGACCCCTAAGAAATTTCAAATAGAGGTGAGGGCTCTTTGGAAATCTTAGACATAGTCTGTGGATCCTCAGGGATCCGTAGACCACAGGTTGAAAACCATTGCTTTATTAAAAAATAAAAATTATCTTAATTGGACAAAATACTGTAAAATCAATTTCTTTTGAGGGTGAAAAATCAACCCTATGTCTTCAAAACAAAATATTTCAAGTTTAACCATTGTGTATGGATGTTGAAATTACCTGTATTTTGGAATTGCTATAAACATACATTGCAGGGGAACATGATGATGTATGTTCAGTAATGCTGCTTCAGTTTGGGATCTGAACACCACAGAGAAAGGAGAAGGAACATTCTACAGCTGTTTTTCTTTAGTCCCTGTCTATACTACAAATATAATAGGGTACAATCCGCTTGCCCCGTATCTTGGCCACACATGTTTAAAATTTTAGCGGAGCTGAGTCCTTTGTGGGGGCAGCAAGCAGCACAGCTCCCAGTCTAAGTAGGGCAATGGCTTTTTGTTGTCAATAAAGATGTACTAATTGTGCAACAATGACATTAAACACTAAGGCTTTGTTTCAGCAAGGTATTTAAACATGTATGTAACTTTAAGCCAATGGGACTACTCACATGTTTAAAGCTAAGCATTTACCTCAGTGGTTTTCTTAGGTGAGGAATAGAATGCTCAAGACTCTGCAGGATAAAAAAATGAAGACCGTCTGTCCCTGCCCCAAAGAACTTGCAATGGAAAAACACTGATGCTTTATATACTCACAAAAAGGGACTTTGTGCCATTACCATGAATTTCCTTGTCATGCACATCCAGCAAAATTCCACCTATACACAGTATATTCCTGTATATCCCTAATATGCAAGCAAAATATAACAGGGATTACATACCTGCTAGGACAAAACACAGGTTAGATATATACATTATATTAAAAAATGTGAAATGAGTCCTTTGTGAAGGACTTAATTGTCAGAAATTTATAAAAATCTTTCTGGTGGCCTGATCTAGCAGAGCTGATTTTTTTTTTTTAACTCATTTGGCAGAATCCTCTCCTGGGATGTCAACTTATGATTTTAAAACAACCTCTCATTTTGATTATGCCCAAACTGACTCCTTTCGCTGTGAATGCTCTTAAGTCAATAATGCAGCAGTTGGTAAAGTTTCAGGGCCAAAATAACATTCCACATAGTCTTCCTTCACCATTTACCATACCATTGACCAAACACATTTTTCCCCACTAACAATTTCAATAATGTTGTCTTCTATTGCATGCTCATCCTTCATCAGAATCCTTTTGTGGCTAAGTAATTTACAGGAATGACCATCCATTCCATGTATTCCTGGCTTGCACTTAACACCCTGTTTTTAAGCTTTGCAGTTTTGACTATGTCCCTTTAACTGATTCATTTGCTTATACTGTATGTGCTTTTGTTACCACAAGATCAGATTACTATCATTACTTACGGGATAGGTTGCCCAATAGGACTGTGAACTGTACAAACAGGTTGGATTGGTTGAGAATGCATCCATTTTGAAATATCTCTTTTGGTGGTTGACCGAACAAAGCAGTGATTTTTTTACAATGGCTTTCTTGACTCTCTTGGTATTCCATAAACTTGGTTTGGTCTGCCTTGTTGATCTGTACAGATGACCTGTAAAGAGGAAAAAAAGTTTGTCTCTCTTCTTGCTTCTCTATAACTCATTGTGATAAATAGGGGGGATGTCCCTATTATGGACACCCAGCCAGCCAGTTGGCTACAAAATCCCTGTTAGTAGCTGTTCTCTACTTGCTTTACCTGTAAAGGGTTAAAAAAGCCCATAGGTAAAAGGAAGGGAGTGGGCACTTAACCAAAAGAGCCAATGGGAAGGCTAGAACTTTTTAAAATTGGGGAAAAAACTTTCCCTTTGTGTGTCTGTTGTTGTTCTCCAGAGAGAGGGGACAGAGCAGAAACAGGGCTGGAACTATGCTGTAAAAGCTGTGGGCCAGGTATGAAAGTCACCAGATCATACCTATAAACTACTTATTTGAAAACCCCAAGGTATGTAAGTAGATCAGGAAATGTATAGGAAGACACACCTAGGTTTATTTGTGGCTTGTGGACTCCTCTGTGCTAACCCCCAAATGCTTTTGTTTTGCGTGTAACCATTAAGCTGGATCTCAAGAAAACCATTCTTGATGCTTAATTATTATATTTGCTCTTTTAAAATCTAGCAATAGCCTAAGTTCCAGATGTATTTTCTTTCTTTTTGTTTTTAATAAAATTTTACCTTTTTTAGGAACAGAATTGGGTTTTTGTGTCCTGAGAGGTTTGTCCATATGTTTAATTAGCTGGTGGCAACAGCTGATTTCCTTTGTTTTCTTTCTCAGCTCTTCCCTGGAGGGCGGGGGGTGAAAGAGCTTGAGTACCCCACAGGGAGGAATTCCCAAGTACGTCTTCCTGGGTTCAAAGGGTTTTTTTGCATTTGGGTGGTGGCAGCATTTACCCATCCAAGGTCAGAGAGAAGCTGTAATTTTGGGAGATTAATACAAGCCTGGAGCAGACAGTATTAATTTTTAGAATCCTTGCAGGCCTCCACCTTCTGCACTCGAAGTTCCACAGTGGGGAATCAGCCTTGAGAGTCATAAAAGAAGCCAGAAATACTTATTTTTCCAGGCAGGAGCTTTTCACTTGATTTTCACTTTAGCAATATCAGGCCTTGACTTCACACTCTTGGCAAGTGATTCCTCTGAGAGCAAGAGAACAGGAGTTGGAGCTTTCCTCACTCAAAGGAGAAATGTGTTGAACCTTTAACAAAGAGGTTTTTTCCAAGTGCTTGTGAGGAGTTTCAGTAAAATAAATGTTCAGGTAAACAAACGAAAGCACAGAATTTTAAACTATGTAAAAACCCTTTCCCCTATCAGTTGCTCAGGTATGAATCTCTTTTCTTTTGGTGTCAGAATCTCACGCTAATTCTCCAGTTCTCCAGGAAAAGAAATGCAAGACCTGATATATGTAACGTAAAATAAGAAGAACTCTCTTCTTTCCCCTGCCTCTTTTTGGGGAATGGGGGGTGGGTGGGAAGAAGTGAAGGGACTAAAGAAACAAATCAACCATTCAGGATATCAAAAAGACACAAATACATTCCCCCTACCAGTCCCCTTTAACTCCGGGGCTATGTATTGAGAACTGTTAATTCAAAATGTTTGCTTCAAATCTTACCGGCAAACATTACAGAGTGAAACAGAACATTCCATTGTGGTTTTCATTGGTTTGCTTTTTTTGTGAATTTGTTCTCTCTGCTACTACATATAAACAAAGTGGTACAGTATGATTTGGTATGAGAAGCATGTCTGTTGCTTAGTTTCATGATGTCCTCTAACTATTGATGTTCATATTAAGTACAAGGAAATCCTCTCTTTATTGGATCCACCTCCCGCTCCCACTCCCTGTACACTTTATACCTGAATATATAATTCTGTTAGATGAGCCTGTTTCCCCCCCATCCCCCAAGTAATTACTTCCTTTTATGTGTGTTCAAAGTTGCACTTGGGAGTACCTGTGAGCTCATTATTCAAGCAATAGCTCTTATGCATGCAAATATTAGAGTACAATAATGGTTTGCACTTCTATATCACATTTCATCTGGGTTCCTCCAAGTGCTTTACCAGTATTTTTGACTTAGATACCAAGATATAGCAGTATTTAAATACCACACAACCCTCCTATGTGATAAGAGTATGATAAATATTTTGGTGTCTATAAAGTCTGTCAATTGTGTGTACTGGTGTCAGTGCTTGAAAAGTATGTTCAGGGGTTAGCCTGTGCAGAGAAAGTGAGATAGGGGTTAATGTCACAACATCTCTAAATCAAATAGTCTCTGCTATTTCCCTTTATCTCAGTTAATCAGAGCTCTGATCTAAGTATTAGTCCCATCTTCAGCTTCCCCTTACAAATTTCATAAGTTCATGTACTTATGAACTGTAAACATAGTTTTCTTATTGGCTTTCAGATTTCTTTTTCTAACTCTTACTTATCATGGACAAATGCTTCCCAGTCTTCCAGAATAATTTGCAAAATTCTTATTTTGTAATTTCTATTGTTGTATTTAAGAAAAAGTGCTTAATGATTTAAACCCATAAATATAAATTCAAAGAACCTGAATGAAACAAAATGAAAACCAATGTTAGAAAAGTCGTAATTTTCATAGTATAATCCAATTAATTTAGCCAGTTTCTACAGGATGAAAACACTTCCTTTTTCTCTTCTGTTTCTTATAGAAGAGCGGATTCAGCGACCACCACTGACTGACTGAATCTCCATGAGCTTCATAAGATCCAGATACTAAGTAATGCAAGATATTCTATCTTCTCAAGACTGCTGTGCTGACATCTAGCTCTGACAAAATGTCTCTTTCTGGAAGAGAGGCATACCATAAATCAAGAAATAACATGTCAAAACAATTATTACAGAAATATTAATATTGATGTTACTAAAATGACTTTCTAACCAATAAAGTCACAATTCAAAAAGAAAATGATGCAATCTGAGATAAAACCAGAGGTGCTATTATAAATTATGCAGTGTTCCTTAATGCTAACACTAATTATCTGTGTCACTTTGTGAATCAATACAAATCAGTCTAATTTTACAATATGTCAGAGTCTAAATCATGATTATATAATTCCTCTTTTCCCTGGCTCACGGAGAACTAGTAGACGGTGAGGTTATGGCATGAGATTCTGGAGGTGAGTGAATTAGCAGGGTTTGTACAATTGGTGTTTAACTGTCAGTCAGTACACAGGATGGACGGAACTCTGGGGATGAATCAGGGTTGTGTAATGAAGGACGCTGTTGTCTGTAGGATGCCTGTTTCATTTGTTGTAGATGTTAGGTGTGTAGTGAATGTGGTAGGGGCCTGAAGGAAAAGAAAGGACAGTTTCATAATTAAAGAAGTTGATTGCTTCCCTGGGGAACTGGATTCTACCCTGCCTCTGACGCAGTGTTCCTATATGATGCTGGGCAAGTCACTTCAACAACACTTTTCACAGGTGGTCTCTAATTGTGGGTGCCTTATTTTCTCCAGGCCTGATTTGAGATCCTGAGGTCTGATTTGCAGAAGTGCTGAAGCCCTTACATCTGTAAGTGAAGTCAATGGGAGCTGTGCTTTGAACATGTGGAGTACTATCTAATGCTAAGTACTATGTAAAAGCAGGTCCTAGACATCTCAAATTGGGCACACAAAAATCTCATCATGCCTCGGTTCCCCATTTGTAAAATGGATATAATGCCACCCCCTCACCTCACAGGGTTGTTTTGAAAATAAATCAATTAATGTTCATGAGACACTCAGATACTGCAGTGAAAGCACATTAGAAAAGCCCAGAGGAAATTAATAATTCTATCTTCAGAGTAGAGTTTGAATGGTGTGCAGTAAATAAAGAATGAAGCCACACATTTAACAATGAGAATAAAACAAAATATAAAATACTGCTCATTCAGTTAACATTGTCCATTCTGTGCTCTGAAGGAGATAGGGGTCCTATGGAAAAAATAGTTTGTGATCATATAATTAAAAACTATATCACAAGGCATACGCACAAGGTAGTTGAATTAAGGTTGCACAGGTATATTAAGTCTGGTATTACCTAGTTTTTGAGTGTTTAACTTTGCAACTTTAATAATGTTATTTTAATGTGGGTTTTGGTGTGTAATATACAGTAAAGAATGGCAGCACTTGGTCCGCTTTTGGAATCTTCCTCTGCCTACAATAGCAAACCATGTTCTAACTACTCTGGTGGATAAACCTTCATTAACAGAGCATTGGGTTTCTTTATCACATGCATTCATGTGACTTGGAAGGGTATGTATGCATTGAACTTAACTCTGATTTCTTCTTATGAAGAGCCAGTGTATAAAAATACAATAATTTAGGACCTGATTCTGCAATAATGCAGTCATTGACTTTAGTGAGAACAAAATCAGGTGATCTCATAGCACAGGGGTGGCCAACCTGAGCCGGAGAAGGAGACAGAATTTACCAATGTACATTGCCAAAGAGCCACAGTAATAGGTCAGCAACCCCGCGTCAGCTCCTCCCCCCCAGTGCCTCCCGCCCACCAGCAGCGCCGCTGATCAGCTGTTGCATGGCGTGCAGGAGGCTCTGGGGAGGCTGGGGGTGGGAGGGGGAGTGAAGGCACTGCAGGCTTAGGGGAGGGGGCAGTAAGGGATGGAGTTGGGGTAGGGCCTGTGGCAGAGCTAGGGGCTGAGTAGGGAGCACCCCCCGGCACATTGGAAAGTTGGCGCCTGTAGCTCCAGCCCCAGAGTGGGTGCCTATTCAAAGAGCTACATATTAACTTCTAAAGAGCTGCATGTGGCACTGGAGCCACAGGTTGGCCACCCCTGTGACATAGCACAAAGTCATGTAACATGGTTAACTTTCCATGCTCTCTGGATCCCTGTACATGTCTGAATAATTCATACTGAACATATGGCTTTCATTCTCCAAATCTGTGTACAAGATAGAGTAAAAACAACAAGGAGTCTAGTGGTGCCTTAAAGACTAACAGATTTATTTGGGCATAAGCTTTCCTGGGTAAAAAAACCTTCAGGTAGGATAAAGTGAGCTCTCAGTCTTTGAGAAAATTCTGCAATGTAAGCCCTAGGACTCCTGTAAATATGTACACCACAGAACTCTGGAGACTTAACTAAAATTGGTGGACTCTGTCCCTCTACCATTTCTACTGTTCATGTTTCTATTTAGATAAGCCAGTATTTGCTTGGAACCTGGCATTATCTGTTACACTGTGAAGGGCCAACTCTCCTTGGTTAGAGTGACAGTTTCCTCATCCTTAATACAAGCTGCTGAACTAAAGTCACTTTACGGAGGGAGTACATATTTGAGTTTGTTGCAGAATGGTGTGTGTGTGTGGGGAAGAGGAATATGTGGTGATAAGGGATGGGGAAAATGGAGATTATAGACTCAGGGAGCAATCCCCGGCTGCAATCAACTCATGCTTGATGCAGCTGCAGGGGGTTGGGAGAGACAGGTGGCTCTGAGCCACCTTCATGCCTTTCCTTCCCCTTCGTGTTGAGCGACCACAGAAGCCACAAGGCTGCTCGAACTTAGATTGACTAGAACAATCAGCCCTGTGCATTTAAGTTTTGCCCTGCCCCCAGAAAAACTCAACAGGGCCTACGCTGGGAAGACTTACATAACACCAATTCTGTTAGCTTTCCACTAGCCCAGGATTCCCTCCCAATGGCAGCTTTGGGTAAGCTCTAAGGGAACTTTGTGGCCCTCCAGCAGTGCAAAGTGGCTTCAGGGCTGACGATCTCACTGTCTCTGTAAATACATTCAGGAAATTACATATGACACTTGATATCCCTCCCCCCACACAGAAATAACCACTTCCTTTAGAAAAGTAATTCAGAATATCTGAGTCATTAAGGGTCTCATGATACTGCTCTTGCGGTGTGCTTACCATATGAACTATATATCAATCTTTCTGTTACTGTTTCACACATATACCCTTGGCCACTCTAGAAAAAGGCAATAAGGACTAGAAACTTGAAAAAGTATTTTAGATGTTTGTCATTTGGACATCTTTTCCCCTGACATCAATGGAGTTACACCAGTGAGGAATTTGGCCCCTTCTGCCCAAAGGGTGACATCCAAGCTCTTGCTGAGTCCTGTCACTTATTCCTCTATAAACACTTTTATAAACTGTCCTTTCTTGTTCACCCGCTACTGCTAAAACCCTGATCCATGCTTTCTTCATATTGACTACTAACTCTCCACATCTCCTTTTCTCCAGCAAACAGATGTTAAAATCACCTTCCTTTCTTGTTATAACCACATCACTCTACTTCTTTCTGAATCCTAGGCTCCATGGAAAGTCATTGGATTTGTAAATCCCATAAGTCTTTGCTCTTGTGAGTCTTTGGGGCCTAGGCAAGGTCTGATTTCCATTTCTGAACTCCAGAACTGGAAATTGGTCTTTTCTGGTTAGTGGAATTAGTTTTAGTCAAAATCCAAAAGCTGGATTCTGAACCAGTGTTCCAGATCTGAAAACTCCCCAAATGTCGGGGTTGTTCAGATGCAGAGGTCTAGTTTGAGAGCATACCCAATTATTCTGTAATTTAGTGACTTTTTAAACATGTAATAAAACTCAGACAGATATCATTATTTCACTTTAAAATATCCCTGCTGTTTCACAACTGAATTCAGGAAAATAATCAATGCAAATAAACATGACATTCATTTCCCAAAGCAGTTGTCTTTTAAAATGCATCTGAAAGCAACAGATGTTGTGGTGTATTCCATTAGTTGCTGAAATGATATTTCATTAAGAAATAAATCACTCGTGAGTTATTAGATCCTGAATTAATCTCCATTGAGAGGCAGGCATCATTAATAAATGAAGTGGCATTCACTGATTCAAGTTTCATTCTTCTTTCCTTCAGAGGTGATGCTGCATTAGCCTAAAACAAGAAATCAAGATTAGAAATTCCTATTCTATATCCATTCATTCTAAATCTACAGAATTATCAAGGGAACATATCAAACAATTCCTATTAGCTTCTATTGTGTGCAATTTATACCATTGTTAATCTAAATGCTATTATTTGCCTCCAATTAAGAGCTGCTTGGATCAAAGATGAGTAACAATCCAGCAATCAGAATGGCACCTGTATAGAAAGTGGAAGCAATTTTTACAGAGATAAATGTGTCCATCAGAATGAGCTAGCTAAAGGATGATCAGAAGAGTTAAACAGGGCAGTTCCTTTGTCCATGAGCAGTACTCATTTTTAAATATTGAATTCAACTGTATTTTTCTTCATTTGCACTTTGAGAGTCTGAAACAGTAACAATAAATCCAGAAGAAGCTGTGAACAAGTGAAACTGATAACAACTGCTGTACAATGAAAGCATGTCTGAATTTCTATATCTAGCAGTAAAAGGGAAGATAAACATTAGAGCTGGTAATAACACTGACAAACCCCGGTCATCAGTTGGCGTGATTGAACCTGGGACCATTGGAGCCACATGCCTCTTAGCTAATGCCGTAGCAGACTCATTAATCGCTAAGTGGTCTCAGTGCCACTAGATGGGTACAGAGCACCACACCCAGGAGGTGTGTGGGTTACGTTAGCACAGAATTTAGTTATGCTGGGTCAAATTAATCCCTGGTGTAGCTCAGAGAAGTCAGTGAGTCTTCAATTTGGCCCCAAACAAGTAAAAGGTTGTTAATGTATATTAGATGCAAAAAAATTGATTAATAAAATGTCAAGTCTGAGATTTTAAACCACTACAAACTAGGACATTCAAAGTTAACCTTGCCAGTAATAAAGACAGGATTCACCTCTTCAGATCTTTCCTGACTCTATGCTGGGGGCTGATATACCAATCACATTCCAGGGTGCCACCCAGACTAGTGAGGAGTTGTGTCATCACTTGCCCTCACAATGCTTTGCTGTTGTAGCTCCAAACATGGGGTCCCTCAGAAACAGCCAAACAGCATGCAGGTCACAGCCTGAGTGTCTGTGGATAGCTGCAGTCCTAGACAAGCAACTCTGACCCCAGCAGCCTATCGGCAATACGTAAGCCACATTCTGGCTTCCAGCAGCCTTGGTTACCTCCTCCTGAGTGACCCCAATACACTCCTAAGTCCTGAATTTTCCCCCAAAATGTGTGTTCTGTACTGTCCAGCCCTCTCTTGGACAGTTCAGATATTATAAGTCTGTTGTGTCTGTAAGGGGTCAATATACAACAATTTCCTTTGTAAATGATGTTACCCAAACAGTTCAGTTTAAACATGACACTGGATTAGTTTCAATTAAAGAATAAATCAAGTTTATTTAACTACAAAGAGAGGGATTTTAAGGGAGTACAGTTATCAGGCATTAAAATAAGAAATAGTTACAAGGGAAATAAAGATAAAATGCTTTTCGATAGCTAAAACTTAACAAACTAGACTTGCTTCAAGATAAAATCCTTACCACATGTTCCCAGTGACAGGGCTGACCAAATTCTCAGGTCAGAACCCCTCTCAAAATCCAAAGTCTGGTTCCTTTGTCTTATTAGGAGAAAGAGAGAGAGGGAGAGGGGGAAAAAGAGAGTGTGTTTTTGCCCCTCATTTTTATAGTTGAGTCACCCTTTGAAATGCATTTTTCTAAGAGTTACTCCTAGATAAAATTCCTTCCCAGTGTGAGGATGAAGACATGGAGTCTCACGGTGAAAGAAGTTCCATGTTGTTATTTGTTAAAATTTAGATTGATCTGTTCCTGCCCCCTTCCATTGCCAAAGAATGGCCACTTGAATAGTGATTGCCAATCAACTTTGATGACATCTGACTAGAAGCATCAGCTTGTTATTTGTCTTTGAGAAAAAGGATCACCCCCTCCCAAGACTTGTCAGACTCCGTAAACACATTTCAGGCATAATTTCAGCTTATGTTCATAAACATACATATAATGTTGCTACACACATTTCACCATAATATTATTGACCAGTGAGTTATTAGTTTTCCTTACAAGTCATATTTTGTACAAAGATTATTACAATAGTGTGTAAGGTGTGAAGACGGGTGCATTCACTCACGATATCTGCTCCACAGAAATAAAGTAATCCATATTAAGCCTTGGACAGATCTTTTTCCTGCAGCCTGCTTAATGCTTCCTGTTCTGTACTCTCTGGCAGGCAAGGTTTATAACATGGTTAACCCATAGCTGGTTTTATTTTATTTTTATTTTTATGAATGCTAAAACTAGCATTTAAATACGGATATTTTTGCTGTTTCTAAGAAGAGTTAGAAGTTAGTTAGTACTTGTAGCTCTATATCTCACTTTAAATATTGTCCTTGCTGTAGAAGAGCACACAAAATATGTAACATAAAACAAGGAAATAGGAGGGAAGTAGTAATGTTTTTCTTCTACTCATGGGAGTAATATACATGCTTTTTAGAGTTATATCTTCATCTTCTTCTATTAAACAATCCATATATTTGCTTATCTTGGTATCTAAGTACTTATATTCAATGCTTAGTATCCTGCTTGTTCTTGTAGTTTTGTGTCATCCTTCAACAGTATCATTTGGTTTTCATTTCTTCCACATGACTAGAAGCAGGTCTTGTTCCCTATTCATGACAGTGACAGATACCTGTATTATATCCCACAAACTTTCCAGCAGCTCTTAATTCTTCATAGTCTAGGAGAGTTTTGGATGCATTAGGAACATTTGTCTAGGTGTTGAAGATCCCACAGGAGAGATCAATACATTGAATGTGACCTAATGGTGAAAGCTGTTTATCAGGCATGGACAGGAAAGAATTTGCTGCCTTTGTTCCAACCTCACAAAAGGTCTAAAATATCAAAGAATGGCCTGGACCTCAGTGCACATGTATTCTATATGAGTGATAATTTATAACCCACATGACAGATTTGAAAATCCCACATACAGAATATGTGTGCACTGAGGTCCAGGCCATTCTGAAATTCATTGGTCACACACCAGATAGTTGCCAACTAACATAATTTAGAACTTCATATTTTACTTAAAATATGATTCCAGAGTATTTTATTCACTCAGATCCCCAAACTAATTGTGCATCCTGATACCAATAAGCACAGGGACATGCACAAGGGGGCAGGGCAAGAAGGGGCATGGACCTTGCCAATATTAATCTAAAAATATATATATTTCTGCTCCAGTCCCGGACCCAGCTGCTGCTCCATCCTCCGGCTGTTGACCCAGCCCCCCAGCCATGTCTATAACATGCTTCACCCAAAAGTGGCCAAATTTAAATTCCTGCACACGCCCCTGATAAGCATGAGTATTTCATGAGCAATAATGCATGTGGTTTAAGTCTACAATGTACTATTTACAGTATATGGAATGGAATATGCTCTTCCAGCCAACAAATGGGCAACAATAGTAAAACAAATGGATATATCCTCAGGCTACATGAGAGAAGATCAGTAACAGCCACTTTTATCATTCTGCCTCTGCAGCTTAATATAATATATAAAAATCTTCTAAAGAAATGTAAGATAGCAAGGCTAGGAGAGTAGATGATTATCTAAAAATACATCAAGCCCCTAGATCACACTTTCCATTAATTTAACCTATTTTCCCCTTTCAGCCTTCCAAACAGCCCTTCTAGGAGGTAGATATGATGGAGGAAAACATTAGATGGAGCAGTATGGAAGCACTGTATAACTTGTTATCCATTCTTGAGTGTCAGAGGTAATAACTTAACCATGCCACAGACCCTTAGAGCTTGTGGCTGAAGAGTCCCCAGTACTTTCATGCTACATTATGAATTCAGGTGAATCCAAGAGCAACAGATGTTTGGAATTGTGAAAAGTTGTGTGAGGTCCTACATTTGAGGACACTGTCCTAGGTGAACATGTGAAAGGAGATTGTCTTAATAAACAAATCAGGAATCTATTTACACAAAAGGTTAAAGCTGAGTAATACAGGCATCTTAGGTTTTTGAGGCAAGAACTGTATCATCATATATGTTTTGAAAGTGCCAAACTACAGATAATGATAATAGTAACTTGATGAGAACAAAGAGGAAAATATTGCTAATACAGTAAAAAATTGCACAAGGAGAGTTTGATGTGTATTGTGCAGTCCACAGCCATGCCAGAACTTTGTAGGATTCACCTATAGCAATTAATTCCCCGGAAAAGGGAGTCCTCTGCAGATGGTGGAGAAAACGTTACTGTTTATTTGTGTTATGGCAGCACATAAGGTATGTCTATATAACCCATGGCAGCGAGCCTCCCAGCCCAGGTCAAGAGACTCGGGCTAGCACGGTTCATGTTAGTGCTCTAAAAATAGCTGTGTAGACAGTGCTTTGAAGTTGCAGCTCAGGCTGGAACTCAGGCTCAGGGGCACCTTCTCTTTCAGTAGAGCCTGAGCCCAGACTGTCTTATGGGCTAAATAGACAAGACAGACAAAGAGTGGGAGGGACTATAGAGGCTCAGAGTTGAAGAGACTTGCTCAAGGTCACATAGCAGGTCAGCAGAAAAGCAGAAAAGCCAAGAACAGAAGTCAAGTCTGACTAGAGGTCTAGCAAGCTATCCATTGGACCACATTGCTTCTATTTCACCAAATCAGAATGGTAGTACTTTGCATTGGTGTAAATAACTACACAAGGTGTAAGGTAATGAAGAATCAGGCCCTGTACGTGTAGTGTACCGAAGTTCAGAATGCATGGCCAGAATGCATTCCTCTTGGCTCTCATCAAGTTACCATTATCATTATCTGTAGTTTGGCATTTTCCAAACATAGATGATACAGTTCTTGCCTGAAAAAGCTTGTGTAAAGGACATCAGAGCATGTTAACCAAAAGACTTTTACTGCATAAAAATGAAGTATATTAAGGGCAGAGATTTTTCTATTAATGAAATGGATTGCTATGAGGAAATGCAAGTAGACAAGAATAATAGCAAAGTCATGAATTAAATAGTGGCTTAAAAGCAGGAGTCACACAGTACTGCTGCATATAACTTTCTACTAAAGTTTATTCCCTTGGGAATTATAAGGTGCTGCCCACTCATTTAAAGGGATAAAATCATGAATACCCTCATAAACATTATGGGTAGTGACATCATGCACATATTGCTGCCATTTTAAGAGATTTTCTTACAATAAGAATTAATTTTTTTCTTGGCTGGATCTAAGACAAATGGGTTTGCTGAAAACATTTTCCTGGATTTAATTTATAAATGAAAGGCAGTTAGATCATGATGAGCTCATTTCAGCTGGATGGAAGATGGCTTCAGTTTTCATGAGCAGTTATTTTTATTCATAGAAAAACTACATCATTGCTGATGTCGTAGGCCCAGATCCTCAAAGGTATTTAGGTGTCTAACACCCGATGAAATCAGTGGAAATTAGGTGCCTAAATGCCTCTGAGAATCTGAGGAAATGAATATGGCATTTTAAATATACTAGGTTGATGAGGCCATGTAGGTACCTAGGTAGATAAAAGAAGTATCAGGAACAATAGCACCAGAATAGTATTACAGGGCACTGTGGATGAATCACTTGGTCAGAGACCCATTTAGATTAATAGATTTTAAGGCCCCAATGGACCATTGTGATCAACTAGTCCAGCGGTTCTCAAACTTTTGTACTGGTGCCACTTTCACGCAGCAAGCCTCTGAGTACCCCCCCCCCCCCTTATAAATTAAAGACACTTTTTTATATTTAACACTATTATAAATGCTGGACGCGAAGGAGGGTTTGGGGTGGAGGCTGACACCTCGTGACCCCCCATGTAACAATCTCACAGCCCCATCAGGGGTCCTGACCCCCAGTTTGAGAATCCCTGAACTAGTCTCACCTCCTGCATAACACAGGCCTTACAACTTCTCTGAATTTAATGCAAGTCCAATAGCTGTGGTTGAACTAGAACATGTCATTTAAAACTACCTCCAATCTTGATTTTAAAAATTCCAGTGATGGAATATCCACCACAGCCATTGGCAAACTGTTCAATAGTTAATTACCCCCACTGTTAAAAAATGTCATCTTATTTCTAGTTTGAACTTGTTTATCTTCAACTTTCAGCTATTGGATTTTGTTATACCTTTGTCTACTAGCTACAAGAGCCCTTTATCATCAAATTTCTGTTCCTAGTGTAGGCTCTTAGAGACTGTGATCAAGTCACCCCTTAACCTTCTCTTTGATAAGCTAAATACATTAAGCTCCTTAAGTCTTACGCTAAGGCATATTCTCATGGTTTTTCTCAGAACATCTCACATTTTTCAGCATCTTTCTTGAATTGTGGACTTTGATAAGCACTCCAAATAAAGACAGAATAAAGTGAGTTCAAGTGAGGGAATTTATTTTACAGCAATACTACTAAGCTTAACTACTAAAAAAAAATGACTCAGTTAAGCCAATATAAAAATGATGCAAACCATTAAAACAACTGTTAATTTAATGACATTTTCAGAGCATCTACAGATTGAGAATCACCTGTTGACTTATAAGATCATTGTATGGAATCATCACCCTGTACATTCTTGAATATGCAATGCTGACGTCTATAGGACAGATTCCTGATTAAAGGAAGAAAAACAGGTAAATGTTACTATGAAAGAAATTATTTAAAAAACTTAGAGTGGGTTTCCTTTATGGTAAATGATATGGATTTTTTTAAGAGAATGAAGACATAGTCCATATAAACTTTGTTTTTGTATCAGATTGGAATACATTGTATGATGTTGGTTTTGGACTCTCACCTAATGATGGAACATTAGAATTTACATGTCATTTATAGCAGCTTTATAGAGCCTCATGCTGGAGTTCAAAGTTATTTGTCCCACGTTCAAATTTGACACCATAGAAATGACTTCTGGTAGCAATTAGATTTCAAATGGATAGTGCGATATGTTGGAATGGCTTTCACTGATGCAGTGACAAATTTTTTTGCCTCATTTTTTCAAGGATCATGTAAAAGTGGTACTTAAAATCTAATCTGTCATTCCCTGTAATCTGAGCCTTATCTCTTCTCCTGCACGGCTAGTGGCAGTTTGTAGGCAGTGTCCTGTCTGGTGTGATGTTTTGATGATAGCTTTTCAAAATATATGTATTAAGATTTTTTTAACTGCAATATAAAATACACAGCAATAATATTAAACAACAATACAAATATAAATGAAACTAAACTAACAAAATAACAAACAGAAATCAGCATCACTATTTAACACATCTTCTCCTTAATGATCTGTGTTTCAGATTCCTCTTCTGGCTATGCTTATATTTTTCATAATATAACAAACTATGAGGAGAAGCTGATTTTTAATTTTTAGTTTTTTACATTAATTTGGTAATAAAATGTTTCTACAGGCAGTAATGTTCATCTCTGCATACCAACTTTAGTCATCCAGAACCTGATCCAAAGCTCATTGACATCAATGGGAGTCTATTCATTGGCCTCAATATGTTTTGGATCAGGCCCTCAGACATTAGTGAAGGAGAACATAATACTTAAGTAGATTACTGATGCCATGTACTAACAGTGCAAAACAGAACAATAGACACCCATTTTTGAATGGTATAGTTGTTTCACATGTAAATGAAAAAACAATACATATTACAATGTATAGTTCCAAATTTCTTTTACTTCCACTGGGATTTGGAAATAACTCATGATTGGTGGGAGCTTCATTTCATAAAATTACTTGTCTCTGAGGCATTGTGGTGGGGGGAGGTGAGTTTGGTTGAACATTAAAATGTCACATTCCAGCAAGTGACAAAATAACTTTTGAGTAGGGGTGAATCAACTCATATGTCTGTGTTAGTCACTGAGGAGTTGTCCTGGTGCAGTACAATCAACTCAACATTTGGGGGGGTGAGGGGGGCGGAAGAAGTTAGCACGAAATGTAAAGCAGGCCATCTTTCCTGACTATTTTGGTAAAGAAAAATAGGAGAAATATTTCTATTTAAAAAATTAGAAAACCCAAGGAGCAGTAAACATCACCCTCCCCCCCAGGAATGCAGGATATTTTTAGCTTATTCTCATCTTCTTCTAAAACTAAAATGAAAAGGATTCTTTCTATTTGTTATATGGATGACATACAGTCTTATTTTTTTGGATTGTTCTTCTAGTCTTCATTCCCATATACAATGTCATCTATGATGCAGGCTTGTCATCTGCTTTCTTTACTCATTTTTATGTTGTATTTATTGAAATTCTGACTTTGGTTCTTCATATGTTATGACACACATACACACTTGCCTTTAACTCATTTCCTTTTTTTTGTTCCCTCAGACTGGATAAAACACAGTGTAGCCTTTTGAATGTGTTTTATATCACTCTTCTGTTCCATAATAGCCCATTAATCCCTCCAGTCTTATAATTATTTCTACTTCAGATATTTTGTAAAATACCTTCTTCCTGAAAGTGTGGCTTGTAAAGAATCATTTTTCTCCAGGATATTGTTTTCTGTTTAAAATTAGTGTCTTAATTTTAAAGCCATTTTCCTATTGTTGTCAACCAATAACTTTGGGTGCTTTGACTTCAGTAGGAGTTTTGCCTGAGTAAGGACTGTGGGATCATAGAATCATATAATATTAGGGTTGGAAGAGACCTCAGGGGGTCATCTAGTCCAATCCCCTGCTCAAAGCAGGTTCAACACCAACTAAATCATCCCAGCCAGGGCTTTGTCAAGCTGGGCCTTAAAAACCTCTAAGGATGGAGATTCCCCCACCTCCCTAGGTAACCCATTCCAGTGCTTCACCACCCTCCTAGTGAAATAGTGTTTCCTAATATCCAACCTAGACCTCCCCCACTGCAACTTGAGACCATTGCTTCTTGTTCTGTCCTCTGCCACAATGAGAACAGCCTAGCTCTATCCTCTTTGGAACCGCCCTTTAGGTAGTTGAAGGCTGCTATCAAATCCCCCCTCACTCGTCTCTTCTGCAGACTAAATAACCGCAGTTCCCTCAGCCTCTCCTAATAAGTCATGTGCCCCAGCTCCCTAATCATTTTCATTGCCCTCCGCTGGACTTTCTCCAATTTGTCCACATCCCTTCTGTAGTGGGGGGCCCCAAACTGGATGCAATACTCCAGATGTGGCCTCACCAGTGCCGAATAGAGGGGAATAATCACTTCCCTCAATCTGCTGTCAATGCTCCTACTAATGCAGCCCAATATGCCATTGGCTTTCTCGGCAACAAGGGCACACTGCAGACTCATATCCAGCTTCTTGTCCACCGTAATCCCCAGGTCCTTTTCTGCAGAACTGCTGCTTAGCCAGTCTGTCCCCAGCCTGTAGCGGTGCATGGGATTCTTCCATCCTAAGTGCAGGACTCTGCACTTGTCCTTGTTGAATCTCATCAGATTTCTTTTGGCTCAATCCTCCAATTTGTCTAGGTCACTCTGGACCCTATCCCTACCCTACAGTGTATCTACCTCTCCCCACAGCTTAGTGTCATCTGTGAACTTGCTGAAGGTGCAATCCATTCCATCATCCAGATCATTAATAAAGATGTTGAACAAAACTGGCCCCAGAACCAACCCTGAATGTTAAGGCATTCCATGCAAAAGGGGCCAACCAAAAGAATCCTTCCATCAAACAGTACTTAGAGAGGGAAAGTTTTATGGGACTGAAAAACACAGAGGACATGCAGAGTGCAATCAAGGATAGACAAGGATGGTGGAGCTTTGTTCATGACCTAAGTGATATCTAACGGTGTGGGAAAGATTCCAATGTTGTTCCAGCATCTATTTATTAGTGATCCAGGAAGCAGCCACTATTAAGTTGACAGTAGAATGGGGAAGTGAGAAAGTGAATGAATGAATGAATGAATGAATGAATGAATAGAATCATAAAATATTAGGGTTGGAAGGGACCTCAGGAGGTCATCTAGTCCAACCCCCTGCTCAAAGCAGGACCAACCCCAACTCAATCATCCCAGCCAGGGCTTTGACAAGCCAGGCCTTAAAAATAGTCCCTGTTCTCCTTTTTCATTATACCAGCTCTCCTTGGGAACAAGCTCTGAGCTTGATCCAAAGCCACAATTCTCATTTGACCTTGTAACAGAGCAGGATCCACGGCACCTCCTGCTGGCCATCCTGGGAATTAGTTCTCATTTCACCAGAGAGCCCTCATTTAGTGGTGTCTCGCCTGTCATCACTCTCACCTCCACCTATAGGACCCATGTTGCTCCCCAGACCATGGCATCCTCTTCTGGACACAGCCCTCTGGCTGTGTCGCTCTCTGTTCTCACCCCCCTTCCAGGGGACCTGAGAGTCCTTAGGCTAGGCACTCACCTCAGTGGCAAACTGCAGTCTACACTGGCCACTCCCCTTGGTGGCAAGTGGTGGGGCAAAGGAAGGGGAGATCTGGGCCCACCCGCTACTCCAGGTCCTGGCCCAGGGACCCTCTAGGCAGCAGCCACATACTGTCCCTCCTCCTATTCCACCATCTGTTTCTCTGGGCCACTTTCCCGCAGCCCTAGTACCTTCTCAGCCCTTTGTATCAGGAGCCTCATTCTGGCAGTCCTCAGGCTGGAGCTCCCCATTGCTCCCCTGATCCTGCCCAGCACTACTCCATCTAAGGCACTCTTCTATGGTAGCCAGTCCTTCTCCCATGCACTCCAGGGAGAGACTGCCCTGCTCTGTTGAGAAGCCCTTCTTATATAGCCCTCCCTGGCCCTGATTGGCTGCTCCAACAAACCTTCCCCTGATTGGCTTTCTACAAGCTCTCCTCCATTTGATTGGGTTTTGCGCAGCCTCCCTGAGGGCTGCTTTAACCCTCCATCTACCTGTGTGGGTCAGCCACCCCACCACAGTCCCTATATTTGAGTCATTCTGATTCTATGTCCAAATCTGAGATACACCTCTACCTCGATATAACGCTGTCCTCAGGAGCCAAAAAATCTTACCGCATTATAGGTGAAACTGCATTATATTGAACTTGCTTTGATCCATGGGAGTGTGCAGCCCCGCCCCCCCGGAGCACTGCTTTACTGCATTATATCCAAATTCGTGTTATATTGGGTCACATTATATCGAGTGTATAAGTTTGAGCTGGAATAAAAGGGACACTGCTTCTGCTGCTTATTCTTTAATTCTTGTCAGCTCTCTGGGAGCCCTTGATTTTTTCATTTTGTTCAGTGAAACAGTAAAGTAAGAGACAGTGAGTAGATGTGGTACATTGACATAGATTTACAACATTACGGTTTTCAAGGACTGGCAGCTCATCGCATTTTGGCATTAGCTTATAGATGGTGCTGGGGTGCAGCTATACGAAAAAAAGTTGCAGATTTATCGCAGCTTATTATTGTATTTCAAAGACAAATAGTTTTGCAATGACCTGCTGTGAACAACTAGAAAGTATTCCAGAGGTGATACAAAGTCATCAGATGACTTTTGGCATTCTTTTTACCCTTGAGATCAAGTTTTCTTTATTGAGGAGCTCTTTGTTTTCCTTCTTATTTCAGTTATCATCTTCTCCCAGATGTTGGAGTCTTTAACTATATATTTATTTACTTCAGATAATAGCTAACCAGTGTCTAGTGGTGGCTGCTGTAATGTGATACCTGTCCAGTAGGAAAAATATTGAAACCACAAATTCATTTAAGGCATCAAATAGTAATGACATTTGGCTATAATTCTAGGAGTTTTAAAATTGAGATCAGCAATGAATATGGTGTTATTCTCATCAAAGTGGAAGGCACAGGGCATGCCTCATCTCATTCTGTACCAGTAGAGTACAGAATGAGGGGGGAGAGACAGTGAGAACAGGAGACAGTACGTGCTGCAGCTTTTTAAAAGGTTGTCCAGCTTCCATTCTGGCTGGTGCTTTCCGGGAAGCACTTTGGCTGAGTCAAGCAGAATATTTCAGTGTCTGCTGCTGTTGTATAGCCCCAAAACACATATGCTAGTTCCTCAGTGTGGGTTGTGACTCAAATGCCACAATATAGCCTTACCTTGTTCTCTAGTTATTACTAACTATTCTTTCTTTTATGGTTGGGCAAACTGGCTCAGCTAAGTTAAGGACCAGTCCAAGCCTTCACCCAAAGCATAAAACAACCCACCTCTCCCCTGCAAATCCATTTTGAAGTTTAAAAAAGTTTATTTAACTTTCCTCCCTTTGTAATTCACTTTTGAATTCACCTGGTTTTATTGGTTTCATTGGTTTTATCCAGGTGAAAAAGCAGTGAGAAGCCAGTTTCATAATGATTGTCTCAACAGTTTTATAGAGCTAAGAAATCCATATCTGCATATGAACTCTTGGACACTTAGCCAGACTGAACATTCTAAGTCTTTGGGGTTCATCTTTGACTATTTTTTAAATCTACCTTTATTATATTTGCTTTTCTTCTAAATAAGGTAAACAGTATTATTGTCCCTCTGGGCACAAGCAGTTAGTATAAGGTCTTTTCTATGTTGGCGGTGCTGTGTAGGGTTCATGTAGCCATTCGCTGCACTGAAAAAGCAGGCTATGTTTACACTGGATTGTTGAGCTACACATGGAAGTGAAAGGCTCTGGAAGGGCTGCCTGTTGCTGGAGCCTTTCCCCACTGCCAGTCTTTTCCTGCAGTTAAGAAAGGCTCCAGAAATAGGAAGCTGCTAGCCTTTTTTCCTGCTGCCTTCCCACTGATGAAGGCTTTCCCTGCAGCAGAGAGAGGCTCGGGCTGTGGGGAGGCAGTGGGACATTTCACTGCTAAAAATAGCAGTGTAGATGTGGAAGGCACTGCTTGGGCATATAGGGAGTCATGTAGGGTATATACCTAAGGTTCTGGCATGTCTTTACTCACCTAAGCAGTGCCTCATCATCTACACTGCTATTTATACCCATGCTAGGGGGTCTGCAGTGTATGTATTCCACATGCTGTTGTAAAGTGTAGAAACAGCCTTAGTTTGGAGCCTTGAAGAAATCAGTGATACAAGTCAGGTTTATTCTTGGGGTAATCTTGTTTATTTACAAAAAAATGTACACTTGGTTCCTTCTTGGGTAATAGTAAGAGCTCTTTCCCAAGTGAAAGATGCTGACTCATGAAACCCTCATAATAATCATGTTATAGCAACTATTGTATGGTAGAACTAGATAGAATTTTGATCTGAAGGAAAAAAGTTCTGAAAACAGACAGTCCTTTTGCTATACTGGATGTCAATATAATTTATTGCACTGTAGCTGTGATATTATTATAGCCACTGTTCCCTCTAACCTGTGCGCGTGTGCACACGCACAGATCCTAAACCCCGCGCACACAGCGAAATACTGCATGCACAAAACTTTGCACAGAAACACAACAATTTGCACAGAAGACATTTTTTGTGCACACGACCTGTCAAAAATTAGAGGGAACATTGATTATAGCCTATAAGAATGTAACTAGATGCACCATCAGAAGATTCTATTGTTACAAAATATAATAGACTTTTCATTGGCTGTGTTCGTCCCTCTTAATAATATCTCCTGCTTAGAAATGAACTCAAATGTAAATAGCTGTTGCTCTGTTGAAGAGCCGTCTATACACTATTTCAGCATCACAAGTGAAACCAGTCACTTCTTTCAGTGAAACCATTGAAAGACTAAAGCCCCTTGTATGCTAAAATGATAAAAACTTAAAAATAATTCATTCTGCTTGGAAGTGAGCAAAGCACATTTTACTGGAAATTTAGTAAGATTCCAAATGTGGAGCTGTATGATGTTATTTCTGGTGGCTGTACCTGTGTCCTGCTATAGCAGTTTAAAAAATTCATGATCTTTCTTAGGTAATATCCAAAATGACCCAGTCAAGTGATCTCCAGTTTGTGTTGGGGACTTGCCAGCCTAATTGATGTTGTTCGCAGCAGATCTATATTTTATTAATATTATTTGAGTGGATAGATACTCAAAGGCACTGCAAAATTAATGAACCTGTTTTGCAAGAGGAAATGGGTCCTAGATGTGTTAGTGGTGAACTGGAAACTATCTGTTTTTATAAGGAAGTTTTAAATAAAAATCCAACCACAGCTTTTTGAGGCTGAAGTGCAGGGTGGGATGGGTTATAACTTAAGTTTTAATTAACTCCAAAGTTAATGTGATGTTACACATCACTGTGTAACACTACAGTCAAATTCATATCCTGTGTGAGGTCAGCAAGTGGCAGAAAACAGAGGTGGAGGAGGTTAAAAGAACAGCATCCTGCTTGCTGATCTAAGGACATTTTTAGTCAAAAAAACCGTAGTCACTGACTGCTCTGAGTAAAACCTCTAGTTAGTAGTGCTTAGTGTATATACATTTTAAGCTTATTTCAGCTACTGATTGATATCATCATTCTTTTACTAACTGAAAGATCAGCAAGAAGCTCAAGTACAGAAGCTTAAGATTATCAGAATAACTGAAATTCTGAGGGTAAGAGAAATAGTAGAAGAAAAGATAACAGAATACCATCAGAATGTACACTAGAGATGGGTCCAACTAAAACACCAGATCCAAACTCTGAAAAAGTTCAGTTCCAGATCCTAACTTTTCAGCTCTGATCTAGCTTTAATTTATAGTTCATACCTTTTCAAACTCTTTCCATGCAGGATAAATCTTGGAGTCTTACTCAGTTTTTGCTCTTTCCACACAGAAACAAAATTACTGTTGACTTGAAAGCTTTTCTTAAGAAAGGACTATGTAACATGTGAGATGCAGACCACCCTCTCCCAAGGAAAAACAATGGGAGATGACTATTATAAGACAAAAACCTGGAGAATCTCCTGTTGAGATTTCCCGAAATCATTCCATGGAGAATGGGGACCAGGGTTTGCCTCCTTGTGGTTCCATCCCCATAAATCTCAAGGGTTGTGAAACTCTTGAGATTTATTTGGCTACCAAAGGATCTCCTTGAGTTAAAGACCATCTTCATGGAAGATCAATGCCTCTGCATTGTCTCGGGCATTCCCCTTCACTCTTGGCAGCACAGCTCCTTTGGGATGGGGGAGGGAGGTGACTGATCTCTTTCTTCTTATTGGTGGGGAGGTGAGTTCCATGGACAGATAGTGCACTCCACATTCACACACAGAGGACATGATATGAGCGAGTAGGGATTTCAGAATTTGACCCATATTGAATAAATATATGCAATGACTAAAATGAAGCATAATATTTGCTATGTTTCTGATTCAGCCCTACTAGAAGGATGGACTTATTGATTTAGTAACTTTTTTACATCTCTCAGGGCTATGATCCTATGAAAATGCACTTAGATTTTCATACAGATGGAAGTGTCATCTTAGGCATAGGTAAAGTGAACATTGATATTATTAGTTCAGAAATTATTTCCAAAGAGGACTACAGATGGAGTGCAAGAAAGAACACCTCCGTTGCGTTCAGTAGAGTAGCAGCTCTCAGCCAGATACAGATCTGGTATAAGCAGGTAAGTACAAGGGCAATCTGGAAGGAAGGCATTAGTCTGTGTGCAGTGCAGAGAACAACTGCTAAAGGCTGTGATACTAAGGGCTTGGCCACACTTGTGAGTTAGAGCGCACTAAAGCAGCCCTGGGCACCCTAGCTCACTACCCGTCCACACCTGCAAGGCATGTAGAGCACTCTGACTCCAGGGCTAGAGCGCTCCTGGTACTCCATCTTGGCGAGAAGATTAGTACTTGGTGCGCATTGGCTGAAATGCCTGGGCACCAGTGTGAACCAGATATTGCATTACTGTGCTCTGATCAGCCTCCGGGATCGTCCCATAATCCCCTTAAGTCAAGTGGCCACACTTGTCATTGTTTTGGAATCATGCCAATATGCCCTTTGAAAGCTACATTTTTGACAGCCAGCATGCTTATCTGCTCCGAGACAAAGCAACCATTACTGTGGAATGCTGGGGAGGGGGGGGGGGAAGAGAGGGGCTGGAGGGGAGAGAGGGGGTCTGCTGCTGTCTGACTTACAAGACAGCATGCTGACATGCTCTCAGCCCCCCACAAACCCACTCTCTCTCACCCCACATACACACAACACACTCCCTGTCACACTCCACCCCACCCCCCTCATTTGAAAAGCACGTTGCAGCCACTTGGGTGCTGGGATAGCTACCACAATGCACTGCTCTCTGTGGCTATTGCAAGAGCTGCTAATGTGGCCACACCAGTGCGCTTGCAGCTGTCAGTGTAGACAGATTGCAGTGCCTTTCCTACTGTGCTCTATGAAGGCTGGTTTAACTCAAAGCGCTCTACATCTGCAAGTGTAGCCATGCCCTAAATGGGTGCATTGTAAATCATTGACGTAAATGGTCATTCACTGGGAATAATAATAGCGTGGGTAATCAACAGAAGGTAAGCACATGCAAGTGCTGAGCCTGGGAGGTGCGAAGAATTAAGAGGAAAGAGAAGGGGCATGTAGTGCAGAGAAAGAGAGCCTGTCCCGGGGTAGGTACACACCATCACAGGGTGTCGGATTGTGGGGGTTATCAAAATGGCTATTTGATGGCCCAAGTGGCCTGGATTTAGGTAGTGGCCCTGCAGCTCAGGGCAGTGTGGCCCAATGGCCAGAATCAGTGGGGCTGTCCTTCGGTTCAGGACAGCCTGGCCTAGCAATCCAAGTCCACATAATGGTTAAGTTTGCCCCTCCAGGCATCGGCTGTCCCAGTGGCAGGGCTGCTGGGGTGAGGGAACCTGGGCCCACCCTTCTCCACTGGGTCCCAGCACAGGATGCTAAGGAACCAAGGTTTCTATAATCAGCCTCAGTCACTCAATACTACCGTCACATTTCCTGTGCTGCTTCCTACTCTTCCTTCCACCATTGGTAGTCTAATGGCCTCTGCTGTCTTTCCTCCATCCACGGTCCACTGATGTCTCAACCCAGTTGGCTTCTGTGTCCTGGAGTTCTGGCAATCTCCCAATGGGAGCCTGCAACACATGTCTGCTCTCGTCAGTGGCCAGCCCAGACTGAGATGATCTACTCCTTTTTATACTCTGGTTCCACTTGGAGCATGCCCAGCAGGGGTGAGGAGGCATGGCTTCCTCAGCCCACAGAGTGTAGTGGTGGAAAAACCTGGAGTAAAAAAAAGCAGGGCTAAATAATGTTGTTAAAAAATCCTTCTATGCTAAGAACTATAATCCTGAATTTGAATATAAAGTCATTTCTATGTAGGATACTAATTTTCCTATGGGGACCATGCCTGGCCATGCTCGTTAGCTCACACTGTGCATTCCCTTCACTCACATCCATTAGAAAAGCTGCCACTATTGCCACTGCACCGTCTGGGGCCAAATATGGTAGTCTTACTCGGGTGAGTAGTCCCATTCACTTCATTAGCTTTAGTGGTCTCCTAGTACCTCACTGGCTTGACACAGTCAGTGCCTGTGAATTCTGAATAAAGCTTTAGGATAGTTTGCCTTCTGGAATATTTTTTAAAATATAGTAAATGGTTCTGTAAACTAAAGTGAAATGGGAAAGATAACAATGTCATGAATTAGAGATTGGTTAAGGGATAAAATATAAAGTGTAGGAATAACTGGCCAATTTTGAAAGGGAGCCCCAAGGCATTATATTAGGACTGAATTTATTTAATAATTTGAAAAAGAGGCAAAGATTGAGATGGCAAAAATCAAGACTAGAGACAATGTGAGGAACTCCGGTGAGACATAACAAACCAAGTGAATGGGCAGCATGCTGCTTGGTGGGGGATTCAGGAGCCTAACTTTAGGCACCAAGGTTTGAAAATGTTGGCCTCTGTCTATTACATTTATGAGTGTAAACATCTAGGTCTTTCTTATCATAAAACAGGACATGTGACCATAGTGCAAGCAGTAAAAAGCTTGTTCATATTTCATTGTCTCAATGGAGTTTCCCCACCATTTCTCAATCTTCCCAAATCTCCCCCCTTGGTCTAATTTATCACAATTATCTTTCTCTGAGTACTCAAACACAGTTCAGTAATCATCCTCACGTACTTATCTGTAAGAGTAAATTCTGAGATTTATTTTCCAACACACAGCTTCAGAAGACTGAATTATTGTAAAACCTTCATTGCGATCTTGTAAATTATGTGTTCATCACACTGAGTCTTCTGTTTTCTAGACTTTTGTACATTTAACTTCCTCAATCTCCGCTAATAACTGTCTTGGGTACATTGTAGCGTATAGCGATAAGGTTAAAGTGATAGTCATTTCTCATGTTTTATTTCTCTTGGCAAGCAAAAAGACAGTAAGTTCCCAGTTTAGAATATTTGTTGTCTCAAACAAACTTCTTCCCCCTCAGAAGAGGGTTTCTACAACAACTTATCTCTCAAGGGTGGTTTAGACAGTTTTAGGAAGTACAGAAAAGGGCATCAAACCACAAAAATGGCAGAGGAAACAAACTCCCTGTTGCTATTTATATTGGATCACTTTAATTGTCAGTTGTCTCTATACTGATCCCAGGGAGTCATCCATTGCTGGGCTACTTCTTTCTGAGCATTTAGCTCCTCATCTTAAGGACTCCCTCCCAGGCAGTTGAGAATAATTTGGTGGGGAACCTTTTCCTTCAATATGCGAAGAAGGCGGCATTTTAATTTCCTCCCCACCAAATACTGTGTGGGGTTTCACACCCAGTCACATATTATTGAAGAGAGATGTGAATCCTCTAGGAAAATCTCCCAAATATGTGCTTTCACCCACACATTCAATCAAGAGTCTGGCTGGCACAAATGTTTGAGGAAAATAAATTTCAAAGTCAAATATATATTATTCATGGAAAATATACAACTTTTGTGTTCATTAAGTCAGGGGGAAGAGAGTACCATGTGACTTACCAGACCAATTACAACAAAGAGGTACAGCTCAAATTTCAAAATACAATCAATCCACCAAAAATGTACACAGTTTTCAATTAATACCTTTAAAAAATGAATACAGTTTTTAGATAATCATGATCCTCAAGCTGATAGTCCACGAAAAAAGAAGCTAAATTTGTTGAATACTTTGCTACAAATTATTCACTCCGTTCTTTTCCTTTTTTATTGATGTGAGTTGAATGTTTGGCTCAGTTTGGAAAAGCATGGACAAATTTGGCTAATGAAGCTTTTTTCAGTCTTCCGCATTGGCCTGGAAATCTCTTAAGAAAAGTTTTTCTTTTACTTTATGCTTCCATTTAGGCCAGCACATGAACAACAGACATTTTTTCTGAGACGCTGGCATTTTTGCTTCCTTTTCAGGTTCCAACCAGAACCCACAAATGCCAAAACATGAAAAATAATGATGACACAAGTTAACCATCTCTTTCAAACCTCAAATGCTTTGTTTGAGTTATGGGTAAAGGCTCACACCGGATTTTAATTTTATCTGAATGAGTTCACCAATACCTCATTTTGTTTTCCTTTTGTCTCTTCCCTATATTGTGGGGACCAGGTCTTCAAGTTGCACATTTCCCCCCTGCACAAAACACTACATGAGTTTATGTGAGTTTTAAATAAAAGATAAATATTTTTAGCCTGAGCTAAAATAATAATGAAACTTCATAAATGTCAAAAGGAAGCAGTGATTAAATATAACCCGTTGAGAACACCTGGATAATGAATGTTACCTGTTTGTGTCATGTGGTTAGTGTGTCCAGGATGGTATGCAGTTCAACCTACTCTCCTCAGATGTGAAGCTAAGGATTCCTCTGTTCCAGTTTCTGAATGGCCTAAACATCAATTCTTTTCATGTCTTCTCTTTTATTCTTTGGGAATCCTGAGCTGGAACCCCCATGCAGTTCTCAAAGAGAATTAGTGATTACATCTCTTCTTTTGTCTTTGTCCTGCATTGCAGTTGTTGAAAGGAAATCACTGTGGGGAAAACTGTGGCCTTTTGATAGTAAAGGGTGAGGTACTAGGCTGCTGCCTGTGCAGTCAGAGGACTGTTAAAGTTATCATCTGAAAACATTGCAAAAAAAAAAAAAAATCAGCATTGTAAAAATCTAAACTTTATAACCCCAATATGAGCAAAGGCATGTGCTGTGCTAGTAAATTGCTAGTCAAAGAGAATTTTCAGGCTATATAATATTCCAACATACATGTAAATATTCACAGCCTGACTTCTTGCTGCTACAACAAATTGCAGTAATTGAAAAGGAAATGTAATATGTTTCTTAAAGGATTTGTGGACAGAAAGAGCTTATCCTATCACAATTTACAAAGCTGTCTTTAGGCGGGATGAACTGTTCAAATCTAAATACCATATAAATAAGTCTGAGTCTGTTTGGAAACATTTGAATTCAGCCTCCACAGCAGAAAAATAGCTTATTCTGTTCATGTCTGTGTTCAAGAGGCGGAAATAATGTGGTTTCTGCTGTTAGATCAAGTGCTGAAATTCAGCTCTGAGTTGGGAGATATCTTCAGAGTTCTGTAAATACAGCAAGCTCTAAACTATGAATCCAAACATCTGATAGCAAAAGAACTGTTGACTGGATTTTCAAAGCAGTTTGCAAGAGGTGTGTGCACACATCTTTTTATATGTTTATGGAATGTGAGCACTTTATCTCCCATGCACTACTTTGGAAGTGCATCTCTTTAATCTCCCTTGTGTTATATTTGAAATCTGTATCAGTTTGTAGCATGTGCTGGGATCGTTACAAATTGCCATCCAACAAATTTGTGCTGAAAATCCCTAGTCTGTGAACATATTGTGACAGACCCAGACCAGTGGGGTACAGGAGTCTGGTAGAGGACAAATATACTGGTCACTGGATAAGTAGTTTTCTGTTCCCTGAGTGACCAGAGAAAGGGGATGCACTAGAGTAATCAGGAACCTGCTAGAACCAGTTAAGGCAGGCAGGCTAATTAGGACACCTGGAGCCAATTAAGAAGAAACTGCTAGAATCAATTAAGGCAGGCTAATCAGGGCACCTGGGTTTTAAAAGGAGCTCACTTCAGTTTGTGGTGTGAGTGTGAGGAGCTGGGAACAAGAGGTGCAAAGAGCTGAGAGGGAGAGGGTGTCCTGCTGGAGGACTGAGGAGCATAAGTGTTATCAGACACCAGGAGGAAGGTCCTGTGGTGAGAATAAGGAAGGTGTTTGGAGGAGGCCATGGGGAAGTAGCCTAGGGAGTTGTAGCTGTAATGCAGCTGTTACAGGAGGCACTATAGACAGCTACAGTCCACAGGGCCCTGGGCTGGAACCCGGAGTAGAGGGCGGGCCTGGTTTTCCCCCCCCAAACCTCCCAATTGACCTGGACTGTAGGTTCTTCCAGAGGGGAATGTCTCTGGCTGTTCCCCAATCCACATGGTGAATCTCTGAGGCAAGAAAATCTGCCAATAAGCACAGGACCCACCAAGATAGAGGAGGAACTTTGTCACAATATATAAATAGAACAGAATCCTAAGAGCTGCATGGTGGGAATTCTGGAGAATTGGTGCTTATGTTTGCAAGGGCATAGCTAAGACCACGTGAGCATGCTTTGTGTCAGTGATTTTACAAGTGAAGAGAGATAGCTGTTCACTTACACTATCAGTGGCTTTTCAAAGTCTTTCATCACAGAGCAATAAAATCAGAAGTAAACCAAGCAATGCTTCCCTTTTGACAATATAAACCTATATTTGCTATCTCCATAAATGTAATAGAAATAAAAATTGAAAAAGGTTAATTACTTTATCTAAAAACTCAACCTTTTTCTAATTATAAATCACCGAAGACAGAAGAAATGCAGGGACAGGGTGTCAGATCTGAGTTTGTATGGCACTCTTTTGCTGGGCTGAGTGTGTGTGTGGGTTTTTTTTGTTTGTTTGTTTTAAGTGCAATTGAAGCAGCTAGATTTGTTCTCTATCCAGGCAATGGCATTTGAGAGACTAGGGCCAAAATTGTATAAGATCTGGAAAGATCTAGCCTTTAACCAGATCTTTATACCTTGACTCAGTTTCAGGGAAATAAAGCTTCTGCGTTTAAAAAAAAAAAAAAGCCCAGAAAACCCTTTCACACTATGTAAAGATAAATGCTGATTTATAGGTTCATAGAACAAGCCATTTTTTCATAGTAGTTAAGGTGGCTGGGTATGTACACATTGCCCCCTGGGCTGGAGCTTTTTAAGACTGACTGAAGAAAGGTAAATTACATTCAGTAATAAACAAATGCTGAAGGCCTGACCCTTGCTTAGGTATGTCAAGGTGCTGACACACCTCTTCCTCCACATAAGTCATCAACTGTGTGTGCAGCCAGACCAGGTCTTAACTCACTCTGGATCCTTCTCCTAGCTACCTAAGCATAGTATAGACAGCACTCACAATTGTGATGTCCCACTGCAGGACAGACAGATGGCTTTGCAATAGAGCAGTTCCTACATTGATCAAACTCTTCCCTTCCCTTGACTTCCAGAACAAGTGATGCCTAATGGGTGAGGCTGGCAATCAGCTTTCCTTCTAGATAATGGAGTATTGAGAGTTCCTTCACTCCATTCCTTTGTCCAGACCTGTACAGATTGGGTCTCCTGTCTACCTGCAAGTGGTTCTAGCTTGTGGCTGTTGAAGTCAATAGAACTACTCACATGCTAAAAGTTAGGCATATGCTTACCTTGCTGAATCGCGGCCTATGGTCAGATTTTGCTAAAAAACCACCTGTTTGGACTCATTTTGGTCTCAAAGTTACCTCCATTCCACTAGGGTTACCATACGTCCGGATTTTCCCGGACATGTCCGGCTTTTTGGGCTCCAAATCCCCATCCGGGGGGAAATCCCAAAAAGCCGGACATGTCCAGGAAAATCGGGACCGGAGGGGCTGGGCCGGCGGCCAGCGGTGCCGAGGGGGGTCTGGGGGCCGGCGGTGCCGAGCGCCGGCGGGGTCTGGGGCCGGCGGGGCCGAGCGCAGGGGGCCGGCGGGGTCTGGGGCCGGCGGTGCCAGGGGGTGCTCGGCCAGGGGGCCGGGCCGGGGGGTGCTGAGCGGGCCGGGGCTGCTCGGCTGGGAGCCCGGGGGCCGGGCCGGGGGGTGCTGAGCGGGCCGGGGGTGCCCGGGGCCAGCACCCCAGGGCCCGAGCCGACCCAAGCTGGAGAGGCCGGGGGGGGCCCGACTGGGCCGCGCCTCCTCCCCCCACACCCCGCTTACCTGCTTCAGGCTTCCCGCAAATCAAATGTTTGCGGGAAGCAGGGGAGGGGGCGGAGTTGGGGCGGGGGCAGGGCCGGGGGCTGTGGACTGTCCTCCTTTTGGAGGCTGAAAATATGGTAACCCTACATTCCACTCACAACTGGGCTTTGGCAGGCTGAGAGACTCTCTTGAGGAGGAATCCTACTGGAGACAATTGGACTCTCTGCATATGGCTACACAGCTGACTCAGGCTTTAGGGGCTGTTTAATTGCAGTATAGATATTTAGGCTTGGGCTGGAGCCCAGGCTCTAGGACCCTGCGATGTGAAGGGTCCCAGAGCATGGGCTGCAGTCCGAGCCCAAACATCTACATCACAATTAAACAGCCTATTAGCCTGAACTCAAGTCAGTTAGCATGGGCCAGCTGTGGGTGTCTAATTGCAGTGTAGACACCCTGTGTGGCGGTATTGGGGGGGGCCCATTTTGGTTGAGTTCCAGCCACTTTGGGGCTGGAAACTCCACAAGAGCAGGCTGACTTGCAAGATATCCAGCATTTCCTGGTTCCAATCCTGTCAGAAACACTGTGTGAACAGCCTTTATTATATTTTCCTCACTTTTAGTCCTGGTAAAAATGAGGAAGTGCAGAGACATGAGTAAATTGAAAAGAGAGATATTAAATGTATTAATCAAATCTCTTAGAAGTGGGAAGATTCAGATTCTGGTTTGGTTTGAGACTGGGACAAATATTAAGGTAGGTTTTTTTTTTTTCAAATCTGAACTGGTTTACTCATCCCTATTCTATCTACTGTAGGCATTCACAGAGTTTTATGGGAATGCTTTTTTCTCTCAAGTCCTGCTTCAGTAATTTTTATTAAAATATTTTTCTGCTGAAACAAAATAATTACCAGAACAAAAATCCACCCCAATCACATTTTTTATAAACAGCAAAAGAAAAGTAAGTTAATAATACACTATTAATAATCATATATATCATTGGGGACCTCAAACATAAGTATCACAGACAATTTGGGTGCTTGTCTCTAATAAACAATGTCAATGGTACGCTGACCCAGAGCCATCTCTAGTGTCAAGTTATTCTGTACACAGCTATTGTTTTTATCTTTTGAATTAAATGAGTTCTTGCATGGTAGGGAAGGGAAGTGGTGAACCCACCCCCAGGAAGACTTTATATTTGGTTTTCACAGTGCTGTTTTACAAACCTGCTGTGGTTGCTTTAGCGGCAAGTTATCATATTTTTGACCTCTGTTTTCAAGAGGAAATGTACTGAAGGAAAAAAAAAAGCCTTTCAAAATGGCAAAAGATTAAAACAACTGCTACTGGCTAAAATATTCCTTTAATTTAGGTTTGATATAATTCCTATTATCAGCAAATGGAAGTTGTTCAGGCAGTTCTTTGATACACTGAGTTATTGATGTGGTGATTTCTATACAAAATGCATTGAAAAAGTCCTTATTTCCTGCTGAAGTGTGTTTCTAGGTGAAAGGTTCTGAGTTACTGTATTGTGGAAGTGTGTATTGTATTATGCCATGACCCTTCCTGAAGTACAATCTCCAAGGGCTTGTGTTACTGAATATATAAATTTACTTGAGGAAGCAACATTCTGTAAGACCTCATTTAGCACAAATATATTTGAAAACTTAGTTCTATATTTAAGAACATGGGGACACATGGCTTCTTAATTTGGAAGGGCTGTTAACTGGTTGACAGGAGGAATTACGTGGTTAGTCTTGGTTTCTCAGTACTACTTTTACTGTACTCTTTGCCCCCAAATAATTTGGTTTGGAAAAAACAAAACACAATTAGGTGCAGTAGGGAGATGGAGAGGAATTTAGTTTGTCTTATTATGTATCCAGCCATACCCACTTGGAAACCAGCTATGCTGTAGATGGACATTGGTTTGTTGCAGTATAATAATAGCTCATTTGATGTTGTGCAAACCTTTCTGAAATATGTTTTGCATAGCATTGACTACACTGGGAGCAAAATAATAATGAAATAATGAAACACTTTGTAATACAAAACTGGCCAGTGGCTGTCCAGTTCAACATGCTAATAAGTCTTAGCACTGATATAATGAGGCATGCATAGAGAAGTGATTATTGGTAATGAAACTGTCCAATTTGAAATCTTCTGTTTTTAAATATATGGGGATGAATGAGCTATGAACCAAAATGTAGCTGTCACTTCAGATTTATTTTACTTTCGTATAGCTTCATGAACATTTCTTAGCTACCCGTATCCGCTGATGTCGTTGCACAGAAGTGGCCATGATCCAGAACAACAAACCTGTTTTTCTTTGCTTTGAATCAAATGGATGTTTGTTCTCACCAGCAGAACTGGTATATTTGTGGGGGTGGAATGTTGATTAAAGTGGGGGAAGTTTATTGATGAATTGTGTTTTAAGGGAACTTTTAAAAAATAGTCTTTAAATGCCCTATCCCCACATTTCTTCACTTAAACACTGTGTGTATCCACTTTATTCATATTTCAGATTAATGGGAAGGAATTCTCCTCTCTGCTGCACCCCTGAACAGTGCTGTGTCATTGTGCAGGTGCCAAAATAAGCTCTTTACATGTCTGGAGGAGATTTCCCCTGATGCAGGCACTGCATAGGGTTGCTAGCCTGTATTATGCAAGTCCCCTTACAACCCCTGACATAGGAAGACAGCCAGAGCAGGGGTAAGGGCAGGAAAGTGAGAGACCATAGCACATGCTGCTATAGCCATTCCAGGTAGCTCCAATGCAGAGCTGCTCAAAGGTATCTCAGGCAAGTGTGCTGTAACTTAGGAGCATGTCTCTTGGCAGGCTAAATTAGACTGGGGGCTGTTTCATCTCCTAATCAGCCCAAACTACTTAGATGCTTTAAAACCAACGTTGAGTCCTGCCACCTCTGAGCTGTGCCTACGTATGCTTTGCTTCCAGGAGGTACAACACATATAGGTGACAACAAGGGAGAGGGCTATCCTATGGCCAAATTGATACTTCTCCAAGGTATTATGATGGTGGGCAAACCTGTCCTGGGAAAAACAAGATATCCTGGACCTCTTGGTTCTGCATCCTCTCAAGCTGATTACATTTACTTCTGGGAACCCTATTCTGAGGCTGTGTAGACAGATCCAGGCACTGGCCTAATTAGACAATTTCCTCAACTGTACTCGTTATCTTCTATCTAAGGGGTACATTTACCATTCTAACCTCTACATCAGTTACAGGCAGAAGATCTCAAGAGGACATGGACTATCCTTATTTGCTTCCTGACTGCTCTTTGGAATATATCTTGTTTCTTCCCACTGATAAATTCTTACTATTCCTTTTCCTGTTTAACTTTTCATTGTATTATGCTGAATGGACTTTGTACATTAGTTCATCAGTCTTCTAGCCGCCAAATATGAGATTGTCTTGAAAGGAGACATAAGAATATTTTCAAGACGTTTTATAAATCATCATAGGGAAAATTGGATTAAATTATAATTTTCACCTCCTAAAAAATAAAACATTTCTCACTGTTTTCCATTATATCACTACTGGAATTCAACTGCTGTGAAACTTCATACAGCCCTTTATTTTTTAATAAAATCATTTTGTCATCTTAGATAAGTTTGAGTACAAGTATTTATCACCAAGATAGAAAACTTCCTGTGGACAATTTTCCCCACTGGCCTCCAGTAGCCAGTTTAGAATCTAAGATGTAATTAAGAGTTACAATACCACAAGATTACGTCAGGATAGGATAAATCTTCACATTTAAAAAAAAATAGTCTGCTCTTAGTGCCTCAGACCAGGAAAGAACTTAAACATGTGCTTAACTTTAAGTACCTGATATTTTTCTGAAAGGCTTTAGGAATTATTTTAGGGCAGTTCTATGGCCTGTGTTATACAGGAGGTCAGACGAGACAATCTCAATGGTGCTTTCTGGCCTTGGACTCTGTGAATCTCAATGATCTAAATGGGACTATGCATGTGGTTAAAGTTAAGCTCATACTTAACTGTTTTGCTGGATTGGGGCCTTAAAAGCTAAGGATTGGTAATTTCCAAATAAAATACAGCTACACCTTTACCTCGATATAACACTGTCCTTGGGAGCCAAAAAATCTTACTGCGTTATAGGTGAAACCATGTTATATCGAACTTGCTTTGATCCACTGGAGTGCGCAGCCCTCCCCCCCTCCCCCCCTCCCCAGGAGCACTGCTTTACCGTGTTCTATTGAGTCGCATTATATCAGGGTAGAGGTATATTAAGGCATATTACCTGTTTAATATTCTCTTTTTAATGTTACTATTATTCATAAAGTGCCATAAGTGATACTAACAAATAAACAAACAAAAAAAAATTTCAAACCTAAATTCTTTTACTACTTTACAACATGTCTATGAAGAAACATTTCTTAGTTTGAAATTTTTTCAGTAGAAATGCTTATCTTTAAAAGTGCCAACACATAAATTAAAACAGTAAATTACCTACCTGATGTGCTGATCATGATATCATGGTACAGCAGGCTCTTCTAGATAATGCAGCCAGAAATACCTCAAACTCAGAAGCAAACACTTTATAGAATCTTAGGTTCTCTCACTTGATGGTGAGTTCCAGGAAGCATTCACACATACATTTATGATAGCAGGAAAAGAGTCTTTTACTAGATATTGCAGACAGGAAATAATGCAAATATCTTATGTCCACAATCTTAGTTAAAGGCACTCTGGGTTAATTCCTAACAAAGCTCATAGGGACAGCATAGTATTTCTTCTGGAGTTCTATAAACCTCAGACCCAGGATTCTCCATCAGGTCTATCCTTCTGTTGGTAGCTACTAACAGTTTTTAAAATGTTCCTGGAACAATTCTGCTAAGAAGACTGGGGACTATCAGAGGACAGGGAAGGCAAGAACTGGGAAGGGGACAGTGTGATGGGGAATAATCCCTACACTAGCCCTGCAAGAGTTGATTAAGGCCAAGTGGGCCCAATCCTCCAATTAAGCTGGAGGGGGTAGGGAAAGGAGGAGATTTAGGCTGTATGGAGGGAGCTAATTAGAAGGAAGCTCACCTGTGAGGGAACAGGCAGGGCTTCTATAAAGCCAAAAGGTGGCAAATAGCTCTGGGAAGTTGCAGACAGGAAGATTATAGTGCTGCTACTTGAGAGAAGTATGATCGAGAAGTATCCAGGACTAAGAATAGTAAGGTTGGTGTAGATGCAAATCTTAACTGTTCACTGCAGGGTCTTGGACTGGCACCCAGAGTAAAAGGTGAGCCTGGTTCCTCCTTTCAACCACTGTAGGTTTTGCTAAGGGCAGTGGATATGAAGACTACCAGAGTCATTGCTGGAGTGATATAGTCAGGGCAGGAGTGTGAGGACTGCCTGATGCTGTTTGTGGAGAGAGGCCTAGAAAGGCCCCCCCAGAAGGGGAAACTGCTGAGTGACCTGTCTGGAGGACTGAGTCATGCAGAGGAAGCTATCCCTCCTGGAGTGAGGGAGGGTCCATAGAGTGAAGAAGTGACTGAATGATAGAGTGCAGCTGACTAGTAGAGCTAATCCCCAGGATGTCCAGGAGGAGGCACCATCTGGCAGTGAGTAGAGAGGTCTGTCACAGACAAATCGACAATATTTTATAGGGTGATCTCAGCAATACAGGAAAAAAGATGACTAAGTAGGGAAAGAAGGTAGAGGCTCTTAGAATTGGAGCTTTTGAGATCAGGAAGAAGGTGCTGGGTTGGAGGAAGGAAAGGCTAGTCACTTGCTTTGGGTGAATGAGAGGTAGGGTTACGGCCTTTGAAATGCTAAAAAAAAAAAAAAAATCACCTTCTCTCCCCTTCCCCCGCCCCAACTGCAAGGCAACTCTGCAACCTCCTCCTTCAGCAGCCACTTATAGTATCTAGAAAGAGAGAGAGAACATTTTCTTAACCTTATCTATATGTGTTATCACTGAACTGTGGAAATTGAAATGCTGTAGCACCTTTAGCTGGACACAAACTTTTAACATTAGATATCGCAGTGTATTGTGGTGATTTTGTGGATCTTTAGACCCATATAAAAAACCCCAGCAGATTAAATTATTTTTCTGGCAACTGGTAAATCCATTAAAAAAACCCATCCAGGCCAGTCAAGTATTGTCCAGTAGTAACTCTAATGGGAGGCTGGAGGGCTCTTCTACTTAAGACTATTTGGCAAAATAATTCAGATGTTTCATAATCTGAACAGCAATTCCTAAAATGTGATTCTCTTATTTTTCTTGAAATCATCTAGTCAACCAACTTACCTCTCAGTGTGCACCTGGTGAGCACTTGGTTTGGGCTTAGTTTCTTGAAACATAAGGAACAATATCAGTTTGTTATAACTGTATCCACCCCCCCACCCCCGGTAATTAGTCAGGACCAAATTCAATTCATTTTTTTTTGTCCACTGAATCAAGCAAGTTTATTGATATAAAATATTTTAGTGTCAAGGTACAAATGTGATTACCCAGTCTGCAACCCTTGGGTGTGTTTTTCCCCCCAAGATTTCCTGTTCTGCTATATGGTCACCCATCAGAGTATTTGCATTATTTTTTCATAACAAATTAATCCACAGGCATATTAAAACTTTCAGGTGACTTATAACATCTGATGTTACTTTAACATCTCAGCCACAAAAGATGGTCTGGAATACATTACAGAATCCTATTTGGAAATTTTTTTGTCCTATGGGACAGAGTAGACTGTAAGAGAATGAGTAGCAAATGGACTCAGCTACTCTGTGAAATCTAGTGATTTGATGAGCACAGCAGAATGAGGTCCCAATAAAAACTTTTAAAGCTTCTAAAGGTAACTGTACTTGCTACTGTGTTTGTACCTGAAACGTTGTTTTAGCGCAGGGGTCGGCAACGTTTGGCACACGGCTTGCCAGGGTAAGCACCTGGCGGGCCGGGCCAGTTTATTTACCTGCTGACACGGCAGATTTGGCCGATCGCGGCCCCCACTGGACGCGGTTCGCCGTCCTGGGCCAATTGGGGCAGCAAGAAGCGGCGCGGGCGAGCCGCTTGGGGCAGCCGAACCTGCCGCATCAGCAGGTAAATAAACTGGCCCGGCCTGCCAGGGTGCTTACCCTGGCGAGCCGCGTGCCAAACATTGCTGACCCCTGTTTTAGAGGATCATTTTTATTTATTGGGTGTAAATCACAGAAGCATCACACAGATGCTATTCTACTACATGTCAAAATACTCTAGTACATCTTCAATGCAGAGTAACATCAATATTCTTGACCGATTTTTGTTTTACAGATAATTATGGAACCCAGTTTGTATACACAGATTATTTTGCATCAGGTGCTACTATACATGTGAGCAATTTAAAACCCTTTATTCAAACAAACAGCTAAAAATCAAACTTACTGTAACAAATGTATTAAAGTTTTGGACGCAGTTTGCTAGTGTAAATGTCCTTGTAGTTACAAATGCAGTGGCATAAAAATCTGTGGGACTACTTTCCTCAGATGTGACTGCTGGGGTGCTCCACTCACTGCTATGATGGTGCTGCCTCCTGGTCACTCTTCATGACTCACCCCTCCGGCCAGGTCACTGCATTTTCCCCTTTCGGGGTACCAAAGTCTTCCTTCAGCAATCCTGGATGTCTTCCCATTCACTGCCCCCATGCTGCCACTATTTACATCAGCTGAGGATCTGCCCTCAATAGCTATTAAGTAGTGAGGAGCAAATCTGAAGATGTTTTAGTTAAGTGCCCAGTGGGGTGATACTAGGTACAATCTGATTTAACATCTTCACTTATGTTCTGCAAGAGGGACTAAACAGCACTTGGATGAAGCCAGTGGATTATACTAAACCAAGAGAAGTTGTAAACAGTTAAAGAGAAATATGATGAAGAGACCTAGAAAGATCAGGAGCATGAGCAGAAAATTACAATCATTTCAACTTGAAAGAATGAAAACTATTCTATTTCTGAAATATCAATTTGAATAGTCTAGCTCTGCTACATTTTAATTATACATAAAGATGTAAATTCTGTTAATCACCAAATCCTATAATTGGGTTCAGAATCCAGGGTTAAAACTACTGTACATAAAAAGGTCAAAGAAAATTTCAGTGATACCTCAAAGATAAAATATTTGCCTCTTTTCACTGTCAGCTCATCATGAGAAATCCTACCGAGAACAAAGGATTCATTGCCAAGAGGAAAACAGACACAGTGAAGCAGACACTACAGATGTCTAACATGAATATTATTAAAACCCAAGAGCGACCTAGACCTATGGGGTTGCACCAGGAATGCACTGGCCCTTGATCTTCAGAGATATTTTAGCTAGTGCCTAGGTAGTTCTGAAATGTTGGTGTTCAGGGTCTTTTTCTGTTCAGACTTACAGAAATAGCTAAATTTGTGTGCACATGTGCAGTACAGGACTTCACAAACCAAAAAAGAAAATGCCTTCAAACATGGGCTGAAATAGGTGTTCTTTGAGAGACAGAAATGTCTGATATAAACTGCTTTGAAGGAAGAAAATAGAGCGGAACTGCTGGTTTCCGTAGCATTTTACTTAAAAATAACTTTAAACAAATCCGTGTACCTCACCATCTGAAAATTGTCAACTCTGAATGAATGTGGCAGATGCTGCCTTTATAGTTACTGTGAAATTACACAGTAGGAGGCTAGGATTCCATGACATTTATTTCTATTTGTAGTTCTCCATTATTTTTGGTGACTAGAAGAGGAGATTCAATAAGCCTCAGCTCATGCCTAATCTATCTAGTTGTCAGTTTGTGTTCTGTTTGAGGCTGACCTGGCAGCTACTTTCCATTTTTAACTTCTTCTAAAGAAGAAATGCTTAAACATATGCAGCCAATCCTGTAATAATTAGTGCTGCAAATAATCCCAGTCCCCTTTTTTCCCTATTCAGAAACTTAAATCTAGATTTTTAGATATAGATTTAAATAACATTAAGGCTCTTTTACAATCTGACAGAAATAAAATAAAGTAAAGATGACATCCTTAACGCATATGATTGAGGGATGCGAGTCCATTTGGTTTAGGGGATGGAGGAAGAAACATATATGACTAAAAGATAAACCTCAACTTTACCATGTTTATGGTAGAGATGGTATTTCCATTCCAAGACTCTCTATTTGTAATTTATACACTTCTTTGAAAATGTTTCTTTGGGCTGAAATTAATCATCCATCTCAACTCCCCAAATTATTTTTCTGTTAGTTAACTTGCTGGTTACCTCAAAAACAGCAGGACCGAGAACAAAATCCTGTGCCAACACCAGCAGTTCTAGCAGTGGAAAGAACAGACCTCAAAGTTTTCTTCTGACCCTCCTTAATCTCGGTCATTCTCCTGTGAGGCACAAAGCTTCCTAATTAAATGATTTTGCTCTCTGTTAACTCTACCCACATCCCTGATTTAGCAGCTTGAAGTGAGGTCCTAGGAATTGTCCATTCTTGACTTCTCTCAATGTAATGTCTTTAAAATTCCTTGTAATCAGTAACATGATGGGCTTGGGTACTGAACAGTCTCTTTGCAAAAGAATAAATGGACACAAATCAGACGTCAAGAATTATAACATTCAAAAATCAGACGGAGAACACTTCAAGCTCCCTGGTCACTCGATTACAGACCTCAAAGTTGCAGTACTCTAACAAAAAACTTCAAAAACAGATTCCAATGAGAAACTGCAGAATTGGAATTAATTTGCAAACTTGACACCATTAAATTAGGCTTGAATAAAGACTGGGAATAGATGGCTCATTACACAAAGTAAAACCTATTTCCCCATGCTAATTTTCCCTCCTACTGTTACTCACACCTTCCTATCAACTGTTGGAAATAGGCCATCCTGATTATCACTACAAACGTTTTTTTTTCTCCTGCTGATGATAGCCCACCTTAACTGATTACTCTCATTATAGTTAGTATGGCAATACCCATTTTTTCATGTCCTGTGTGTGTCTATATCTTCTTACTGTATTTTCCACTGCATGCGTCCGATGAAGTGGGTTTTAGCCCACAAAAGCTTACGCTCAAATAAATTTGTTAATCTCTAAGGTGCCACAAGTACTCCTCATTCTTTTTGCTGATACAGACTAACCTGGCTACCACTCTGAAACCTGTACATGCTCAGTTGACATTTATTATAATAATGGCTTTTGGTGTTTAAAAATATGATTTCATGCATACCCATTACAGACTGAGTTCTGAGACTGTCCCTAGAATCTCTTTTAAACTTCCAAAAGGAGCGTTCTATAAAATCAGAACTGAAGACATGACCGATAGAAAAGTAGGGTCAAATTTGGACGAGAAATCAATGGTGAAGCTGCAAAGTGCAGCCAAAGAAAAATAATTAATTTACATGGCCACTAGAATTAGGTATCATCTTACCCTAAATTTCACAACAGGTATGGAACTGAACTTTCCAATGTAAACTCCCTTGTTTTGATTGAGAATTTTGAAGCACCAAATTATAATGCTGCTTTCTTTTTTTCTTGTTTGAAATCTCTTCTAGTGCCAAACTTTAATCAGCTATTCTAATGTTTTTTGTTGCTGCTGCTGTTAAATATTTGTGATTAAAGCAATATAATTAAAACTACCAACCCTGTCCTGTCCTCTGAAGGGACCAAACACTGGTATAAGGACACTATACTGTATAACAAAAGTAAACAACCAAAGCGGGCATTTCATCATAGAAAGTTGTTCATTTGAGTGATGTAAATAAGTTTTATTTCAATGAAAAGTATCAGTAAAGAGAAGGCGGTTGTCATTTTTCCCCATACTCATTGCCACAGAACTCCGATGTAAAACAGTCATTTAGGAAGTCTTACAGCTGAGATGACAGGGAAGACTTTTTTTTTTTTTTTTTTAAAAGCACCCCCAAAAAGCTGCTTCAACAGATCAAAAAGATGACTTTGCTGAAGTGAAGATTACTTGTGCTATTTATAGATAAAATAGCCAAATTGAGTCTCTCTTACAAGCTGTATCTGACTCACATGCTGATTAATGTTGAATTGAGGAAGCAGAACTGACCCAGAAATGACAAGGAAAAGGCAATTGGTCAAACATGTATGTCCACACTGCAATGTAAGCCCAGGTTACTGGGACTCAAGTTAGCTGTGACCATGGGTTAGAGAAACCAAGTCTGAGCACTGATTGTTAACCCTAGGTTAAGATTTTTCTAACCCAGGCTTGAACTTGGATCTCTGCTATCCATGTTACTATGCAAGACCTGAGTAAAACCAGACATATCCCAGACTCCTTAGCACCCTTCTGAAATGTGGCTGCTTTAGACCTTTGACTGTGGTGCATGGCGGGAAAGCTTATTTGTCCACCCCGCATGTTGCAAGAAGTTTCCCCAACCCACTAACACAGTCTGCTGAGCAGTTACTTTGGTCCCAGCTAAAGGAACCAGCAACATGGAGGAGGCACCTTTTTGAAGAACTTCTCTTGCTTGTGCTTTCACTCCTGTGTCAGAAAATGGGCAGAGCTTTCATGAGACATGGGGGGGGGGGGACATTTTGGCTGCATTGTCTGACCTATCACAGGCACCTGACACAGCTTATGATGGAGCAAGAGGAGGTGGTGGCAGAGAAAGGGTACCCAAGCATGGCAGACTCTAACTAGTTGATGCTGCTCATTACATTCAGTACAGCTGCTGATGCCCCCTACATAGACTGGCACTTCTGGTGCGGGGCCACAACCTCAGACTGCTGAGATGACATCATGCAGACCTGGGATGACCAGCAGTGGGCCCAGAACTTTGGCATAAAGAAAGCTACATTTCTGGAGCTTTAAGCAGCTTGTCCCAACCCTCCATTGTAAAGCTATATGCATGAGGCCAAGCTGCCAGTCCAGAAAGGGGTTGCTATAACTATCTGGAAGCTGGCTACCCTAGACTTCTACAGGTCCACTGCAAACCATAGTTTGGTGTTAAAAAGTTGACTCTATGTACAGGCAATGGGGTGTGTGTGGCTTACCTCAAGGTGGTGGGCATAAAAGATATTACTGAAGTAATTGCTGGCTTTGAGAGACTTGAATTTCCAAACTACTCTGGGGCCACTGATGGGACTCATCTATCTATACCTGTTAGCTTTCCTTAAGGAGTACATAAACTACAAAGGGTATTACTCCATTGTTATGCAGGCCCTCATGGACCACAGAGGGTAACATATGAATATCAATGTGGGTTTCATTAGGAAAGCTCATGCCAGGTGGTGCGGGTGTGGTGGGTCTCCTCCCCCTCCCCACCCCAATAGGCAGTCAACACTGATTGATGGACTAGAATACTATTCCCACCAAATGAAATTGCCATAAAAGGAGTTACTGTCCCCACTGTTGGTCTGGGGGCCCCTGCATACCCATTTTTGCCTTGGCTTCTGAAACCGTACCCTGATTTCAGAGCCCCTGGCAAAAGCTGATTTGATTTAATCAGCAGGTGTAGAATGGTGGTTGAATGCACTTTGGCAGATTGAAATCCTGTTGGAGATGTCTACAGATATGTTTGGATTCCAATATCATTGCTGTCTGCAACACTGTGGCTTGCTGTGCTCTTCATGGTCTCTGTGAAGCCAGAGGTGAGCCATTTCTTCCTGAATGGACCTATGATCATGAGGGACCACTGAACTGGTACACTCTGCCAGAAAGTGCACCTATCACCGCTGGAGCTGGATGCACCCAGACAACAGAAGTCGGATGTTTAGTGCTCCCATATTAGGGACTTGCACGGCCCAAAGGAAGAGGGGAACTAGTACTTTTATGAATATGCTTGGGTGAGGATGGGGCTCATTGATTTGGGGTTGTGTGCTTGGGTAAGGGTGGGGGCTTGATTGCTGTTACTCATGAATGACATGACCCTTATGAAATGAGAGGTGGGAGATGATTCACAGTATAGATTCATATAAGGAAGTGATTAAAGTATGGACTGATGTACTTAACTGTACGAGGAATGGTGTTTGCTTACCAATTCCTAATTGTCTCTGATCATGTGTTTACCTTTATTTTAAATATACATGATATATTGTGATGCAGTGGTAGCAGTAAACTTTCTTGGTGATGTGAAAAGCTTTATTTATAAACATGTCTTAGAAAAATACACCATTCACTTATTGCCAGGCAGGCCAGCTACCACTACCACACCAAACACACCAGTAACAACAGAATGTTATGGGGAACAATGCATGAACATGTTCAAACAAACTCCCTACCGTTGCATGTCCCCAGGCAATCTATTCTCCTTTTCCCTGTCTGCTGGACATGGGGTGGGGGGAGGGCTGGAGGCATCTCGAGGGGCTGGGGTTAATATGGAGGACTTCATGGGACTGAGTTGCCCTGCCCAGCTGCTCATAGGGCTCATACTATGGAGTTTTCCCAGCTGTTTCTGGACTGAATCCCAGGGAAGTGTACGGGGGATTCAGGCCATGGTGTGGGTGATGCAGCAGGAGCTGGTACTCTTGAAACCATTATTGATATCAGCTGCTCAAACAGCTCTCTCTGCTGAGCTCTGTTCTCCTCCCTTAGCCACTGTTCTGTTTCAGGAACTGTGAAGCAAGTGCCTGTTCCCACACTGCAACCCTGTCCTCAAGCTATGCAGTCAGCCTCAGACTTGCCTCTTGCTGTGCCTCCCCTCTCACCATAAGTCCCTCTGTCTTTGGTACTGGACCTGCTGGTTGGCCCTGTCCAGAATCTCAACCATAAGTCCATCAGGGAAACACTTCCTCTTGGAATGTTCCAAGGAGGTAGGTTGGTCCAGGCTTCTGCTGCAGTATGAGTGAACTGTGGACATGGGTGGTGTGTGAACTGCTGGCTAGCCCCACCCCTTCTGCCCCCAACCCATAGTCCCCTACCCCAGACTAGTGCCTCCAGCATCCCTGGAGCACAGGGAGGGTGCCCAGTATGGCATGGCTCCTGCCCTGGAGCGCCGGGAGGGCGGCCAGTGCAGGGGCTACCCCACAGGGAGACGAGTGGCCTAGCGGAAGCAGGAGGAGGGGGTGCCTGGGGGTGGAGCATGGGTGGGGCCATGCCTGGCTGTTTTGGGGAAGCATAGCCACCGCCCATGCCTGTAGAGGTTGAGGGGCCTGGAAAAGGACAAGACACCAAGGGTTATTGTCTGGAATAGGTCAGTGCAGGGGCACAGAAAAAATCCTCTTGGAATGTCAAGTTTATGAAAGGTTACTTTCACAATATAATGAAGTTCAGTTTGTAAGAGGGATGCTTCTGACCACAGAAGGTCCTTGTACGCAGCCTGATCAATTGCAGTGACAGATGTGCAGACACAAGAGTAAGACAAAACAACCAGCTTTGCATTTTTAATTTTTTTTTTTTTAAAGCAAATTGCAAAGCTACTTGGGTTTGGGGGTAGGGGGAAGGCATTGTCTGTTGCACAAAACCTCTATTAAAAAAAAATCCTTTCAGGCCTTCTATATTTGGGAAGACGTAATTGTTCTTGTAGTGTCTGATTGGCAAAGGATGATATTCCAAGCAGCTAGTGGGAAACCTGCAGTTTATGAAACAGAGGTATTCAAACACATAGCGATTAAACAGCACATCTATGAGTGGAGTGTGCTGGTCAGCTACCAAGGGAACCCTGGAAAATACAACATTCCCTGAAATGTGATGACTTATCTGGACTTCCTGCTTCAGGAAAAGTTTGCAGCTATCAGCACTTGGGATTGGGTCAGAATTCATCAGGGAATCACCAGGATGCTTCATTAGCCTCCACATAGTTTATTCTGTTATGGCTGCACAGAAACACAACTCCACAGCCTTCCTTCACTCTCCTTTCTCCCCACCTCGCCCCTCCACCCTCATGGCACATTTCTGGACAAAATGTCAAACCCTAGTCATATCTGGGACAAATAATTTTGTCACCTATGGACTAGATTTGTAAATGGAACACATTTCCACCTCCCCAACCCCCTCCCCCTTACAGAGTGGCAAACATATAGGCATAGCAATGTAAGGTTATAATGTAAGGAATGTCCCTAGCAAAAATCTGTGTCTTTGACTGTTTGTATTTCCTGGTTGCCATTTTGAACTCCAGGTGATGGTGGTTGGGGCAGGGTGTGACTCTCACCGCTGGATTCAATACACCATTAGCAGATAAACACTGCTAGCCAGGCATCTCATAACTTTTACGTTGGTTCATTGATCACTTCATTGTCCTTACTTGGCACTTGCCGCTGGCTCCCATCAGTCCCCATCCAAGCTGACCAGGTTATCGTGCACCATGGTTGGCTCTGTGCTGGGCACAATCCCCAGAACCCAGTCGAACTCCTCATAAAAGGTGCGGTTCTGGTCACTGGTTTTCCAGTACTCATCCTGAGCTGCTTAATTGGCTCCCTGTACTGGTCACTGCTCTGGTAAATTTGAGAAGTTGCCACCTTCTTTGCTATTTGTTGGTATGTGTGGTCATTCCTGATACTATTACTGGAGTCCACGGTTTTGCTGGCCATAGACAAGAGCTTTACCAAAATTTGGCTGTGATCCCGTAACCATGAAGCAGTGTGTTTTGCAAAAGGCTTGTTCTGTTCAGTCTCCTTTGCCAACACAGAAGGCTCTCTGAGGGGGTGTATTTGCAACTCAGTAGTCAGAAGACAACAGAAAGGTTAACGCTGACTCACTGAGCTGCTGCTGTATGCCAAAGGGGGGTTGCTTCCGTTTTTACTGCAGTCAACTGGAGATTCTTGGAATAGAGGGGACAAAAGAAGTTGGCCCATGCAATTGTGGGATACTTTTGGAGGACTCCCAGAACCCAAGTTATAGGGGCTGCATCTACATGGCAAAACAATAAGGTTTGAACCCTGATTTACAGCTTGACTTGAGTTTGGACGCTGCAGCCCCACAGGGTCCTGGGACCCTGTCCAAGCCCTGGGTTACTGCAATTTGTGGGTAGATGGAACAGGGGTTAGGCGTGAGCCTTAGTCTGAGCCCAAGCTTACATGGCAGGTTCCCATGAGGTTTAGTTCAGAATCCAAATTACTTCAGCTGGGGGGTTGTTTTAGAAACAACATATGAAAGGTTAGTTTTTAATATCAAATTTTATCACAGCACCATGCAGTGAGGCATGGAGGGAAAGAATAGGGAAAAAGCCTGTTAATTACTGATTGCCCATCTCTAATACAAGACACAGCCTGGATAAAAATCTGGATATCCCCACATAGTTATTGTTTCCAAGAGGTAGATGAGTGGTTTCATTTATTTTTATTATGCTTTGAAGAACTGGCTGCTTTGCTGGTAATTATTAAGGGCTAAGTGGTATGAAAGTGGTCTAGCACTGTCCATAGCCTCATTCTTCATTCTGTGCTCTCTAAAATATTAATGCACGACTCTAGTTCTGCATGGAAAAGGGAGTCAAGTTCAAAGTCTGTGTCCTGATACTCAAAGCTTGTTAAAAATTGGTCCTAGACCTCAAGAGCTCACCTCTTCCTCCAAACTGTTGACCACTAGGGAGAAGCACAATGCAGGAGACAGAAATCTCACAGGAGAGGCAACAAGACTATGGAACCCAGGATGGATCTGTTTACACTGTTGGGAGGTGTGATTGCAGAATGTGTATGCATACCTGACCTAACTTTGATCTGGCTATCTTGTACAATTAGCAGTGATGCCATGGCAGTATGGACTGTGCTACAGGCTAGTTGCCTGAGCACAAGCCTGCATGGGACCATAGGTACATAGTCAGGTGGTTAGCCCATGCCCTCAACAGCTGTCATGGCTTCACTACTATTTTTAGCAAGCTAGCTAGATCAGAGCTAGCTGGGGTGTGCCTACACGTGCTGCGATCACACCTCCTGACTGCAGTGTAGATGTACCCTAAAATAGAAGAAATAAGAATAACCACTAACCTCACTGCATTCAGAACTATCTGCAACAATCCTCTCCCCAACCCAGCCTTCCCATAATAAATACCTTTCTAAACTCTTTTTATTTCTCGTCAAGCTCCTTCTACCTATTGGAAAGGAAGAAAGAGAGATTATTGCTGTCATTTAGAAACAGGAGCGGCTCAGATATTATGATTGGTCAATCTGTAAATCAAGACAAACAGATATAAGCAAATCATCTCAATTAAAAGGAGGCACAAAGTTCCAAATAAGAATTTTTATTCAAGAAGAAAGTAAAATTGTGTTCTGAGCCTAACGTTTGATAGTTTGAACGTGAGGCCCTTTAAAATGTTTCGCTCACTTCAGAGATGACCAAACATTTGCCAGTAATTCTTTTACACACAATCTTCTATTTTGTACACCATAATTTTGTTTCTCTCAGCAATTCTGATTGCTCATGGTCCTAAACACTCTTTTTGCCATGAGTACTTTTCGCACTAGCCAAAAATCAAAATGACACATGTTCAGGATATATAAAAATTGAAATGGAAACATCAAAAATAATGAAAACTGACTCCATCCTCAATCCAACAGTTTCCTTTATTAAAAATATGGTTGGCATTAGAATAAATAAAAGTATTTCTCTTAGTCCTATCAGCTTCCCACTGGGTACAAATGAAAGCAAATTAACAGGCTCCTTTTGTGAAAAGATACTGTTAGTTATAGGTCATCTAAAATAATTTATGTGCCCTTTTACAGTTGACCAAATTGTACAAAATAAGTAATTTCTTCAAAAAGGAATCACTGAGTACTGATACCGCTTGACTGATCAGCCAGAGTTTCCAGAGAGATATGCCCTGAAAAAAATAGCCATTTAAAAATGTATATATTTATTTCTAGGTGGGTTTTCTTTTTTTTTGCCAACAGATAACAATCAAACTATTGATGAGCTGCAGATCAGAATGGTCGCAATCTGATTTTTTTTCAGGTAGTACATAGTACCCACTAAATATTTGGGGACCCAAATTGAGAACAATATTTAATAAAAGTATTAAATTTTTTACACTGTGCATGTGCCAACACAGAAATTGCTAGAGGGTTTCTATTCCTGCCATTTTATGTTTTAAAGCTGAAATCTAGTAAATACTAGATCTAACATCTAAAGGGTTAATTGGATTGGCTTGAAATTTGGTGTGCTGGGTAGCATTAGTGATCCTAATTTGGAGTCATTTGAATGAGGGGTTCCTGAGTTAAAGCCCACCCCACCTTGCAAATTGGTTTCCTTCTATTGCCTTGTACTGTTAAACTGAGAGGTACTAATCAATGGATAAATCACACGTGATGCTGTGTCAAACCCCAACCTAAAACAAAAGGAGTTTTGGATTAAGTGGCTATAGATTGGCTAGAAGTTGAGTCATGGGTGGAAGTTTTATTTTGGGAGGAATGTAATCAAGTAGTTGGTATGAAAAAATTAGATATGTGAATGCTCCCTGAGAGGGGAGGGATCTTAGGGCTGGAAGCATGTCGGGATAGGGGAAAGGGGGGTTTGGGGCTGCAGCAAGGAGAGTGGGGTTAGGAGGAGGGGGATAAATTGGGATGGATGGGGAGAGAGGCCTGCTCCCCCTGCCCATTGCTGTCATTGCACCCAACCCCTTGCAGCCACAGCTCTGTCAGTGCACCACCAACCCATGTGCACTCCTAGTTCTGCCAGTGTGTTCCAACCATCTTGGAGACCCAGCTGTGCCAGTTCATCTGAATCACCCTGCCCATGTTCTACAACTCTGCCAGTACATCCGAACCCTGACTTAACCACCTGGACCATCAGCTCTGCCAGTGAATCCCAAACCCCTTCACACCAAATCTGCATTTCTTCCAGTGCACCCCAACCACACTGCAGCCCCTGTTCTGCCAGTGCACTCCAACTAACCTGAACCCCAAGCCTCCTACACCCCACAGCTCTGCAAGTGCACCCCTGCCCTCAACTGTCTTACACCCAGTTCTGCCAGTGTACCCCAAGCCCCCTGTACTCCACAGAGTCTTGGGGAGGAATCAGACATGTGGCTGCTTCCTGGGAGGGAAGGAAAAATTAGGGGGTAGAAAAGTGGGGGAACAGAGGAGAGGGATTTGGGGCTGCAATGAGGGGATGAGCTTTATGGGGTTGTGGATAAATGGAGATGGCTGGTAGGGGAGAGGTGAGAGAGCCGTGAGGGTTAGGGGGAGGGGGGCTGAGTGGCAGGGGGACTTGGGGAGAATAGAGGCAGAGGCACCTGTCAGCCCCACATTCTGCCCTCCTATGAGTTTATGCCCAGATGTAGGGGTCTTTCCCCTTAGGGGGACCTGAGCCGCCCTCTCTGCCCCCTCATGTGATCTGGGATATGGGCGGTCTTGTGGCCTCTGGAAGTGTCTGAGCCCATCTTCCTGCCTCCATGTGTGAGCCAGGATCTCGGGGGAGCCATGCCCATATATAGGGGTTGGACCCTTACTTCCTTCTCCTCCCCCTCTTATGAGCCGGGTTCAATGTGAGGAGGGTTTGATCTTTTGGGAAGATCTGAGGCCTTCTCCCTGCACCCCCAGGAGAGCCAGGATCCGGGGAAGTCCTGTCCCTTTCAGTGGGTGGCTGAGAATGGGTATATTTCATGCATATCACAGGCTCTAAAGTACTCTGGAGGGTGATGAGAACACCCAGTGAGATGACAATTGGAGTGATTGCTTGCTATAAATTGCTTTTGTAATAAAGTGTTTTTATTTTATGGGGAGGTTTACTGTGAACACAGCAGAATAGTCAGCAGCTGGCTTAATACATTTTTTTGTTATACTGGATGGGAAGGAGCTGGAGACAGAGAACTTTGTGTGTTGCAGGCGGTGAAACGGAATGGGGGCAGGAAGAGGAGATGTGGTTGTAGAGGGGTAGGAAAATGAAGCAGTTTTAAGAAAATTTTTATTTTACTAGACCTCAGGGGTGGGGAGAGGGAGAAGCTACTTCCTGATCTCATATGTGTTTTCAAACACGCATAGTATGGAGGTTGGGAACTCACAGCATAGGTACCTTGACCACTGAGGGAAAAGAAATATGTTCATTAGCAAGGTTGCCAATGTTTTGATTCTAGGTGATTCCTGGATCATGAGTTGCAGAAATGGGAGAGCAAGGAGTACACCAAAAAGATTACTGACTACAGGCTAATTTGGCTTGATATGAAAATTGAGGGACACTATGTACAACTGCCTAAATTACTAACTCCTATTAACAGCATATCTTTTCCTGTTCAAAAACCAACAAAATTCAATGGCAAAAAACTACAGAATTAAGGTTGCTAGGTCATCCCTTTGCACAATGCTGAGTCAGACTCCTTGAAACCAGAAAATGCAGAATTAATTCAGCCCTCATTCTGCCATGCCCCAATATACCCCACTAAACGCACATGTCTTTTAATATTTACTCTTCATTTGGAAGTCTGAGCTTTGCTCAACTCAATGTTTTGCAAGGGGATGACATACCACCAAGCAACCATAATACTTCCTTAACAGAATTTCTTGCCATTGAATTTTTTATATATATATATATATATAAAACCTAGCTGTGGTGCTTAAGTGTAGTCCAAGTTAAGTAAATTAAGGTTACACAAGTTCAGCATGTCAAGTTAATGTTCTAGCATTTAAAAATTAATAATGTTACTATTTCTAACCTATGTTTTCTTGATTTTTTTTTTTGCTTTAACTTTATGAAACTTTTAAATAAACCTTGCTTTTAAATAGAGGTTTGGAGCACAAAAGGGAATGTTCTTGTTAATATATTTTGGAGAGCTAGTAAAAATCATTGGGTTGAACTAGGTAAATATTTCTAGGCATTAGTGCATTCCAAAGTTCACACGTATTTTGATCCCATTGAAGCTTTTATCCTATAAACACGAAAGTTAAAAGTGAACCCCATTCCCTAGCTGATATAGTATGCTCTTCATAAGAAGTGTGAAGAGTAGTAAGCCACATGATGGCACTGTTCAACAAGGAATCCGAAAGAGGTGGTTTTAGAGTGGTAAGTGACTTGTGCACTCTTCACTGTCTGTTCAGTGCAGGTCTACTGCATTGTAAGGAAGTTGATGTTGGAATCCTATAGATGCAAATGACAAATTCCCTCTTGGGTGATTTATCCTCCACTTAGGAAGAAAAAATCAGTTTCACACATACAGAATGGGAAGAGACTGTCTAGGAAGGAGTACAGCAGAAAGGGATCTAGGGGTTATAGTGGACCACAAGCTAAATATGAGTCAACAGTGTGATGCTGTTGCAAAAAAAGCAAACATGATTTTGGGATGTATTAACAGGTGTGTTGTGAGCAAGACACGAGAAGTCATTCTTCCGCTCTACTCTGCTCTGGTTAGGCCTCAGCTGCAGTATTGTGTCCAGTTCTGGGCACCACATTTCAAGAAAGATGTGGAGAAATTGGAAAGGGTCCAGAGAAGAGCAACAAGAATGATTAAAGGTCTTGAGAACATGACCTATGAAGGAAGGCTGAAAGAATTGGGTTTGTTTCGTTTGGAAAAGAGAAGACTGAGAGGGGACATGATACCAGTTTTCAGGTATCTAAAAGGGTGTCATAAGGAGGAGGGAGAAAACTTGTTCATCTTAGCTTCTAAGGATAGAACAAGAAGCAATGGGCTTAAACTGCAGCAAGGGAGGTCTAGGTTGGACATTAGGAAAAAGTTCCTAACTGTCAGGGTGGTTAAACACTGGAATAAATTGCCTAGGGAGGTTGTGGAATCTCCATCTGTGGAGATATTTAAGAGTAGGTTAGATAAATGTCTATCAGGGATGGTCTAGACAGTATTTGGTCCTGCCATGCGGGCAGGGGACTGGACTCGATGACCTCTCGAGGTCCCTTCCAGTCCTAGAATCTATGAATCTGAGCTACTTTGATTGCTTAACATGTCAGTGGTGAGTGAGTAGATCCCCTTTTCTGTGACCATAGAGAACTACAAGTTTCTAAATGCTACCTCACAAGAAGGTTTTCTCTCTGGAGTGTGTTGCGGGGAGGGGGGGGGGCGGGAAGAGGGGCATTGCAGAGGAGAGATTCAGTGTGGGAGAGGTGGAGAACTGGAAGCCTTAACCGTGGTCTACACTGAAAAATTTGATCAACGTAGCCAGGGCCAGCTCTGGCTTTTTGGCCGCCCCAAGCAAAAAAAAAAAAGGAAAGAAAAAAAAACGGGGTGGCCAGAACGGCAAAGCAAAGCAAAAAAAAAAAAAAAAAAACCTGCGGTGCGGGTGCAGAGGGACCAGCTAGGGGGGGAAGGAGGGGGGAACGGGCGGGAGAGAGAGAGAAGGGGGTGGCCAGGACTACAGCAGGGGCGCTGCCACGCGGCCCCTCCCACTGCGCCGCCTCCTGCCTCCTGCCGCGAGGGCTCCGCTCCGGTCAGTGGGGAGGGAAGGAAGAGGACTGCCCTGCAGGGCGCTCTGGTTCTCCATGCCGCCGCCCCCTACAGGGCGGCCAGAGTGGAACAAGAACAACAACAAAAAAAAGGCGTCCGTGCCGCCCTAGGATTGTGCGGAATGCCGCCTCGAACAATCTGCCGCCCCAAGCACCAGCTTGCTCAGCTGGTGCCTGGAGCCGGCCCTGAACGTAGCTTCGTCAGCCCTGAGCACCATAGTTAGATCAATCTAACTCCCAGTGTAGATGTGGCTAGGTCAATGGAAGAATTCTTCTGGAAAGCTAGCTACCATCTTTTGGAGGGGAGGATTAACTACAGCAACCCTCCATCCCCCTTGTGTCACTGTAGGAAGCTTTTACATAAAGGCTCTACTGCAGCATAGTTGCGGTGCCATAGTTGTGCTGTTGTCACATCTGTAGTGTAGACAAGCCCTCAGAGTTTAAAATAACTTTGCAGTCTTGAGCTAGTAAACCCTGTCTATGTGATTGGCACTGAGGAGTGACCACAGGACTTGGCAGTAGAAGATTCATTTGTGAAGCTGGCTTGCTTGGCACCAGCATATGTTACTGCTAATGCAAGTGTCAAAGAACCAAGGTAAAGGCAGAATAGCACTAGAATAAAAAGAGCGCACAGAATTATTTTTGTAACTTGTTATACACGCAGTTTTTTTCAGGCCAGTTTAAAATGTAAGCCAACATAAAGTATTTATAAATATACACAAGTCAAGCAAATGCATTGCAATAATCCAATCCCAAAATACACACATAGTCAGCAGGTTTTACTTCACATCCACCTGAATTATGAGGTTGTCAGGACAAGCACACATTTAAAGTGACACTGGAAGCCAAAGCTATGAGCTGTTAATTCAGTTTGGATCCTAATCCCACAAATACATCTGTTTTCATATGAGAAACTACCATCCTAATATGACTTTGTCCTTGTCTATAGCTTGGTCAATTTTTAATGTCGACTTAAACAAATAGTAAAAACCTTCAACTGAGAGCAATATAAGTGGGCCAGGTGTGGCTTTGGATGAATGCTGAGGTCTGTATCTACAGTGATGCTTGGGAATATATATGAGTGTGAAAAGGCCAGAAAACCTGTAAAAAGAAAGGGAAAGATGGCAGAGGGACAAGAATAAGCTACAAAGAGGACCTTGTTGTAGGCTACAAAATATTCCCACAAAATGTGAGCTGTATCTCAGGGTTCACATGGGTAATTTTGGAATGCAAGGATAGGCAAGCCTACTACAGCCCCTAGACTTTCATATTTGAGAAAGTAGGGCTTCATCCTCAGATGGTCTTGCTGGGGTGGGGGAAGGATAATAGGCAGCAAATAACAATTTATATCTGGTGGATCCTGAGCTATGGTTGGTTCAAACAAATTTGGGGGGCCCTGCAAAGACAAAGTAATTATACCCTAGTCTTTATGGTCCAAGATTCAGTGTATGATAATGTCACCCAGACCTACTTCAAACAGCTCCATCATGGTAGCATGGGAAAGGTTATAGTGCTCAGATGCTCAAAAGTGTTTCTGTGCAGTGACTTGGCAGCTATCCTCCTGCTGAATGTGATAGGGAGACTTAATTACAATGACTGACCGAGCTGTAGGGGCATCAGAGCTGACTACATAAACAGAGTGAAAAACTCAATTAAGGGAGATGGTGTATATAAAACTTGCACCAGGCAGGAAGGGATTGAGGCGTTGGAGTGGCCCTGCCTTGCCATACTTGCACGTCATGTCAAGAATGGAAGAGGAGTACAAGATGGGGGAAACTTGGTTCAGTAGGGGGAAGCTCTGTGCTGAGCTTCCCATTTTCCAGGAAGAAGCCTGGTGGAAGGCACAGCCTGTGCCCTTGCCTAAAAGAAGATATAAGCACCCTGAGGTGAAAGGGGCTGTATCATATTTCTTCTGCTGTTGAACCAGCAGACTTTGGGCCAAACTAAGGACCACCCAAAGCCTGTGTGAAGGAAGAGAGGCTAGTGGCCCTGCTGAGATTGACTGTATTTTTTATTGTTTATTTTTCAGCTTCTCAGTTGTTTATTTACCTGGGACCATGGAAGGGGTAAATATCCAGAGGGACTCAGCTAAGTCTGGAGGGCTAAAACTGTCGCCTTCAGAGGGCTACTGAGTACCCCAGGATGAGTGACCACAGACAGACTGAGTATACATCCCCATGAATACCCCATTTGTCAGGGGCCTAACCTGCAGCAAAGTCAGTCTCCTGGCAGCCTAATGAGTGCAGCTGGCCCTGATAGAGGCTGACTGACTGCTCCACCTGAGTGGATGTAGGGGTCAGATGGCTGATATTTAAGCTCAGTGGCTGCTCAATGCATTCTTAGCTCTCCCTGCCTTGTCCATGTCTCTGTCTGTACCTGCTCCTGCTCTAGTCCCCAGCTTCTTCCTGACTCCCAGCTCAGACACTTAGCTCTGCCTTCTTGCTACAACTCTGGTTAATCCTTTTGCTTAGGCTTTGGTTTATGACACCAGGTAACAACCCTTAATTCTACTCCTGGCATGCTCTGTTGGGATTTGGCTCTAACTGGTAGATTGGACTCTTGCTCCAACCATTAGGCCAGGCTGCCCAGGACTTGGTTGTCAATGCCATGAGAAAGAAGGTGAGAAGTTCTTTCCTCTTTGAAAAGGCCTGGCAAAGGCTGGAGTGGAGGAGAAGCAGCTTGGAGTGAGCTGGGAAAAGGGCCTGGAGAAAGGCTCTGCAATAAGTGGTAGTTGCATGAAATAGCAGGTAGCTCTTTAGGAAGATGGTAAGCCTATGGAGGGCAGAAAAGTACCATGAAACTCTTAGAGGGTAGTAGAGCCCTGCATGGGACTATTTTTAATCCCACTCCCATCCTGCCCTGCAGTTCCCAATTGCTCCTGCTATTATGTCAGCAGGTCCTGCGGGACCCCTGGGATCCTGGTCCTGCCCTGCAATACCCACTCTCTCCTGATATTATGGCAATTGGACCTGTGGGATCCCAGTCCTGCTGTGGGGCTCTAAAGGATAGCCTTCAGGAGAGCAGAGATACAAGTCCTAACCAGTAGTGAGCCCTGGAGGGGACCAAGCAGACCCATGCAGAGCAGTTCCAGGAATGCTGAAAACACTGGTAATCTCAGAATGGGAGGGCAGTATTTTGGACTGATTAGAGTAAACTAAGGACTGTGCCCATAAAAGGTGACTACAGGCCTGGGGCAGGGGAAAGGGAGTAATGTGTGTGATAGGTGGACTCTGCAATGAAGGAGATGGACATGGGGGAGCTGATTTAAACACAGGTATCTGCCGTGGTGACTCTTTTGTTCTGGGAACAAGTGGAAATGAGGCCGTGCTCTGAATACGGTGCGCCCAACCAATTAAAGGGGCAGGGCATTACAATGAATAACTAAAAACTAGCAACAGAGTTGCTGCAAATGCTGGAATGTGCGTGTTAGGGGATTACTAGGGAACCAACAGAAAGAAATATGGAAAGCGGGGGGCATGCGTGCATGCTTTGGCAAGGAAAGGGCATACCTGGGTGTTCCCTTAGCCACAGGAATGGCAAGTGCCTGTTGGCATAGGAGCTTGCCCTGGTGTCTGTTCCTTCCACCAGGCTATGGACCCCCTTTAAAGTGCTTAGGAAGCAGAGTGGGGATGGAACTGGGGCTGAGAATCTGGCACTTATACTGTGGTATCGGGCCTGACCTAGCAGGAAATATCCATATACTTCCAAGCCACTGCAGCTATGGAGGGTGATATTTCTGATCACTGGGTTAATGAGAGAGGTGTCAGCGGACTTAGTAGCTTTTCTAAGTTCCTCTTTGGCTCACAAGTTGACAGCTTTGCTTTGAAGTTTGACTTCTGCAGTACTGGCGAGGCTTGGATGGATGGATGTAGAAGCTAAGGAACATAATTATTTTATTTACATAAAACACATAGTTTGCCTTAGTTCATCCCCAAATAGTAAGGGGAATAGCACATTTTTATTTTAAATCTGGTTTACTGGAGATTGGGGTAGAGTTCTGGAAGTGAAAAAGACAAGGACACTTTTTAAATAAGTTAGTGTGGCCCCAGTGCTGGCCCCCTAACTCACATGGAGTATTACCTTACTCTGCAAGTGGTTCCATGGGTTTCAAAGAACTATGCAGTGCGAGTGAAGGGAGACAGTACTGGGCCCTTTGTGAATTGTGATTCAGTTTCTGGGAGGTGGTAGAAGGTCAGGATAACTTATTTGTAACACCTGTTATACTTGCTTCTTTTAGTATGTGCTGGAGCAGGCATAGCTGCAGCAGGTAAAGTTCTATGTAAGCATGCAGCAATCTCCTATAATGTCCCGTCAGGTAGGTCTTCTCTAATCAACCCACCTTGACTTTCTCCATCATTCTTCCCTTCCATACATCAGACAGTTTCTGGCTCTTTAGCCTGCTGTGTTTCTTGGGCACAGCACAGGAAGACGAAAGCTGAAGGCCTGTCGAGTTTCTCTTCCATGGAAGGTGGAATATTTTGGAAATACTCTACTTGCTGTGATAGTATTGCAGAAGAATCTAGCAGCCCAAATCCTAGATCTAGGTGCTGTATAAACATGTGAAGGAGCTGAACAATGGAAGGACCCTCCCCTTCATTATCCTGATAACCCTTTCTAGGCCATATATTACTATAGAATGGTCGCTTAGTCAGAACTTTAGAAGGAGGATTGGATATTTAGGGTTCTTCCGATGAATTAAAATGGCTCATTTAATTTGCTTCATGACTCTTCATCAGGCTCTCGTGCTTAAGAAATGGGTCAATAACTGAATTTTTAGCTTCCCTGCAAAGACTGATTTAACACTCCCACCTCCTCTAGTTATAGTTAAGTATGTAAAATTGTGAGAGCAGAACCCTATTAAGTAACCTTTCAGCCTAGAAAAAATATTTGAACTGACTTTGACATTTTAAAAAGGAAGATTAATTTCTATGAACTTCACCGTTAAAACACTGACTCTAAGCTGGCTGTGTTTAATGATCAAATGAGAGAGAGGAAAAAAAAACAACCCTGCAAGAAACTAATATATATATATATGGCAACTATGGGCCATGGCTGTCCTAGCACAGGGGATCAGAGAGCATGAAGTTATGCCTTTCCTTTATGTTAAGGGCCTGATTTTTCTGAGGAGCTGTGCTGCTGCTGACCTAAAGCTCTCACACTTCAATTAAAGTTATGAACACTTGTAGCTTGAGAAATTTAAATTTTGGCTCTAAGCGTCCCAGTTTGGACAACCACCCTTAAAAGTTTCAGCCATACGGCCCAATTTCCCTAGTACGTGGAATAACAACATGCTTTTCTTAGTCTGCTAGACTGAAGGCAGATTTGGCATGGTTTAAAGTAGCCCTGAGAGATAAGTTAACTTATGCTTTGGCCACAATAGTCCCTATGGACGGCGTGAGAACTGGGGCATAAGAACAAGTTCTCTCCAAATACACCTTCTGTTCCAGGGGCTCCTGCAGGACTAAGTATAAGGGGTGGCATAGCTAGTTTTGCTCCTATTAGGGAATACTTCCAGTGGAGAGGACCTCCTTAGGGAGACCTTATGGCTTATTTGCACCACTTTATTCCAGCTCCATCTGTGAAAGCTGTCCACCATGCACACAGGAATCCCCCCCATAGAGTGCTGAGCTCTGTTTGCTAAATGGAAATCACTAATTCAACCTCTGTGACGTTTCACTCTATATGATTGTATAAAATATGCTAATGTAACTGGAATATGCTTCATGCAAAAGGTCTCTTGTATGGTATCATTACAAATCTTATAATCTACTGAGTGTAATCATCCTATGTGTATAAATGTACCACTCTTGTATCTAAAACTAGAAATATAAAATATAACTCTGAGGGCTATTGTAATTATGCAAAGTGTGGGCCATTAATGGTGGTTTGGAATCTTGATGGTTCCCATCAACCAGGACAATTGACTGTAGATGGCTCTGTTTGCAGGCAAGCCTTCCTGTGAGTCAGGCTGGGAGGAATGAAGGCTTGGGGTCTTACAGCGACATGTGATCGTGTCACCTGAACTGAAATCCATCTTTAACCTGGTGCTGTTCCAGTGAGGAGGGGTGGGAACCCAGAGGGACAAAGGATTTCCGCCTTATGCAAAAGATATATAAGTGGGTACAACAGAACAAAGGGGCAGCCATCATGAAAAATCCCCTAGCTACCACCTGAGCTGAAACAAGGGCTGTGCCAGGGGAAAGGACTGTGCCCAGACTAGGAAGGTGTCCAGTCTGTAAAAGAAACTTATTAAAACAACTCTCAGGGTGAGATTTTATCTGTACTCAATTGTATTACTTTATTAGGCTTAAATTTGCATGCTTTATTTTATTTCACTTGGTAATTCACTTTGTTCTGTCTGTTACTACTTGGAGCCACTTAAATCCTACTTTCTGTATTTAATAACATTGCTTTTTACTTATTAATTAACTCAAAGTATGTATTAATACCTGGGGGGGGGGGGAAGCTGTGCATATCTCTCTAGCAGTGTTATAGAGGGCGAACAATTTATTTGGGTTTAAACCCCACTGGAAGTTGGGCATTAAAAACAAGAACACTTCTGTAAGCTGTTTTCAGTTAAGTCTGCAGTTTTGGGGCAGTAATTCAGACCCTGGGTCTGTGTTGGAGCAGACGGGCGTGACTGGCTCAGCAAGACAGGGTGCTGGGGTCCTGAGCTGGCAGAAAAAGCCAGGGGCAGCAGTAGTCTTGGCACATCAGGTGGCAGCTCCCAAGAGGGGTTCTGTGATTCAACCCGTCACAACCTCATTCAAACTCTGAAGTGAATTTCATATGGAGTGTGTCTTATGGTGCAGTGAGGCCTTACACTTCAGTTTAGCTGTCTATATATAGCTCGATCTGCCCCTGAAATTGGAGACGATGTTCACAAAAGTAAAGGGACTTGACTAACAATCATGGTCAATTTTTGCTGGTATCAGTATCTATGCCATGAGCTAAATCTCTGGTTCTGAGGTAAAATTCTTTCCTCTATGTTGCTCCTTTTGGTAACCTCAAGGTGCTGACTCGTAAACAAAACAGACAGTAAAGGCATAGTCTAGCCCTACCCTGAACAGTGAGTGCATAGATTTAATCTCCAAAAATGTGCTTAAACTGCAGTAATAAATGGGGTTGCATCTAAGCCATACTATTAGGTTTTCAGAGAGATACAATCGTTTAAAATTAGGCCTCCTTAAGGCAATATTGAAAGCAACTCAGATGAAGGGAATAATTGGCATTACATTGGTATATGTGTCTTTGGACCCAAAGACTGTTGGAGTGTTAAAATAATAATCTTTTAGAGCCAAAAGGATTTCTGTACTCAGATGGCAAATCTCATACAATACTTAAATAGCCTAATTAAGAGAAACAATGTCCCAAAACCTCAATCACTTATGAAAAGATGAGCTATCTTAATTTTTTTATTTCAATAGCAAGAACCACGTCAATTCCCATAGTGTAATTAGCCTGAGTTGATAAATTACATATTAAAAATAAAGATTATGTACAATCAGAATGAGTTCCTCTCTGCACTTTTCCATTTCATTAGATAATGAAGCACCCTCAACCTAATTATGAATGTTGATAGGTTAGAATTGTGAAATGAAGAATAAAAGATAAAATTAATTAGTCATGTTCATAAACCTTTATTTCATTTATATTCTCTTAGTCTTTTGAGAAAAGAAAAAGATCCTTACACTCCAAGGAATAAACCATTCATTCATGCTTTTACCTCTTTTCTTTAGAGACCACATTCTTGGCAACTTTCTCCTATTCCCTGTTGTTTATTTTTCCGCAAGTGCTACCCCAATTGCCTTGCCAGTGCACTGGGACATTAATTGTATACTACTGAAAATGCATGGAACATATTTAGCAAAGGAGTGAAACTGGGTATAAAGAGGGGTTTGGCTTGGAAGACATTAAAGTGTAATTAATTGGTTAGTTTGGATAGCATTTAGTCACTAAAATTATTATGGTTACTTATGAATGCATAGAGTACATTCCTACGTATGGAAGAATGAAGAAAACAGCTGCATCTATTCATATTGTTGAGAAAGGTGGTAGCTCTCAGCTAGGCCTTGGATTCTGTTTATTGCTCCCGCTTCCTGTCCTTGGCCATACTGAATGAGGACTTGCTAGGCAAAGTCCAAATATCAAAAAGTCATGAGTGAGGCACAGCCAAAAATTATTTTTTTTTTCCAAAATCTCAACATTTGGGTTCTTTTTATTTGCCTCCTGTACTTTAAGCCTTTTGGGGTTTTAAGCCTTTTCTCCATGGCTGTGAGGTCTAAAAACTTTTTTTAAAAAAATTTTGAAATAAAAGCTGAGATTCTCAAGTATTCACAAACTCCAGCATCTGGGGTTTTATATGTAGGAAATATACTGGATGCCATCCAGCTTCCATTTGATTGTCATTTGATGATCACTTGGGGCCATATTTTCAAATTTCTACACCTCATGGACCTGGAGGGGAAAAAATGAAAGTGTTACCCAAGTGCACTGAAAAGATTTAAAATACAGTAGGCAAATAGACACCTAGTGGGATTTACAAAAGCACCTGAGCAGATTTAAGTGCCTCATTCCCATTGATTTCAGAGAGAATTAGATGCTTAGCCTGCATAGGCACTTTAAAAAATCCCATTAGGTGCCTATATGCATCTTTAGGCATATAAATACCTTTAAAAATCCAACACTTGTAGACTAATTTTGACCGTCTTTTTTTTAATTTTTAGGAAACGACAAATGTTCATAGGTTGAGGTATGGTTACTTCCATCCCATTAAAAGGTAAACCATTTCATTATGAGGAAAAATATGTTAAAAGATTTTAGCAGTTGATAGATGTGTGAGAAAGTACGTTGGCATGAAGTTCCTCTAACAAAGAGATCTCTAAAAACGTAACAGATTTCTTTGGCAAGGTGTCAAACAGCTGGTTAGTTAGGGTGGAAATTGACTGTGGGTCTGGACTGTGTGTGCAAGTTGGAGTTCCAGATACTAATGAGTGGATACATATGATCCTGTGGCATTTAAACCATTAAGCCACTCTTTCCTACCAGGGGCGGCTCTATGTATTTTGCCGCCCCAAGCACGGCAGTCAGGCAGCCTTCGGCGGCACGCTTGCGGGAGGTCTGCTGGTAACGCGGATTTGGCGGAATGCCTGCGGGAGGTCCTCCGGCCCCGCGCCTTTGGTGTCCCCGCCGCTGAAGCCGCGGGACAGGCGGACCTCCCGCAGTTATGCCGTCGGAGGCAGCCTGACTGCCGCCCTCACGGCAACCGGCAGGCCGCCCCCCGCAGCTTGCCACCTCAGGCACGCACTTGGTGCGCTGGTGCCTGGAGCTGCCCCTGTTTCCTACAGCACATAGCACAGTTCCTCTTTAGGAGAGTAGAAAGCTTTTTTTAAGGTTATCTTGTAGAATCGATTAACTATTATTTGATTTCTAAAACAAAACTACTAAGTGGAATAAGCAAGAATCAGGACTCAAAAGCAGCAGAAATCTGAGGCTTAAGAGATCTTTACAGGCAGGTATGCAGTTGCACCGACCATTACAGGTCCAGTGAAGTCAATGGGAGTTTTCCCACTGACTTTGGTAAGTAGTGTACTGAGCCTCTAGCGATTTTTGAAAAAGATGTCATGTTAGATAATAATAACCAAAAGGGGCAGGGATTTGAAAAGTTTAAATTTATCCTTATTTGAAGGACTAATGCAATAAACTTACTTTTCTGAATTAATAAATACAAACTTATTTTGATGAGCAGTTAATAGATATGACTTGCTCACTTAAGTCATACAATAATGGATGGGAATGCACCTAAAACTTTCTTTCCACGCACTCTGTTCCCCCTTCAATAAAACCCCAACAGAAGGTAAGGTCCAAGATAAGTTATACAGGCGCTCTGTAGAGTTTGCTCCTAAAATGTCCATTTTTACCAAATGAAATGTTCTGCCAGTATTACTTCACTGCCTGCAATTTGTCAATGAGAATTTTTATTTTCAAGGAAAAAGGCTTTTACTGAACTCTGGGACACTTTGACACTTTGCTTTAGAGTGCTCCTTCAGTCCCTGTAATTGAAATGAATTTCAAAGATAATGCTTAAATGAAAGATTCAGACTTCCATGGTACATTGAATTTCAAAGGTTTACAAGGGAGAGGATGGCAATTTTATAAATCTAAAACTGCTGCGTGCGGTCGGACTCAGCATATTTACTGTAAATTGCTGAGCTAAGGGAACAAGTGCTGTTTCTACTGCAGCAAGTGCAGCAGTCAGATAATAACTTCTTGTACAGACAAATTGCATTTTGACATACCAGAGGTTAGTCATGATCTGCCTCTCATGAGTATAGGAAAATGTAACCTAATTATTTTCCCCAAGTTATATGCTTGTCTTTTTGAGATGAGACCAAAAATAATTATGGATTATTAAAGAGATTGAAAATTATATTTTTCAGATACCAGCCTTTGTCTTCAATGAAGCTATGAATTCCTAATACTGTCAGATATGCTGGTATCTGACTTGAAACATAAAATATGGGAAATGCTTTGGGAAAACAAAATACACAGACTTCAGGATCAGGTCCTACATCTTTTTGCATCCCAAATTCCCAGTGAAATGAGTGGAGGTTTCAGGTGTGGAAAGGAATGTAGGATGGGACTTCTGACTGTATTTGGTTACAAAGTTACAAACTCTTTACAAAGAGTGCTGAGTGAATACTGCAAAAAATATTTTCATTAATATTAATTCAAGTCTCTGAAAAAGTTGGAAGGAAGGATGGTCTAGTGGCTAGAGGTCTAGCCTGTGACTTGGGAAACTACGGTTCAGTTCCTGCTGCATCACAAGCTTCCAGTGTGACACTTGGGCCCTGTAGTGTAGACATATATTATGTCAGCATGGCCCTCTAGTGTAGATGTAGCATCTGCTGACAGAAGGAGGAGGTCTATAGGTACAGGAACAGCACCTCCCTGTACAATGTTAGGCCACCAGATGTCCTCTTCAGCATAGCTACATCTTTGCTGCGGGTTTTGTCGACATAGCTATGTTGCTACTGCACTGACAGCCATAGCTAAGCTGGTATAGGTTTAAAGTGTAGACTAGGCCTTGGTCTCTCTGTTCCTAAACTGTAAAATGGGGATGATAGTAATGCCTTCCTTCAGGGATGTTGTAAGGCTACATAGACATTAAAGATTGTGAGGGACTCAGATACTATTCTAATGGGAGCTGTATAAGATAGGGATTGCAATGGGAATTCTATCTTTTCTTTCTGCAAATATTCAGTTCACTAAAAGCAATGCACACTGAAACTCTGAATTTGAATCAAATATTTCAAAATATTAATGGAAAGAAAACTAGTTTATGCTCATGAGTATTTGCAAAAGAAACTTCATCCTAAGATTGACACTTATCCAGTTAGGATAGAGAAACACACCAGATGACCTGCCACGTGAGAAATTGTGGAGGCACTAAAGAGCATTTTGTCCTAAGATCACATTTGCAGTTAAACAATGTACAGTATTGGCTCATCTGCACTTGCTGCTGCTGCCACCTATTGTCTGCAGTGAGTAATTTTTTGTAGTGTAGACAAAATGCTTTTAGAAAGAAAGTGATAGTCAGTGTTATAACACTCTCCTCTTCCACACTTATTCCTGTCAGTGATATGATTTGTAAAGTTTTTTAGGATTACGCTTCAGCATGAACTCATTTAGGTTCAAAATTCAGCCATCAGGGAAAGGAGCAATAACTCCAAAGCTAAAGGTCCTTAGAACTGTCTATTCACCAGAGTTTACCAGTAGCACCTCTAGTGAACAGTGCCCTCCAGTTTTGCTTTGGACCAAACCTGTCAAAATAAGATCCAGCAGCAACTTGATATGTTGACATCAAAAGTAAATGTCACTAGAGGTGCTGAATTTTCCAAACAATGCAGCTCAGACATACACGATCAATATTCTCATGCATGTACATATTCACTCACTGAAATGTCCTATTTATATATTTTCATTCTAACTGTGTTAGAATGATTGTTCTTTATTGATCTGTTTACATTTAATTGAGGGGCTTGAGGATTAACTTGTATGATTTCTCAAAGAAAGTGCTATGAACGTTCTTAGTGCTTAGTTCTTTTATTCTACTTGTGGCAACAAAACACTTGATTTAATTTTTACAAGCTTTATTGGGAGACTGGTTTATTGTGCTTTTAAAAATAAATAAATGAAAGGAGTTTCTGACTGTTTGTTGGAACCCTGGAACCCACAAGAGTAGGGTCAGGCCAATGCCGTGCTTGTACTCCAATGCCATTTTTTATATGCAGAAAACCAGTTGTTGTGGCACAGGTGGGCTGTGGAGTTTTTATAGCATGTTGAGGGGCCTCAGAAAGAAAAAAGGTTGAGAACCCCTGGCATAAAGTAACTAACACCTCAGCATATCAAGACTGATGGTTTTCTGATCTCTCTTCATCTTGGTCTAAACAGCCTGTTGGAAATTTTTTCTCTTTATAAGTGCTATGTATTTCATGTACATTTTGTAATGTGCTATTTTATATGGAGCGTTTGTGGGTCACATATGGGGCTGTTGAAGCTTACTTGGCTAGACAGACCCAACAAGGAAAAAGACATCTCTGACACATTCAGAGTCCAATGCTTCTGTCTGAGAGATGACTGTACCAAGTTTAAGAGCAGAGACAGATAGGATTCTTTCAAACTAGATCTAAATCTTCCTCCATTGGCCTTTGACCTCAAAGGACTTTCCTTCCTGTGGCAGTTCCCAGAATCCTGCTATTGGTGTGTGACCATGAGCTGTAACCAGGGGGTTTACACTTCCAGACAGTGGTGAGCTGGAGCTGGTTCGTACCGGTTCGCAAGAGTCTTTATTCAGGCCTAATCTGATGGTATACAGTTTGCAAATTAAATTCCAGTTCTGCAGCTTCACGTTGGAGTCTGTTTTTGAAGTTTTTTGTTGCATTTGCTTTGATCCCTCAGACAGAGACACACACCTACAGAATCTCTATCAAGTTTTCTTAAAACTGCAATACCCACCTGGTGACGTGAAGAAACAGACTGACAGAGCCAGAAGGGTACCGAGAAGTCACCTATTACAAGACAGACCCAACAAAGAAAGTAACAGAACGCCACTAGCCGTCACCTACAGCCTGCAACTAAAACCTCTCCAGTGCATCATCAAGGATTTACAACCTATCCTGATGGATGATCCCTCACTCTCACAGACCTTGGGAGACAGGCCAGTCCTTGCTTACAGACAGCCCCCCAACCTGAAGCAAATACTCACCAGCAACCACACACCACACAACAAAAACACCAACCCAGGAAACAAACCCTGCTACCCTCCTATTCTGTTCACATATCTTTTCAAGGGACACCATCATAGACCTAACCACGTTAGCCACACAGCTGCAGTTAAGCCAGTGGAAATGGTTACTTACTTACTAAAGTGATGAAAGGGTTTTTTTCCATTGCAGTAGTAAATCCACCCCCTTGAAAGGTGGTAGCTAGAATTCTTCCATTGACCTAGTTGTGCCTACAGTGTAGGATAGGTCGAATTAACTAAGTCACACAGAGCATGACATTTTTCACAGCCCTGAGCGATATAGCTACATCAGCCTATGTTTAAGCTGTAGACCAGGCCACAGTAACAATCTCCTAACCAGCATGCCCGAGGCAGTCACCTGAGTTGCTTGCTCATCACCCTGCCACTACTTATAACTTCACCAACACCTAAATTAAGTATTGGTTTTATTTCAGGGATAACATTTTTATTTATTAAAAATTTAATTGTGTGATAATTTTTTTCTAAATCAAACTGCCTGTTTGCCTCTTTCTATTTTATACTCCATCTACCACATCCAGTTGTTAATATCTACATTACCATTCTACAGACTTTATTACAGCATCCTGCCTTACACATTTAAATGGTTCCTGATTCCTCTACAACATCACATGAATTATTGCGGTTGGTAGACTCTGTTGCTGTTCTAATGTCACATGTTCCTTTCGGTAATGCTCAGGATCTCCAAAAGAAATCTTCAATTATGTAAAATTTCAATCAAAGCACAGTGCTGTGAGCTGACTGACTTAGAAAAACTTAAAGCATTATACTTAGCATCTGTCATTGGAAAATGGTGGTGAAAGTTTGTTGAAAGCCAATTCCAGGTAGGATAGTGAACTGATACAATTCCTCCTTCACTCCCTCCTTAACTGTACAACTGTACAAACTTCAAAATAAGAAAACACCTGAAAATATTTTCCTTTTTTTGTTGCTATTAGTTTTCCATCAAACTTTTTGAATGACTAACTTTTATTCTGAACCATTTCCTCTGTTGAATAAAGACAATAAGCCTGATTCTGCTGTTAAATCATATCCCCATCTTCCAATGACATTGGTGAAATCAGAACAATGGCAGGGCTAGACCATATAGTTCCATTTTCTATTTATACTACAGGCTATATATTATCCATATGTGGGGCCCTGACTATTCTTGCCTACTGTCCTTTCCAGTGTAAGGCAGGCTTCAGAAAATCTGGCCAATAGGAAGCATTTGTGCTTTAAGGAGCCCCCACAGTGGGAGCCGTACATGTCACAATGGGAGTTGCTGGGTGCTGAGCACTTCTGAAAATCAGGATCTGGCTGTAGTTGGAGGAAACTGCTGGTTTCCAGAATTGTCGGTTATTCTTCCCTTCTCCATGCTCTACCACAACAATGGAAATACAGGGCTTGATTCTCCACTGTGCCCTAACTCGGATCAGGCACAATGGAGAAAAGGGGATATCAGGGAACTAGTTGTGGCTCCCTGATTCTCATTCATCTGGCCCTAGCATATGTTAAAGTAGCAGAAGGACAGGAAGTGTCCAGGCAAACTGAAAGAGTTGTGGGGCATATCAGATATATAACTAAAATTAAACACAAAACCAAAAGGTTGTTTTCCCATTTCATGTTTTGGTGTCAGTTCACAGTGATTAATTCATTAGAGGGTGGGCAGATATGGAGAACCAACATTCTAACTGAGATGTTATTTGTTTTACAGGATGAGTCACATTTTGCTCTGAGTTGCACCAGTGAAAATCCAGAGCACGCCAATCAGTTTCAGTGGAGTTGCTCTAGATTCACATTGCTGTAACTCAGAATGAAATTCTACCTTTTGTGCCATTGTCTTTGGGCATTTTCTGTTCTCATTACTACTGAGAAAGAACATCACTATGGGATTGATGCGTCCTGTACACGGCCGGCACAACCCATTAGGCGACCTATGTGGTTACCTAGGGCGCTACAATTTGGGGGGCGGCGACCGCGGTGGTATTTTGGCGGCAGGACCTTCCGCCGCCTCTGTGGGGGGCGGCATTTCGGGGTGGCAGAAAAGCTGCCGGCGCACCTGGTCCTGTACAACTTCAATCTTCAACATTATTTTTTGTTTGGAACCCTTCCCCTATCTCTTCTTCCTACAAAAGCCAGATTGAGACTTGAGAGGATCAGCTAATCAAAATAATGAAAAGGTCCACTGCACCAAGCACAGTTGAATTCACAGATTATAACAGGCATTAAAATTTTGAAATTGCATTGTGAGAACCAAGAGTTGAAGGGAACATGCAAGGGTATAGATTGCAGCTTTGAGCTCCCTTTTCTCATGTCATTTCTTGGCTTGCTAAGTACGGAGTTTGATTATGTACAGCTATTTTGATTGAATTTTAGATGCCATATAATAGTCCAAATCAGATTCTTTACTTTGACAGAAGTCCTTAAAACATTAGCTTTTTGTTTTCTGGCTTACTGAATCCCACTTTATCTGATATCATTGTCTATGATTTGGACTATTTAATTGTAATTGCTGATTGAGTATAATGAGGCCACTTGATATGGCTTTAGAAATCCACAGCAAGAAATACAGTATAGCAATTCTTTTATTTCCTGGTGAATTTTTATTTAAAGACTGGAGCATCTCAAAATAACTGGTGATAATATCTATACAGTTTGCTGCAGCAAAGATTTGAGGTGTTACAATCCAAGTTGCAGTGAGCTTATGTGAGTTAGTTTTTCAAAAGGCACATGGGAGGCAGTATGGTCTTGTGGATTGAGGACTAGATTGGGAATTAGGAGACCTGAGCTGCTGTGTGACCTTATTTTGCCTCTCTGTACTTTTATTTCCTCTCCCATCCATTGTATTTCTTGTTTACTTAAACAGTAAGGTCTTTGGGGTAGGGAATGTCTTTCACTACATGTTTGTGCAATGCTTAACACATTTGTGCCCTGATCTTGGTTGGAGCCACTATGTGCTCTAGTTATATGACTAATAATAAACACACACAACTTAGCTCACATTTTCTCCAGTTGTCCTTTAAAACATGCATAAAAAACAGAGAGGTTACCAGTGAGGAGAATTTTCAGAATAACATTTTGCAATCTTAAATGCCTTTATTTTCCAAACAAGTTTCATCCCTCCCTCCCTTAGGAAATGTTTGGATAGTGTAATATAGGATTTATCATACAGATCAAATTACCAGGTCTATCAAGTACAGTGTTTTGACTTTTTTACATTGGCAAATACTATGGGTTTATTGTAAAATGTGGTTATATTCAAAGGAAGATGAAACCTCCATAATGCACTGAACAGAGTGTTCAATTCAGCATATAGGGATATGTGATCTGACAGACAATCTGCAAGAAAATTACAGGAGAAAGATTATGGCCAATCCCAGGCAAACAAAATGGAGGACAGGTGAGTAGGGAAGGAGAGGGCAAAATATGGATTCTGCATTTTGGAACTGTCATACTTATATCACCATTGTTATTAATTATGTCTACTATTTATCTGGATTTCTGTATTAGAACTTGGCAGTAGATGGTGGAAGAATGGACAATTTAACCTTTTATTCTTAACCTGGAATTTAAAATCTTTGAAATGTTTTGACAATCTAATGGAAAAAAAACGAGCAAAGATTATAAAAATGAATCTTTTTTTGTCAAAAATTGGAAAAAAATGTCAACCATCTTTACCTGTCAGAGGCAAACTCTGTTTTGTTAAATTCCAAGAAGCATACATGAGAACTAGTTATACCACATAAAGAGAGATGAAAACTTTCAAAAAAGCCTGTATCGGCACTAACCCCATCTCCCAAACCAACTATCCCCAATGCAGCGGTGTGCCTGTCTCCTATCTAGGACCTTTCACAAGCACAACATTGACTTATAAAAAAAGAAAAAAAAATCCATTACTGCTTTTATTTCTCCTTTTCTCCTCTATATCCAAAAAGACATCACTAATTTGACTTTTAAAAACTTGCTTATTTATTTCATCTCCCTTAAGGATGGGGTTATTTGGATGCAGGAATAATTAGAATTAAACCTAAATTAGGGCTAATCATGATACAGTAGGTTACCATGAGTAACAATGAGAAAGTGGTATTTTTGGCATTTGGGGTAGTAATGTTAAGTAGCAGGGCAACTGGCCAAACTTCTGGTATCATATAATTTAGATTTCAAGATTATATTACTCGTAAAAGTTTTAATTAGAGAGAGACAGTTGGTTTTTCAGGCCTTGTGTTACCATATGGCCTCAGCTGCTCCCTCATGTCACAGATGTCGGCTATTTCACACATTCAAAGCCATCTGTACCCTCTAGGACTTTATGTTTTTGGCAACCGTGCTTCACATCTATACTAGACCGCCAATGCAATTACAAACACAAGTTAAAGACAGTTTTGCTTCCTGCTGCTTACAATAGTGTTTTTTTTTTTTTTAAACCTTCTGTGCTTCCTAACATAACAGGAACACGGGGCCAGATTGTATCCTGTATCTATGCACAAATCTCTTGTCCTCTTCATGAAACAGACCCAGCAGAGAACATACAAATTGCCTGAGGTCTTTTGGGAGGTGGTGGGTCTGGGCAGGCAGGAGAAAGAGGGACAAAGAGGATGCACGCTGTCCTCCCTCCAGCCCAGCAGAAATAACTTGAAGAGGTGAATACAACCCAGTACATAATCCTTTTTAAAAAAACACCACCACCCCAGGAGAAACTCTACCTAGTGGGCTCCTGTACCCATTCTCTAGGTACTGTGCCACCAGTGTTGTGCTGCCAGGGAGCAGAGTGGAGGGGAGCTAGGACCAGAACCCTGGGAATAGTATCTGAGGCATCTGCATAGATACTGTTTGGGAGTGGCTTTTCCATGAGAGAACCCTTCCCTCTGACAGATTGCTGTGAATGCTTCATTTCAGGGACAGAGCTATAGACCAGGGATTGGCAACCTTTGGCACGCGGCCCACCAGGGAAAGCCCCGGTCCATCCTGGATAATAGCTGTTGATGGACCTATCCTTCATGAACGTATCTAGTTCTTTTTTGAACCCTGTTATAATCTTGGCCTTCACAACATCCTCTAGCAAGGAGTTTCACAGGTATACTGTGCATTGTGTGAAAAAATACTTTTTTTTGTTTGTTTTAAACCTGCTGCCTATTAATTTCATTTGGTGACCCCTAGTTCTTATGTTATGAGAAGGAGTAAATAACACTTCCTTATTTACTTTTTCCACACCAGTCATGATGTTATAGATCTCAATCATGTTATATTAGTCGTCTCTTTTCCAAGCTGAAAAGTCCCAGTCTTATTAATCTTTCCTCATATGGCAGCCGTTCCATACCCCTACTCATTTTTGTTTCCCTTTCCCGAACCTTTTCCAAGTCCAATATATTCAATATAATTTTTTTTTAATTTTTATCTTTTTTGAGATGGCACGACCACGTCTGCATGCAGTATTCAAAATATGAGCATACCATGGATTTATATAGAGGCAATATGATATTTCCTGTCTTATCTATCCCTTTCTTAATGATTTCCCTACATTCTGTTGGCTTTTTTTGACTGCCACTGCATGTTGAGTGGATGTTTTCAGACAACTATCCACAATGACTCCAAGATCTCTTTCTTGAATGGTAACAGCCAATTTAGACCCCATCATTTTATATGTATAGTTGGGATTATGTTTTCCAATGTGTATTACTTTGCATTAATTAACACTGAATTTTCATCTGCCATTTTGTTGCCCAGTCACCCAGTTTTGAGAGATCCTTTTGTAGCTCTTCGCAGTCTGCCTGGGACTTAACTATCTTGAGCAATTGTTTATCATCTACAAATTTTGTCACCTCACCTTTTTCCAGACCATTTTTGAATATTTTGAATAGGACTGGGCCCAGTACAGCCCCCTGAAGGACACCACTATTTACCCCTCTCCAGTATGAAAACTGACCATTTATTCCTACCCTTTGTTTCCTATCTTTTAACTAGTTACCAATCCATGAGAGGACTTTCCCTCTTATCCCATGACAGCTTACTTTGCTTAAGAGCCTTTGGTGAGGGACCTTGTCAAAGACTTTCTGAAAATCTAAGTACACTATGTCCACTGGATCCCTTTTATCCACATGCTTGTTGACCCCCTCAAAGAATCCTAGTAGATTGGTCAGGCATGATTTCCCTTTTCAAAAACCATATTGACTATTCCCCAACAAATTATATTCATCTATGTGTCTGACAATTTTGTTCTTTATTATAGTTTCAACCAGTTTGCCCAGTACTGAAATCAGGCTTACCAGCCTGTAATTGCCAGGATCACCTCTGGAGCCCTTTTTAAAAATTGGCGTCACATTAGCTATCCTTCAGTCATTTGGTATGGAAGCTGATTTAAATGGTAGGTTACAGACTACAGTTAGTAGTTCTGCAATTTCACATTTGAGTTCCTTCAGAACTCTTGGGTGAATACCAACTGGTCCTGGTGACTTATTACTGTTTAGTTTGTCAATTTGTTCCAAAACCTCCTCTAATTACACTTCAATCTGGAACAATTGCTCAGATTTGTCACAATGACTCAGGTTTAGGAATCTCCCTCATATCCTCAGCTATGAAGACCGATGGAAAGAATTCATTTAGTTTCTCCGCAATAGTCCTGTCATCCTTGAGTGCTCCTTTAGCATCTCAATCGTCCAGTGGTCCCACTGGTTGTTTATCAGGCTTCCTGCTTCTTATGTACTTAAAAAAATATTTTTGCTGTTACTTTTTGAGTCTTTTTTGCTTGCTGTTCTTCAAATTCTTTTTTGGCCTTCCTAGTTATATTTTTACATTTCATTTGTCAGAGTTTATGCTCCTTTCTATTTTCCTCACTAGGATTTAACTTTGCCTTTTTGCCTCTCGCGGTTTCTTTTACTTTGTTGTTTAGTCACATTGGCACTTTTTTGATTCTCTTACTGTGTTTTTTAATTTGGGGTATACATTTAAGTTGAGCCTCTATTATGGTGTCTTTAAAAAGTTTCCATACAGCTTACATGGATTTCACTTTTGGCGCTGTACCTTTTAATTTCTGTTTAACTAACCTCCTCATTTTCCATAGTCCATAGTCCATAAAGGAATATGCAGCCTATTAAAAAATTCTATATGCACACCATAAAAGGCTCCTCTTAATGAGATGTATCTTGTAAGTTTATTTAGATTCTCACTTTTATACTCACCATCACCATGATCATAAAGCACAGCAAGGAGCAGAAATGAAAAAAATAGCGGGGAATAACAATAGTGGGAAAAGCTCCTAAAACTACAACAACATCCAGGAGGTGTTTTTCACTGTTAATATAACATTATTTAAATAAGAACTTTTAGAAGTAAAACTCTGTAGCAGCAGGCTCAAATCTGAGCCTCATTCCCAACAACCCACATGTAGCCAATGATCTCAATTTTACATGGGACTTTTCATGCAGATGATTCTTAAAGCACTTCATAACATTAGGTTTTTGTTATATAGGCATATAATATAATAGGGGTGTGTGTATTCAATAAAAGTTATGGGAAAAATTTTCAACTTTGATATCTATAGATACTTACCTAAATTTATATTTTAAGCACCTGAATAAGTGGCCTGCGTCTGAGAGGTGCTGGCAACCTGAAGCTTCCATTAATTGACTTAAATTAAATTTGCAAGGGTTCAGTGCCTTGGAAAAATCAGGCCATTTAGTCAGGCACCTCATTATGAATCTAGGTGCCCAATTTTAAGGACCCAAATTGGAGAATTTTGCCCTATATATGTATATAGATAGATGCTTCTAAAATGTGTCTTAAATGTTTGTATGCATGTAAATGCCTAAAACATTATTCGAGATGAAAGGACCAGACCATATTTAGGCTTACTCCAAAACACATTTTACAGAATTAGAGCACAAAGCGCTAAAGCCTAAATGGAAAAGAAGGGAAACTAAAAGTTAATCTCTTACTAAAAATGAAAAGTATATGAGTAAGAGTTTTAGAAAACTCTTCAGCTGCAGCACAAATAATCATTCCTGTATCTCAGATAGGTAAATTCCAGGCAAGTGTGAAGGAAAAGAAATTCTAAATGTAAAGTCTAAAATAGCTTCTTAGATAATCTGCAAATTCAAGTGAAATTTCCATTTCTTATTCTTCAGCATGTTCCCATTGGCTATTAGGAGCAGTCAATATACCAAAAAGGATAATCTGGAGGCATGTGGGCCTGACTCACCCTCTGAGATAGTTATACTCTGGTGAGGGGATAAGGTGGAGGAAAACACTTCCAAGGTTTCCCTCACAAAGCTTCTCCCTTTCAGTCCATCCCTTCAACACTCACAGGATGGCCAGAAGTCCAGCTGCAAGCCAGCCAGGGTTATCCACACAGAGACACTAGTTGGAATTCTGACCCTACTGAACAAAGCAAACTGGAGTGTTGCCATTGACTTCAACGGTATCAGGATTTCACCCACTATGTCTCCTCATCTGCTCTGGAGCCTTTGCATTCTCTTGACTTCCTGTCACATGGCTGCAATGGAGCCTCCAGGGCCTCTTGCTATGGGTGGAGAGAGAGAGTTGAAATATTTTGAAATTAGAAATATTGCTAGTTTTTTTTTCAATTGAATTGAAAAATGTTGATTGGAAAAAAGTCACTATTTTTTGTCCAAATTTCAACCAGCTCTAGTTGTGTGCATCCCCAGAACCTTGTTTAAAGTGGAAGGTGTGGGTGTGGGTGGGTCCTCCAGAGTGGATGAGGCTTTCATAGAAGGTAATGTAGCCCTTTTTCCCAGGCAGTCTTCATGGGCCACAAAAGATGAGATAATGTGTGCACCTCTTGCCCTGCTCCCAGAGTGTCTCGTCCCTATCCACTACAGCCATCATAAGGAGTGTCCACTCCTGCTGTTGAGATCTCAGTTCCACATCCTCCTGGGAAACAAGAAAAGAGGAGACTGTGTTGTTGAGGTTGCTGATTTCTTTCCTCACCCCCTTGAAGTCTAAGAGCCATGCATGGAGGGCCTCCTCTGTGAATAGATCTCAGGAGCACAACACAGTCCATAGCCATTACAAGGTCTTCGTTCAAATCTTTCCAAAATTTTAGTTTCTGCCCTGTCACTGAGATATAATTCAGTTCTTGTTTTAATGGAACCATCAAGATGTTAGCATGTTTTAACTGTAACTCTTCTCCTACCGCTCCCTTCTCCCCACATCTGTTTGCTTATTACCAGCGGTTGTTTTATCCCATCTATAATAAGATGGAAAATGGCAAGATAATATCAGAGCCTGATCCTGCACAGTATAAATCAATAAGACTGATTTTAACAGGAGCAGAATCTTGGTCCGTGACCTAACTACTTCTAAAATTTGCAGTTTTAAACCACCCACTTATAATGTAAAATATGATCACTGTTAAATGCTGCCTGTAAAGAATGACCAGAAGAGTCCATTAGTAGTGTATGACAACAAGTTGCATTAGTCCAACTAAACCCAGAATCCATGCTACATATTCTTGAGCACCATCTACTGGCACTTTGTCTGTTAACATCCCATTTACATATCTAACTATTTACATGTCTATATAGATGTCTATCATGTATGGACTACTCCTTTGACAGTCTTAAGCTCCCCTTGAGCTCATAGTAGGTTGTTTTGGATCCACACATAGAATCAGTGCTAAAGATGGGCATTCTCCTGATATATGGTCCTAAGGAATGACGAATTTGGATTGGGGAGAATTGTGTTGGTGAAATTAGCAATAGAACCTTTGGTGAAGAAAAGTGAATTTTTCTTCATTTAATGAAACTGGAGAACCTCCCCTAGAAAGCTGAAAGGCTGATTTTGCTACGTTGTTTTGCCACATGTTTTTACATGTGAGATATTATGAATAGGGCTGTCAATTAATTGCAGTTAACTCATGCGATTAACTCAAAAAAATTAATCATGATTAAAAAAATTAATAGCAATTAATCACTCTTTTAGTCACACTATTAAACAATAGAATACCAATTGAAATTTATTAAATATTTTTGGATGTTTTTCTACATTTTCAAATATATTGATTTCAATTACAACACAGAATACAAAGGGTACAGTGCTCACTTTATATTATTATTTTTGATTACAAATATTTGCACTGTAAAAATGATAAACAAAAGAAATAGTATTTTTCAATTCATCTCATACAAGTCCTGTAGTGCCTGTTACTTTCAGGTGACATTGTAAACAAGAAGCGGGCAGCATTATCTCCTGCAAATGTAAACAAACTTGTTTGAGCGATTGGATGAACAAGAAGTCGGACTGAGTGGTCTTGAGGCTCTAAAGTTTTACATTGTTTTGGTTTTGAATGCAGTTTTTTTTTTTTTTTTACACAATTCTACATTTGTAAATTCAACTTTCATGGTAGAGATTGCACTATAGTACTTGCAATAGGGGAACTGAAAATTACTGTTTTTTTTTTTTTTACAGTGCAAATATTTGGAATCAAAAATAATATAAAGTAAGCACTATACACTTTGTATTATGTGTTGTAATTGAAATCAATACATTTGAAAATGTAGAAAATATCCAAAAATACTTAAATAAATGATATTCTATTTTAACAATGCGATTAATTACGATTAAGTTTTTGAATCGTGTGACTAATCGCAATTAATTTTTTAATAGTTTGACAGCCCTAATTATGAATAACTACAATAGGTTTGTTAGTAAAAATTTCTGTCCTTTTTTTCCAAGATGTATTTTGGGTTACAGGGACTGGTATTAAAAAGTTGTTTGTGTCACCTGAACTTATTGCTCATATCAACTGTTAAGAGTAGCTTGGCTATAGTCACATGGGACCTGATTCTGCTCTTGCTTACGCTAGAATTACACCAGCATGATTCCATCAAGTTACTCACACCATTGTGAATGCAGCCTCAAGCCCACATTGCATAGTGGAGGCACAATGTGTCAGTATCTTTTCCATATGTGTTTGCATTCTCTAGAAATTAACTGCAGCACAGAACTGGAAATAATCATGTCAACAAATAGTTAGACTTTTATGACTCATTCTAAAACTTTATGTACTGATTTATTTTATGTCAATGGATAGCATGTGTGTATTGTTGAGTTAGAAATTGATGTTTACTACTATGGTTGTCTGTAATGCTATACTTTGAAACAAGATATATGATTTAGCTTAAAATATTTCCTGTATAAATAAATTTGTAATAAACAAATAAACCCCTTCAAAGGCTAACCTAAATACATCAGTAATAAAGAAATCCCTTCAAAAAGCAACATCTGGGGCACTTTGAGAACAGGGTATTCTTTTTTTACCACAGTTACTTATAAGCACTAGTGCTAGCATGTAAATGTATAAGTGACCTTGCCCCAACATCAGACAAAGTATAATAGTTTAAAACAGACTTGAAGGTTAAACAAATGTCTAGTGATATCTCTGACTATATTGCTGTGCATATTTAGGAATGATTATGGTAAACACCTAGTATATAATTCACATATTGCTGGTTTGCAAAATTGTTTACCTAGGGAATCTCAGATACAGCATCTGATTTCAATAGGGTTCTTCTTTTTCTCCAAACTTCCCACTGGTTTAATGAAGATAGTGGGTGTGGTAATGAGTTTGGGTAGTGTGGTAGTGAGTGCCAGAAATGTAACCACAGTTAGTCCAGCATCCTGCTGTCTCTCCGCCCTTTGCTCTAAACCATACGCCCACACAACAGTAATCCATTTTAGTTAGGGCAAGAGACTATGACCTCTAAGAAGGATCCCTGTTCATGCCCATAGTACATACCAGCTAAGAATAGTCAACACCTGGCATGATGAAATTCTCCTCTTTATGGTAAGCAATGCTGCTTTTCTATCTCCACCATACACACACGGAGACATTTTTGTGTCTCTCAGACATTCTTTAATGGGTTTTTTTATTAATGATAATTTCTCATTTATTTAAATAGCTTTAAATGTTCAGAAAGACAGGTTCACAAGCAAGATTAATGTGTTATGGTAATAGAGCTATTATGCATCTTGTCCCTGACAATCCTACTTATTTCATCTGGATAACAGGATGATAGTAATTAGAGATAAGGACTGATTCAAAATCCATTCAAGTCAAAGGAAAGCCTCCTATTGACTTTGGTGGGCTTTGGATCAGGTCCTAAGTCATCAAGGCTACCTTCCTGCTAAGGCAGGATATTACTCCCAGACATAGGATGTGATTGATATTACTCTGACACTAAACTTGCATTAAACATTTATATTGCAGTAATGCATAGAGGCCTCAATCAAGGTCAGGTCTTTATAGTGTACAGACTCATGGTAAGAAACAGTCCCTGTGCCAGAGAACTTACACTCTAAATAAACAAGACAGACAAAGATTGGGAGGGTAAACATAGAGGGGAAGTGACTTGCCCAAGGTGACACAGCAAGTAGGGTTGCCAACTTTCTAATTGCACAAAACCAAACACCCCAGCACTGCCCCTTCCCTGAGGCCCTGCCCCCACTTGCTCCATCCTCCCTCCCTCCACTGCTTGCTCTCCCCCACCCTTACTCACTTTCACCAGGCTGGGGCAGGGGGTTGGGGTGCGGGAAGGGGGGTGAGGGCCCTGGCTGGGAGTGCAGGCTCTGGGGTGGGGCCAGGGATGTGGGGTTAGGGGTGTGGGAGAGGGCTCTGGCAGGGGGTTGGGGTGCAGGAGCGGTATGGGATCTGGGCTGGGGGTGTGGGCTCTGTGTGGAACAAAAAAATGAGGGGTTCAGGGTGCAGGTGGGGGCTGGGGTGCAGGGTGGGTGAGGACTTCAGCTGAGGGTGCAGGCTTTGGGGTAGGGCCGGGGATCAGGGGTTTGGGATGCAAGAGGGAGCTCTGGGCTGGGGTTGCGGGAGGAGGTGCAGGCTGCAGCTGGGGGTGTGGACTCTGCAGTGGGCTGGAGATGAGGGGTTTGGGGTAAAGGAAGGGGCTCCGGGCTGGGGCAGGGAGTAGAGGTACGGAGGGAGTGATGGCTCCAGCTGGGGGTGTGGGCTCTGGGGTGGGGCTGGAAATGAGGGGCTTGGAGTGCAGGAGGGCACTGGGGCAGGGGGTTGTGGGGTGCAGGCTCCGGGAGGGTGTTTGGTTGTGGGAGGGGACTCTGGACCTGGCAAGCCTAACAGCATGTTGGTCACCGAAGTCAAAAATAAAAAGCCTGGGCCTCCTGACTCCTAAGCTAGTCCATGTTGCTTCACTAGCCAATTTAGCCATACGGGTTTGTTCACAATGCACTTGATTGTAGGGGGAGATGCTCTTTGATTCAAATCTCACCATTTAGGTCCACATTTTGACACCTTTATTCATGCCGAGTAGTCCCTTACTCCACAAATAGTCCCAAGATACACGGTAGTAACATGGTGGTAGTCAGGTGGCAGTTTGTAGCAAGCAGGCCCAGCAAATCAGTTTCAAATAAAATATTTTTTTTAACCCAGATGATCATTTGAATAAATGATCAGATCTGTACAGTTGTCTTTGTGCTGATATTGAGGAAAGAACTGATGAATCAGGAGGAGCTGTTCTGATGCACATATTTACTTCTGAAAACATGATGACGTTGACAGTACCAACTAAAGGACTGGAATAGTAGAGCTTCCTGTGAAATGGGGAATATGAAAGATTATATGCAAGACTCATTACCAGGTGAACTGCAGAACGCTTAAAATTTTTTTTGAAAGTCTTGGTGAACATTTCCTTATAGCTCTGCAGTTAAAACAGATGTACACCACATGAACATGTAGCAAACATATAAAAGGAAAGATGCTTCGGTGCCCATAATATCCAAAATCTTTGCATAGTACATTTCTGCATCTGTTATTTAATAATCAGAATATTTTGGATTTCTGTGTTCCTGCCCTCTAAGGATCGTAAAGCACCATAATAGGCATTAAAGAATCGATCCGTTGAAGTGGATAAAAGCTATCCCCTTATACATATGAAGAAACTGAGATACAGAGAGATAATGTGACATTTCTAAGAATATACAGGCAATCTGCGGTAGAATTGCTAATAGAAGCTAAATTGCTTGACTCATAATCCACGTGCTAGTGTCACTAGGCCATTCTGCCTCATGTTTGGATTTTTAATACTTCTAGAGAAACTTAACAGATGAATATTTAAAAAATAGTTAAAGTTGGACTGCAAGGAGGCAAAACAGCATTATGGGATGCCTTTACTAGGGTCCTGATCCAAAGTCCATTGCACTCAGTGGGGCTCTTTCCATGGACATAAATGAGCTTTCGACCAGGCCGTGTGAGTGAAAGAGGTGGGCATTGTATCGGAATGGCTTAGGAGCCTTATTAAAGACTCAAGTTCCCACTGTCTTGTGGAAAGGTTACTGTATTACTTTTAGAGCTTGTCGGCCCACATGCTGTCTGCTAAGTCTTTTCCACTTGTATCACTGCGTCCCTATGTTGGCCATCAGAAGTGGAGATCGAAACTGGCACTTCTTGTTCTTAGAGCCTGAGCTGCTAGTGCTGGAGCGAAAAGCTTGTAGTAGGCTCATCAGCCTCCGTAAGTGGCCCAGCCTTGCCCCACCCCAAAGGGGGTTAGAGCACCACACTGAATGGATGTTGGTTACACACTTGTACACACTACTTGTCACAATGAAGTGTGATTGTACATCTCTTCCATTTAACCAAACCTATTCTGCTAGTCCATGCCTCTGCCTGCTTTGGAAACAATGCTCAATGTTGCTCTGTCAGCTAGAATCACAGCTGTAGAATAGGTACAACACAACCTGGGGAGAGAGAATGAAAACTTTACACGCTGCTTTTCAGGCCATTAAAGTACATGCCTCTTGGCTGGAAAAGTAACCTTGGCTCCTCCTTTTCCTGGATGTTGAGATTATTGCTCTCGTTATAGAAATGCTGGCTCCCCTGGTTTCTGTGTTTGCCAGCTTGCTTCATCCCATGTGTCACTGTGCCACCACTCAGCCACCTCCCTCCACCCTGTGGTCCTGTGCCTCCTCTCCCATTCAGCCCCTGCCCAGTCTGTCCTCCCCCACTAGTCCTTATGAAACCCTGTCTGTGACCCCCCCCCAGCAGCCTCATGTGCCCCATGCTACCTGGCCTGACAGTCACTGTGAAGAAGGCACTGCAGGATCTTTCTCTTCCCTATGGTAGCAGGGGCTGGCTGGGAGCAGCTGCTCTGTTCTAGTGCCACATCACCCTCTGGTGGGCAAAAGGCAGAACTGCAGCAACTTTCCAGCAGAAGCTATTTTCTGCAGAAAAAAATAAAACTATGTGTGGCACATGAATTATGTGTGCACGCAGTAGAGCAGAAATCCCTCAGGAGTAACCAGTTCCCTTAGTATCTCCTCTGAAATGTTGCAGAAAATAGTCTCTTCTCTGCAGTGCAGCTGAAAATAGTGCAAAGGATTCTGAGGTGCAACTGAGGAGAATCAGTAGCAAGTAGTTCAATGTGGGAACATGATATAAAAAAGGTGGAGTATGCTCTAACTTCTTGATCTGAATGTTTTCACTGGGAAGTGTAGTTGAACTCTAGCGAATAGAGGTGACCACCTTCCATCATACTGATTTTTAAAAGATAGGGAGGAAAGCCTGAAAAAAGGCAAAGAACTAGCCTCTCTTTGTGTGGACACACATTGTGCCTGCAAAATGATTGGCTCTGACAATCTTAGTACTTAAGTACCTGATCTGAAGGTGCAATCTAAAAAAGCACTTAAGCATGTGCTTAAAGTTAGTCATGTGAGTAGGCCCACTAAATACCTGTAAGTGCTTTTCTGGATTGGGGCCCAGTAGTAGCAGCACTATGATTTGCACCATCTATTGAATGGTGTGTGTCGGTTATGCTGCACAACTTGCCCCCACAAAAGTGAGGCTTTTCTTCTGAAACATTTGCCATATACATTTTGATGAATTCATCATTAGCCCAAATTTTCAGCATTATCCCAAATGGACTATCAGAGACTCTATCCCACCCTTTTGGGGTTCTTAACAGGTTTCTTTCAGAAATGAACAGTACTAAAAATTAGAAAAATGTAATCAGTTCTGCATCTGGCTCAGACAGGCATCTCTTTAACAAACTTTGGCATGCAGCTATAGCTGGAATAGCAGATGTTTACTTTACAGTCTGTGAAATCTAGTCTGATATAGCAGGGAAACACTGGCTTAGCTATGATACATACTACTTTGATATTAAGGATTCTGTCTCTGTAGTGCCAGATCAGCTCAAGTGAAATTTCAAAACCTTAAATTTACTCTTATTTCAGCCAATGGTACTATAATAGCTAGCAATTAGAGAGTAATTGTGTTGCCTTTGAAAACTCATACTTACACTCAAAATACAATGAACAAAGAAGTATTTACTTTTTAAAAATGTAAATGCAAGACTTTTTGCATTATGGGATCTTGGGAAGTTGCCATTTGCTTTGATATACATTTCCCATGCAATACAATGAAACATGGAATACAAAAGTTCAGCTGGGTAACTTGGATAAGACCCTTCTTACTCTTTACTTATAGCCGAATGAAAATGTAGTTTGTATTGTGCTGTCAGTGTGATCTGATCTGTACTATGCCTTACTGTGTACATGTCTCAAAATTAAGAATCAAGGGTGAGAAACTACAGGAATTATGTTCCTAGACTAGTACAGACATTGCAATTTTAAGATCCTAGTGCAGATGTATGGTTACTGAAGGAAGCCTACACCAGGGCTCCATAAACCCAGCAGGGCTCAGTATGTCAGAAGGTTCACAAACAAATTTCTTTAGTTTTGTTGACAAGGGATGGATACCACATCAGATTTGCCTTACCAAAAGAGGATCTAGGAATATCCTCTCTTATCTTGAGGTCCGAAGAATGCTCTGAGGACTGGTGTAAAAAAGATGTCTGTTATTTCAGTGGCAAATGTGGGTCATTGGCTGTAGGAAAAGAGGTCATCAGCTTCCTATCTGTAGGAACAGCTTAAGCCTACATAAATTGAGCTTTTTGTGCATGCACTGGGGTATGTAAATGCTGCTAAGCTTGAACGCCAGCCTGATGTGAATAGGTCCTAACAAGTGGGACCTAACCTGAGATAGACGGAGTGCTTTCAATCTAAAAATCTGTATCTGCATAGATTTATTTTGTATTAGTGTCATCTTTTCTTTCAGCAAGCCTGGGAACACAAGCTAAAAAAAAAAAAATAGATGGTAACCCCGTGCAGTTATCTGCAACATAATGCAGTACAATAGGGCCTATTAAGTTGGTCGAACTATTTTTTTGCTAATATTGGTTACAAATTTAGCCTCCTCTTTAGTTAGCATTTCAAGTGTAGACAAGCCCTCAGTCTATGGATTGTTTGGGAATGGCTTGTTTCTATGGTTAACTTATTTGTATTGTGTGGTTGGTCACATAATATTTCTTCTGCTCCCTGATTGGCTTACTGAAACTATTTAATAGAGAATAAAAAATAATGCATTTTGATACCAGTTTTCAAATGAATAATTATTTAGGCCAAACCTCAAACTTTCAAGATTCATAAACGTTGCTGGCAGTTGTCTGAATAATATTACCTCTTGAATCAGAGCAAGCAACTCAGTGCACGTATTTTTCTTTAGTTACAGAAGAGCTTGGTGTTATATGGTACATTACTATTCAAAATATGACACCACATTAATTTGACATGTCTCATTCTATCAAGCTCTGTTGATGGTTTTATGGTGCATATTTTAAAGTTTTTTTTATGTCATGACTTCATCAAGAAGTGAAGCCATAAGTCTACTGCTTGCTCATAAACATAAGTAATGAAAAGTTGATTCAATTTTCAGAATCCACAACAATGTTGTGTAAAGTGCTAATGAATATTGATTCAGTTCGGAGGATCTAGAGGTAAATAACATACATTGGTAAAAAGGAACAAGCACCATGAGTCTGTAGTAGAATTCAGAGAGGTAAATGTTTCTTTAACCTCTCCCATCCACTCCCCCCAAAAAGTGATTACAAAATCTAACTCCAAAATAATAAAAAAAATATTATAGGGCAAATCTCACTTTTCCTCAGATTCTCAGTGTTAACAAGGAAAGTTAATTTTCATTTTCCCCAATGGTGGGCTAGATTCTGCCATTCTTGTGAGGAATACTGCTTGCAGTAGTCTCAAGGAAGTGGGGGGAGTATTTGTGAAGCAAGTTAGTATTCAGAATGAGTAAAGGTGTGGCTCACAAAGCAAAATTCCCATTTTATTCCTGAGTTAGAGGGTGTAAGTAGGCTAACGTAACAGCAAGAAAATGTAGGGATGAAGGCAACAGAAGAACGTGCCATGGTTTTAATCTCTTCCTATTCCACCCTATGAGCTGATCCTTTAGAGACCAGATTTTTCAAGAGATTTGATGAGATACATGAAGCTTCTAGAAGGACCTCATGGTACCAATAAATAAATAAATTACTTGAGAGTTTAGCCAGCTATAGTGAGAGGAAGGGGAATTTCTCTGGCCCTATTACTAGAATAACTTTTTTAATGTGTAATTTTTCTCGTAAATGGCTCTCTTGACTCATCACTAAACTGCTATAATGAGGGAGAGAAAGCTCATTAACAGTAGGAGAGTTTACTGCTGCAGACTAGGACCTAAGCTTTAGTTTTCATTCAAACCACATCTATATATGAGCAAGGGCTTCTTCCTCTGAAGCTCAGGAAGTCCCATCTCTGATCAACAGCAATCTGCCAGTTACCTGAATAGGTTTGAACAACTTCAGCTGTGCTACAGTAGTTTGTTTTGTTAAAATATGCTTTTCTTAAATCATCCTGACAGAACAGCAGTGAGGGATTGGTGCTAATAACAAAGAGACAGAAAAAGACAGAAGAGATTTTTATTAAGGTGTAGAGTAACTTGCATCCTTAGACCAAAGCCAATGCACTGTGGCATGTAATCATGAGCAGGGCAGAGGTTAGCTCTGGAGGGACTCCTCCCTGAAAGTTAGAAGTACTAGAAGTTACCATGGTGTATGGGCAGAGGCTGCCAGAAAAAAAAATGCTCTGGAATGGTGGGGGATTTTGCCAGATATCTTGCACCTAGACCCTGGAGAACCACAGTGGGCTGTGTAGAATTAGAAGGTGAAATCTGAACTTTTCCATAGCTTTATTCAGGTTAGGCGACAAAATTCCATTTCAGTGCTCTTCAGCAGATGGCTCGTAGTTTGAATTATATTTTTCATGACCCTCTTAGGAAAAAAAAAAGAACAAATAAAAGTGCTAATATAAAATGAATGTCTGGGTATGAACATACCAGATAAAACAGAGAACACCCTTTGGAACACAACATCATACATGCAAGGAGCAATAGAACCCGTGGGCAGCAGAGCATTTACACTTTCATATTCTTGCTTATCCACCCAACCTAGACAAAAAGTTGCCTTTTGTTATGTTTACTTACCTAAAAGCTATTCAGTGTAATTAGAGATGTATATACATGGTACATGTTTGTAGAATGATTTATTATGAGTCTCTTTGCATCAAACTTCAAGCATATTAGAAAGGCTCTTACTTTCACTAGCTCAGATATTTTAAGTGTCAGGGGATCTCACTGGTCCCTAGCTCAAATGAGAGATGGAGAATATGGTCCCTTTGACATTAATGCTTTTCTTTGTTATGTATATGGTCCATAGGCACCACTAAAATGCATACAGTTTAAGGTATGTAACCTGTATATAAACTAGAGCCGATCGGGGGGGAAAAATGGAATTTCTGTGTTGCGGCAAATGCCAAAACATTGGAATCTGTTTTTATCCTAAATTGGAACAAAAAGTCAAAATATCAAAACTTTTTGTGGAATAAAGAATTCAAGAGTTTTGATTTGGAAATGTTGAAATGTTTCCTTGCTACATTTTTAACTGAAATGAAGCATTTAAAACATTTTGGTTTGGGTAGAACTCAGGCTCTGTAACCTGAGCAGCTGCTTTGCCACAAGGGATTGGGAGGTTCCATCATACCCCATGGGTTTTAATTAGATTTGGGTGAAATATTTTTGTTTGGCAAATTCCATGAAAAAAATATTTTTCATCATGCTGAAGCTCTTTGCAAATTTGGGTTGAATTTAGTGAACAGTTTCAGTTGAAATTTTTTTAAAAATTCAGAACATTTCAACAGTTTGAGATACAACAACATTGTTTTTAGAAATTTAGTAGTTAAAAATGGGGGAGACACCCAAAAAATGATCCTCAATTACACAAAAGTCAGTTTCAGTTTTTGGTTCAGCCCCGAACTGAAAAATCCTTTACTTCTTCAGCCTTAGTTCTGTCCCTTGTGGCAGAGCCTGGAATTGCATGCAGGCCTCCTGAACTTTAGCATAGGAATTTAACAGCAAGATCACCCTTTCGCTCTAATTTAAGGTCTCAATAAGAGTTATCCTTCCAGGTCAATTTTATACAAACCCAGTTCCTCATCCGTAAAGACATGTATCTAGATTATTTCTCTTGGAAATTGATTTAAAAGCATTTCATTCGTTTTATTTGCCTTTGGTTTGAATTTCTGAGTTACTTTGTTTAGATTGGCATCCTTTCTCCCCCCCCCCCCCCCCTGCCACCACCACACCAAGATAATATACTTAAGACTTACTGCTCTGTTCCTTGAGGAATCCTCTGGAAGAAATCTGATCTGTTTTCTATTTAATTTTGCTTTGTAAATAGAAAACACCAGAACAGGACCTACACTGTAAATTGCTAATAAAATATCAATTCACTCTACTGCCTTTACCTTGATTTACCAACTTCCTGGGTCATTTTCAGAGTTGAGAGTGACAGATAGAAAGGGTAATGAATTGGCTGGAAGCTCATATGCATTCTTACTGTATTGTTACTTGTTATTTTTGAAGCAGGAAACTTCCAATAGCTTGTAAAATGTAGATGCGAGAACATTTTTGTTGTTTAGCAGCTGGTTGTAATCCATCTGAGAAAAAAAAATCATTACTTCTTTGATACTTTCTGGTTTGGTGAGCCCATACTGGTAAAAGACATCATATCTGGAATATCAGACTTAACAGAAAAATGGGTCCCCTGTCTTAAATTATAATGTGGTCCTAATTCACCACATTACTCTACTTTTCACTGGTGTTGCTTCATATTCTGCAGAGCTTGGTGGGAAGGTGTGCATCTGTGCCATGACCTAACTGCTTTTTGAGTAGTGCTGTAGTGCCAGGACTATAATGCCACTCAGATATGGAGGGGATGGATGTAGGGGCTCATGGTGGGGGCAACTGATAGGGGAGAGAAAGATCACATAGTGGGGAGCAAATCTATCCCCTCCTTTTTAAATGTCACTCTGCAACCCTGAAATCAATGGAGTTACATGGAGCATAAAACAAGAGCAGAAATGAAATCCTTGGGCAGCCTTCCTCAAGGTCAGTCTACACTGGAGCTGGAGGTGTAATTTCCAACGTGGGTAGACACATATGGACTAGCTCTGAGCAAGGTAGAATCATAGAACCATAGGGCTAAGAAAGGACCGCAAGGGGCATCTAGTCTAATCTCCTGCCAATATGAAGGATTTATTGTGTCTAAACCATCCAAGAAAGATGGCGATCCAGCCTCTTTTTGAAAACCTCCAGTGAAAGAGATTCTATGATTTCCCTAGGCAGTTTGTTCCATTGTCCTACTGCTCTCACAGTTAGAAAGTTTTTCCTGAGATTTAATCTAAATTTGCTATCCTGTAGTTTGAACCCATTGCCTCTTTTCCTGCCCTCTGTGGCAAAAGAGAACAATTTTTCTTCATCTTTTTAATGGCTGCCTTTCAAGTATTTGAAGATCACTATCATGCCCCTTCATCTCTTCTTTTCCAAACTAAATATACCCAGTTCCTTTAGCCTTTGCTCATATAGTTTGCGTTCCATCCCTTTGATCATTTTTGTTGCTCTCTTCTGGACCCTTTCTAGTTTCTTTACTCCTTTCTCTAGAGCAGTGACCAACATTGGACACAGTACTCTAGCTGAGGCCTAACCAGCATTGAGTAGAGCAGTACTATCACCTCCCGTGACTTGCATGCTATACCTCTGTTAATGCAATCAAAAATAGTATTTCCTTTTTTTGCAATAGCATTACATTGTTGAGGCTGTGATCTACCACAACTCCCAGATCCTTCTCAGCAGTGCTGCTGCCAAGCCAGTTATCCCCTGTTCTGTATTTATGCATTTGTTTTTCCCCCCAAGTTTATCTTCCTGCATCCAGGTCCCTAATAAAGATGTTAAACACCAGACCCATAACAGATCCCTATGGAACCCCATTTGAGATCTCCTTCCAATCTGATGCCATTCCATTAATAGTTACTTTTTGTTTGCAGCTGTTTAACCAATTATGTATCCACTTAATGGCAGTTCTACTGAGCCTGCATTTCTCCAGGTTACTTATGAAAAAGTCATGTGGGACTGTGTCAAAAGCCTCGCTGAAGTCCAAGTATATTATGTCCACTGCATTCCCAGTATCCAGTTACCTTGTCAAAGGAGAAAATCAAACTGGTTTGGCATGACTTGTTCTTGGTAAATCCGTACTGGCTGCCAGTAATTACTCCTTCATCCTTCAGGTATTTGCAAATTGAATGTTTTATTCATTGTTCTAGTAGCTTCCCAGGTATCAAGGTTAGGCTGACTGGTCTCTTGTTCCTGGGCTCCTCCTTTCCCCCCTTTTTAAAAACAGAAACTAGGTTAGCATGAAAACAATAGCAGTGAAGGCCCAGCAGCTCAGATGGTGGGATAGGATTGTACTCAGGGTGGCTAGCCTATCAGAAACTGTAGGTAGGTGGGAAGATAGGCAGCCATCCCAATGCCTGCACAGCTTGAGCTGTACTGCTATTTTAGTATATTAGCTCAATCAAAGCTAGCATGGGTATGTCTACACGAGCTGAAATTACACCTCCAGCTCCAGTATATATGTACCCTCAGCCAATGAAATTACAATAGTGACATTACACTGTTGTAAACTAGACTAAGGCCATAGTGACTAAGGCAATGTTTTATGTATGAATAATTTAACATTTTACTGGTCTAACTTTGGTGACAGTATAACATCAAAATCTGATCTATTTATTACAAGATGGAACTGAATCTATGTTTAAGAGGACCAGCTGTTTTTAGGATTCACTAACTTTTAGGATTGTTGTCTGATTTTGGTCACTTGACAAAAATGTCACCACTTTATAGCTGCTCAGTCTACATGGAAGTAAGACTAGAAACTTGGTTTCACAGACCAAACCAATGCGCCTGCTACGTCCTGATATTCCATTTTCCAGCAGAAATAAAAGGGTTAAAGAGGAATTTTACAATCCAAACCAGCAGCATCTTTTTTCAGGTAAAGTCTTCCTCCCCTTCCCCCCCAGGTATTTTTCCCCCTCACCACCACTACTATAGAACCCTATGTTATGGCAACTCACCCTCTGACTGAGGAAGGCTGGGAACTAAGTTCAACCGTAGTGTAACTCCATGTATCAGATTAGGTTTAGGGTAGGTTCTGGAATTCAGGTTCCATATTAAACCAGGTCTCAAAGACATCAAAATTTTGTGACTTGTTCTCGCAATGTTTCAAAGAAAATGGCAGAAATCTTGCAGGATCAGGTGATCTTGTGAGATTTCTGACATCTTCAATATGGCAGAAATTTCATTAGATAACTGTTCTAGAAAGATTTCTATTCCTGGGTCAAAATCTTATGAAAATGGCTGGCTGTTAACACAAGATTTTTGACATCTTCACACCAGAAGTAGAAGACAGGTACTTTCTACATTTGGATCCATCCTTCAAACAAAACTGAAGTTCAGATGTAATCCTTTCCTTTTCCCCCTACCTAAAAACATCCAAGAATTTCAGATTCAGGATTCCATTTTTGTCCCATTTCTTGTGTCAAGGTGAGCAATTTGTTTGGAGGTCATTCTCTCATGTATTCGCTGCACCCAAGAGTGTAATAGGAAACTTGTTTCTATGTTAAATGCTTCCTACACCCCAGTGTAGCGGGGTGGACACCCGCTCCTGCCCTGAGGGGTTTGGAACAGCCCTGGGAGAAGGCTGGGGCAGGGAAGGCTGAGCTGATTCGGAGGAAGTGGCTGCAGCTGGGGCCACGCCCCAAACAGACTCAGCTGGCCCTATAAAGGCAGGGAGCTAGGAGCTCAGATAGAGTCTCTCTCTGTGTTCAGAGAGAGAAGGGCCTGGTTGCAGGGAGCAGAGACAGGGTACCTGAGTGGAGCAGGGCTGGGGAGCTCCAGTCTGGAAAGCCCCAGGCTGTGGCCTAGCATTAGGCTAAGGGGTACTGAGGGTTGCAGAGGGCAACCCAGTGTAGGCTAAGGCAGCAGGTCCAAACCCCACCTTGCCTGTGATGAGTGGCTGATACTGCAGTCTGCCCCAGGGAGTGGGGCTAGGTGGTGACTGGCAGTAGCCTTATTCTGAGGTGAGGTGGGGTTAGTGGGTTGGGGCTCCCCTGGGAGGGAAGACCCAGTGTGTGTGGGTACTGTCAGGGGGCAGTAGGGTGACCAGACGTCACGATTTTATCGGGACTGTCCCGACATTTGCTTCTTTGTCCCGCGTCCCGACCAATGTTTGGTCAGGACACTGGACAAAGAAGAAATTTTCCCTTCTGCTCTGGCGCTCGGGCCCCCCCCCCCCCGCTCTGGCTCCGCCCCCTCCTTCCCCCATTGGCTCCCTCCTCAAATCCCCGCCCTGGCCCTGCCTCTTCCCCAGCATTCCTCCTCCCTCCCAGGCTTGCAGAATGGCGGTGCAAGCCTGGAGGGAGGGGGTGGCGGCGGCGGCGGTGCCTGGATCCAGGAGCTGGTGAGTCAGCTCCAGCACCCGGGCACCGGGCGGGCGAGCAGGCAAAGGGGGCCTGGCAAGGGAGGGAGACAGGGAGGCTCAGCTGTGAGCCCCCCCCCCCCCCCCCGCCACACCAGAGGGCTTCTTCCCGGGCTGCCTGGGCCGGGAGTGCAGCCTGGGCCGGGAGTGCAGCCCTGCAGCCCGTGGGGCAGCGCGGTGGGTCCGGGCGGGGGCAGCGCGGAGCGGGCGGGGGGCTGGGTGGGTGGCAGGGGCCGAATCCCCGCTGCTGCTGGGGAGCCCCGCGCCTCTCCGTCCCGCTCGCGGCTGCAGCTCCTTCCCGGCCGGACGCGCCCCCCGGCTTGCCCCGCGCACATGCGGCGCACGTCCAGCTGCTCCTTCCCGGTGGGAGGGAGACTAGGCGCGGGGGACGCGCGCCGCATGTGCCCGGGGCAGCGGGGGGGGCGCGTCGCGTCGGGAGGGAGCCACAGCCGCGAGCGGGAGGGAGAGGCGCGGGGCTCCCTGGCAGCAGCAGGGATTCGGCCCCTGCCACCCACCCGGCTCCTGCCCGCTCCGCGCTGCCCCCGGCCCGCCCGGACCTACCGTGCTGCCCCGCATATGCCCATGGCGGGCCAGGGGGTGGGAGGCTCCGTGGGGAGGGCAGCGCGCGGGGCCTGCTAATGCCCCAGGCCCCTTAAATTTTTTTGGCTCCGCCCCCTTGGGCTCCGCCCCCCGTTTTTGGCTCCGCCCCCGTCCCGATATTTTACACTTGTAATCTGGTCACCCTAGGGGGCAGCACCCAGAGCAAGGAGCATTGGGGTCCTGGGAGGGACATGGGAGTCAGTAGGAGGACAAGGTGGATCACTGGCCTGCAGAGGGCACTCTGGAGGCTGGATTGAGCTGATTTCCCCCAGATGACCAGCAGGAGGTGCCGCAGGAGTGAGTCTGACCCCTTACACCCAAGTAATGGGGGAACTGGGAACATAATATTGGACTCAAGTGTCAATTGAGCTTTGTGGTTTAGTCTAGTGAATGCTTTGGGGGAAAGAGGCGGTCATGGGTTGGTCAGGACAGGTGCATGTTACCACCACACTGACCCTGCAGAGCTCAGGACAGAAATGCAATCTGGCAAAAGGCTAGTTTTCTGTGGTTTCCCTGGGCAGCTGCAACTAGAGAAGTCCCTGACGATATGTTGGAGTTGCACTCCTAGTGGGACCAGAACCACTGGGACCTAAAGCTGATGTGAAGGCACAGGGTCTCCATGAAAACCACTTGTAGTTCAGTAGCTGGATCCTGGGAAACTTAATAGGTGTGTGGCCTTTTCAACATGGAATGAGGTATATTGATATTTTTCAGTACACTATAGACAGTAGCTAGAGCAAGGTAGTCAGATCCGCCTCCTCTCCCTGGCTAGCTAACTGATTATTGTATGACCTTGAGTGAGTCACATACATCTCCCCGAACCAAATTTGGAAGCGATGTAGAGGCAATTCCCTCACACCTGCTTAAGGTTGTGTAAGGGAGGCTGTGTTGCTGTCACATATGTGAGATGGTGTAAGTACCCAATTTTAATCTACATCTTCTTGTTAGCTTTTCTTGCCATACTACTTTTCTGGCTCCTCAATTTGAGAGCTACTGCAGCTTAGCCTGTTACTCTTCAGACAATTTCTTGACTTAACAAACACAAAATGGAACAAATATAGCACGCATAAGGTACTACTCTGTAATAGAGAACAGCAATTAGTGAGCTAGAACAATATTTCCTTGTTTCAACATATACCAAGCCAAATTCCAGTTTGGGAAGACTGACTGGGTCAGGCAACAATTACATTATTTATAATCTTTTCTGACAACAAAAGCTAACACTGCTATTCCATTCCCATTCACACAGTACAAGACAATGCTTCCTTTCCCCTCACCCCAATTTTAAAATGGAAGAAAGTATGGGTACATTTCTTTAACCTTCCCCCTATCGACCCCCCCCAAAAAACCCACCACCGTTCTGGACCTCTTATAACACTACAACTGGCTTCTTTCTGAAGGTGACTCTGAAGTATTGAACTGTTGTATGATATTTTGCTTGCTTTCCAATGGAAAATGGACGCAACATTTTGAACAAAAGCTTCAGTATTAGGCATATAACAATTTTCTGCCAGCTTGTGTCCACTTATGCCACTACTGCATTTTTATTCTCTAGGTGGGGGTTTACAGAAAAACACTATTGCAAATGTAGCATCACTGAAAGGAGATGATGCCAGCTTCCATCGCCCATTTCTTAATTTGTCAAACAGGCACTTCCTACTTTCTCCCATGCTGCCCCCCTCCGTTGGGAGGGAACTCACCGTTGGGAGGGAACTCCCCATAAACACTCTCAAAGCCACCCCCTTAGCCTCTTTGAACTCTTTTTCAAAACTCTCCTTTTATGCAATGCCTTGTCACAATTTTTGCATTACCGATGGGCACCTTCTGCTATCTGAGTGCTGCGAACCCATGGGACACATCCATATGCATAAACAGGAGTCTCGGTGATACTAAGTTGAGCCAAATATTCTGATCCCTTTTGAAGGGGGGCAGGGAGCAGCTGGGACCCACACATGTGCACACCCTAGGATGACCAGACAACAAGTGTGAAAATTTTTTGGGTCTTTCTCTTATAATAATAATAAGGGTAATTTGTGTACCAGTGTCAATTCATGAAGGCCTTGCCCCAATTTGATGTCATGACTTAACATAATTGCCATACTTCTAAGTGAAGGACACATGCATAACACTATTAATTCTTACATCCTATTTTAAAGTAAAGGGTTTGCTTTTAAAAAAAATGTAGATTAAATCTCTGGCGATAGGAACATTATTCCATCTTCCTAATCATAGAAGATTAGGGTTGGAAGAGACCTCAGGAGGTCATCTAGTCCAACCCCCTGCTTAAAGCAGGGCCAACACCAACTAAATCATCCCAGCCAGGGCTTTGTCAAGCTGGGCCTTAAAAACTTCCAAGGATGGAAATTCCACCACCTCCCTAGGTAACCCATTCCAGTGCTTCACCATCCTCCTAGTGAAATAGTGTTTCCTAATATCCAATCTAGACCTCCTCCACTGCAACTTGAGACCTTTGCTCCTTGTTCTGTCATCACTGAGAACAGCTGAGCTCCATCCTCTTTGGAACCCCCCCTTCAGGCAGTTGAAGGCTGCTATCATATCCCCCCCTCACTCTTCTCTTCTGCAGACTAAACAATCCCAGTTCCCTTAGCCTCTCCTTGTAAGTCATGTGCCCCAGCCCCCTGATCATTTTTGTTGCCCTCTGCTGGACTCTCTCCAATTTGTCCACATCCTTTCTGTAGTGGGAGCCCCAAAACTGGACGCAATACTCCAGATGTGGCCTCACCAGTGCCAAATAGAGGGGAATAATCACTTCCCTCAATCTGCTGGCAATGCTCCTACTAATACAGCCTTATATGTAGTTGGCCTTCTTGGCAACAAAGGCACACTGCTGACTCGTATCCAGATTCTCATCCACTGTAATCCCCAGGTCCTTTTCTGCAGAATTGCTGCTTAGCCAGTTGGTCCCCAGCCTGTAGTGATACATAGGATTCTTCCATCCTAAGTGCAGGACTCTGCACTTGTCCTTTTTTGAACATCATCAGATTTCTTCAAAATCATATATTTAACCATAAGCATCAAAATAATACACTGTAGTTCATTTTAAATTAGAGCAAGAGTGATATACTTTAGAGCCAAGTAGTATCATAAATAAATGTTTTGTCCATCTATTCCTACTGTGATAAAATGATAAACTATAGCAAAGGCTTTGTTCAAGAACAGGTGTATTGTGTACCACTAATGCCAAATTCAGTATTTACTCCATGTAGTATATGTAGCGTGTAAGCCCTGCCTTCATCATCAGGGACTCATAACAAAGTGTTTAAGTACAATAAAGAGCACTTTTCATCCCTTAAAATTTCAAATAAGACAGAGGCCAATAAGGAGCTCACCAGAAAAAGTGTTTTAAGCAGGGCTGTGGAGTGGAGCCCAGAGCTGGAGCATGGACCAGTAGGTTTTTGCCCAGAGCTGGAGTGGAGCCAGAGCAGAGCAATTCAAAAATTTGATTGCTCCAAATCCCTGGTTTTGTGTGTGTGTGATTTTTTTTTATATATATATTTTATTGTGTGTTTTAAAAATCAAGTGCTGCCACATAAGCCAATTAGCTATGTAATAGTGTAGACTTTTTATGAAGATGCTGGAGGATGCATAAAGTTAAAGCCAAATGATGATCTTGAGGATGTGTGGGGTTGCAATGTGCTTAGTGCCACCAGGAGATTTCAATATTCTTTAGCCTGGTGAGACAGACTCATCACATTGCACTCTTACCTTGGTTATTTTTGTGCAATAAAATTATTCTGCTTCATCTCTCAAGTGACTTTATCCTATGACACATTTTGATTTCCCATGGGCTTTTTTAGGGTAATATTTAAAAATAAATGCATGGGAGAGAATCTACAGCTTTGTTTTTAGAAAAAACTAGTTTGATTTTTAAAGTTCTTGAATGGAATAAATACTATCCAGAGCCACTTAATTTTAACAGTATAGTGTGCTTGGGTACAAGAGCCATTGAAAGAATTATTTACTTCATACCAGCAGTCCCTGTAGAGTTGCAGCTCCAAAATTCTGATTTTTTTTTTTTAAGAGCACTAAAAAGACAGCAAGGAAAGTTTCCAAGAATTCTTTCAGCTTTTTATAAGTTCTCCACTGAAATGTCACCACCTATTGTGATGTCAATAACATTTCCATTCAGCTGTCCACCTTTTAAATTAAATGGACCAGTCTTGTCTCTTAATACAATCAATGAATGCTCCTATGCTACCTGACAGATGAGCCTTTTTTCCAATACAAGGTGGATTGTAGTTTTATTAGAGAATAGCTATATGCCTTGAGTGTTTCTTATGTCTTACACTTTTTAGAATTAGATGATCCTTTTTATTGCCTGTTCATTCAGATTATCTCAATTGAATTTGAAATCAAGTCTGCCATTTCTTATGTTACATTTCCACAAGGTGTCAGCAGCAGCATATTGCTCTAACCTCAGGTGAGAGCCTACACGAATTCTTTCCCAAACTAATGCAGGCATTCTTTAGGGGGTGGTATGCCATGTTCTTTAACAATGCAATAGATTAGAAGTGTTCCTGGCTGACAAGTAAAGATCTGCAATAGTAGAACTCATAATTTGATTATTGATTGAAACCAGGGTCTGCTTTCAAACACATTGAACTTGCCAAAAGAGAGAGGCAGACACAGGATACAGTGAGTGATACTGCTCTGTTATCCAACAGGAACTCAAAGTGCTTTTTCAACAGAAGTTGTACCTCAACTCAGAGTAGATTTTGGTCCATTTTATTTATGAGCCATCTATGTTGCCTCATAATAATATTGTGAGGAGACTCAATCTGAAGGCAATAGAGAAATCAATCTTTCATTACTGAAGTCAATGGGAGTGGTATCATTGGCTTCAATGGGAGCAGGAACAGGCCTTTAGAGATGCTGTCAGACTAAAACACTGAACTATCTTGACACTTGCCCCAGGCTGAAGTTTAATGTTAAGGATTCAAAATATTTTTTTTTTCCATGCTAACCTAGACTTGGTGCAGAGGACACTCTAAACCAAAAGATAAGCAGCCAAAACACTCCCAGTTGATGAACAGTCCCATTAAGAATTTTATTTAGTATGAACTACATGGAAGTTATATATTTATTACTTGTTTCTATTAGCACCTATCAAAACTCCCAGTTGAGCATTCCCTCTCAATCACTCACTAGATGGCTGTGAGAAGCCAGCTGCTGGGTCAGTGGGTGTTTTAAGCCTCTAGAGCTGAATAGCCAATGCCTCAGGCTTGGGGTCCCCAGGCACACTCTTGAGGCACTCCCTTCTGAGAGCTGGAACCCACTGCCCCACTCCTGAGATCCCTGCTGATTCATCCAACTCCCCTATAAAATAAATACACACTTCTCCCAAAACTCCATACAAAGGTGTGAGGTTTCTGGTTTCTTCAAGAGGTCATGAGGAAGTGTAAATGCTTAACACCCAGAGACACTTTGTACAAGACTCTAACACCACTCTTCTACTTAACAGATAAAGCACAAGAGAGTACAGTTGATATAGAAGACAGCAAACATCCTAAATGCAATGCCCCTCACTATTTCACCCTTTCCATGGGGGACCATCTGTGTTCAGGAAGGTAGGTAGGGTCACCTGCCTTATCCAGCTCCTATGTGCTGGGTTGTTTCTCCCTCTTCTTGAGCTGAAGAACAGTGGCTCCAAATAGACCAGCTTGTTCATATTTATTACCATCCAGTCTCCTTTGTCAGGTGACTCCCTTATCAGTCTCAACAGCTAACCAGAGATCCCTCCCACGTGACTTCATTGACACAGCGACCTCTCCCCTGATAAATCCATTCTACTGGTTGGGAGCCAGTCTATTGTTTAGAGCTAGTCCATTTCAGTAGGACAGCCCAGAAGTCAACCGTCTTTTACTATTCCTTTGCCACCCACATTTGGAATTTCAAATAGCAAACAGAGAAGGCAAAGGTGCTGCACACTGAAAACTGTTTGCAGCTTGCTAAAGATACAAATAGAGTTCATAATCTCCCACAGAATTCATAAATTGTACAGTCAGATTACCTAAAGTGTCACAGCGCCCACAGTATGATAGGCACTTTCCAAATATAAAAGAAGGCACAGTCCCCGCCCCAAAGAACTCATAATCTGAAAATGCATGCAGGTAGAAAAGACTGAAATGAATACTGCTGAACAAGAATCTTTTCCTAGGGAAGACATTTAAAAATTAAAATTCTATTCTACAGCAACATCAGGTTGCAAAAATACATCTTTGGAATCCTTATATCAGAGCTGCAATACTGGATAACTGCCCACCAGGGTAGCATTTTGATTCAGCAACCTTGAAAGTGTCATTTGAATATATTTTTTTAAAGCAAAGACACATAGAGGCTTTATAATTTTAACTGATATGTTTCATCTTTAGAGCCAGCAGGTAGACTGGTACTTAAAATACCCTTTTTAACCCTCCATCTAGCATTACTTGAAACTCCATTTCTTTAATTCTTCTGATTCAAAAAACCCAAGGGAACAAGTGTAAACCCCTATTTCATCTTTCAAAGAAGAGTAATACTTTATATTGGAGTCTCACTTAATATTAGATTCTCAAAAATCAATCATTTAAATGAATCTATGCTCTTTTAAAATAAATGCTGCAGTAACTTTTGCATAACTAAACAGAACATAGTTGCAGTTGGCCTAATTCATTAATTTCCTTTGCTTATAAATTGAGGAGGTGGGATCACATGATAGAGGCTTTATCTTGGCTGAAAAAGGTGTGTTTTACATCAAGTTATCTTGGTGTAAAATCTTAGTGGAGACAAGGCTCTGTAGTTTTGACTTCAGTGTAGCCAGTCAAGGTCAGTCCTACACCTCCCACTTGGGGTTACCTCAATAGTTACACTGAAGTCAAAACTACAGTGCCCACACTAGGATAGTACATCAAGGACTAGAGCCACAAAGGGAATTAAATGTCAAACTGCCACTTTAGGTGCCTAAATCCAAAATTTTGATCTCAAAACCCCTGCTCAGCTGCCGCCTAGACCTTTACGCACCTAAATTCCCATGGCGCCTAAGTTTCCATTGGTGGGCATGCGCAAAGCCACCAAAGACCTGACACTCCTGAGCAGCTTGATGCCTGACTCATGCCTAACCCCATTGGGATCCTTAAATCAGGCGTTCTCCTGCCTACCTCACCTATGGGGCATAGGTGCTGACTCCGTGGGTGCTCCAGGGCTGGGGCACCCATGGGGGAAAAATTGGTGGATGCTCTGCAGCCACTGGCAGCTCCCTGCCCCAGCTCACCTCTGCTTTCTCCCCTGAGCACGCTGCCAAGTCCTGCTTCTCCCCACTCCCTTCCAGCGCTTGCACCGTGAAACAGCTGTTTCGCGCAGCAAGTGGTGGGTTGGAGGGGGAGGAGGAGGAACGTGGTGTGCTCGGGGAGGAGGTGGGGCTGGGGTGGGGATTTGGGAAGGGTCAGGGAGGGAGCGGAGTCTGGGTGGGGCCAGGGTTGAGCACCCACTGGCGCCAAGGAAAGTTGGCACCTGTGCTATGGGGCCCAGTGTCGTAGGTGTTCTCAGAAGCCACTTACTGGATCAGGCCCTCCATAAAATACAGCCACTGGAGAAAGCAATGGTGATCCCCTTACATCCTATAACCAGTGTCCCCTCTAAGCTGTGCGGCTGCACAACAGTCCATCAAATGTGCCGTGCACTTGATTATTACAGCCGCACACATTCTCAGCAATGGTGACTTGTGTTCAGGTGCCCCTCCCCCTGCTGCTCTGCTGCCATGCTCTCCTGCCCTCTGCCTTGGAGCCCCTGGTCAGCTGCTCCCGGGAGACTCCTGCTTGCTGTGTGGAGTATGGGGAGGAGGGGGCACTGATGTCAGGGTGTCCCCCTCCCCCTGCTTCTGTCCCACCCATGTACCCCATCTCTGCAGAGCGGTGGGGGAAAGCGGGGGGGAGACAGAGATGGAGCTGCTGGCAGCTGCTGCTGTGTCTGAACAAGCTTTTAGACTCCGCTTAAAGTAACAGCGTACAGTCTCTCATACACTTCCCCAGAACACTCTCTCTCTCACACATGCTATCTCTTTCACACTCACCTCCCCACACATACTTATGTTGTTGTTTCTACTTGGTACTTCCTGCACATATATTCTCTGTAATTTTATTCTTTCAAAGTGCAGTTATTTGAGGTTTTTTTGACTGGCCTATGCATTTCATAATTTTATTTCTCTTATGCTTAAATTTAATTCTTTAAGTAGTGCGTTCTAAAATGCCTAACCTGTCCTGGCTGGAGTAATTATCTCTATGGTAACTTTTAAAAAATATATTATATCTAGGGTTTTTGTTTCTACTGATGGCACACATCTGCACATTACCTTGATACTGATGTGCATAACAAAATTAATTCCACACATGGATGAAAAACATTAGAGGGAACATTGCCTATAACCCAATGGTTAGAGTACCCAGCAGCAATGTGGGAGAGCTGGGTTCAAATCCCTACTCTGCCTGATTTAGACAAAGGCCTTAACGAAGCTCTCCCATGTCCTACTGGAGACATTGAAAGATACCTACCACAAAATACTCTATAGCCTACTGGTTTGGAAATACACCTAGGAGGTAGAAGACTGGTATCAAGTCACTGCTGCAAATCAGACTGACTGAGGATTTGAACCTGGCTCTCCCAAATATCGGATGAGTGCCCTAATCAGTGGACTATAGGATATAAGGGAGAAATCATCTCTCCCTCAGCTTTTTGTGAGAAAGGGCTGACCTGGCTCAGGCACTTGACCCCAGGAAAGGGCTCACGTATGCGAAATCTGACCAGAGGGAACTGCCTCCCTCTGGCCTGGAGTGAGGTTCCTCGCTCACTTTGATGGGGAACTTCAGCCACACTCCTTTCCTCAGCATTTCCTATTGACTAGCTTAGGCAGTTCACTGCTCAACATGCTGGCTTTCCTGAATCCCATTCTTAGGCATCTAACACTCCCCTTGCATTGTATAGGAAGTCTGGGCACCTAAGTTGAGGCTGTATATTCCAGTAGGAAGCAGGGTGCCTTTAAACATTAGGCATTGCAAGGCTGTCTAAGTGCCCTTAAGCCCCAAGATAGCTAATTTAAATTAGTTATCTTAATGTAAAACCACACTCTTTTGCAGGGAAGACATAGCCAGAATCTTGGGAAATCCATATGAAATATACACGTAGCCACTAGATGTCAGTGACTCAGTGATGTCAGATATTGTTGCCTCTTCTAATGAAGGCAAGATTAAAAAATGCAGGTTCAAATATTTTGCATGACTTTCTAGTTTAGTTTGTAACAGAAATATCCTTGTTTCACAATGGGTGGGTGTTTCAGGGTGTGTAAACAAGGGGAGAATGTTGCAAGAAGGTAATTTGCCTAAGCAATTTCTGAACTGGCTACCAAACTTTAACACCCCCATCGTGAATGTTTTATTCTAAATACTTACAGGCTCAGTTGTGACTGTGCCCTACTCTGTGTGGCTGTGCAAGTCTTACCCAGGCACAGGTTAGGAAGGACAGGGTGTGGCGCAGAAAGTAGGTGGAGCTGGCTAGATGTGGATGGGAAGTAAACTGTGCCTGGTAATGGGTATCTCATCCCAGCAAATTATGCCACTGACAGTGTTGATTGGTGTATTGGAAGGTGGAGTCCAAGGCTTTGCCCACACCTCACCACCTACTTAAATAGTGTGGGGGTACGGGGAGATGGTATTGGGTGCACAGCAGCTACTTATTCCTGTGTGCCTGGATCCCAAGTCCCAGCAGTTCTCTCAGGATCAAAAAGAAGGTGATGGTTTTACTTCCCTTTATACTTCTTCATGTGACATTCAGTGAGTGCAGGGAGAATCTAGCCCATTGAGTTCAGTAGGTCTACTTGTAGAGTAAGATACTACTCAAACCATGTAAAGGTGGCAGAAAAAGGCCCAGAGTAATTGACATTTGCCATTTTTTGCTGTGTGTATGTATAAAATATATAATTTCTCAATCTTCATATGAAAAGTAAACCAGGATGTCAGCCAGTATGTATTTACCATCTCCTAAAAAACCGCTCAGGAGAAGTGAGTGCTGGATGCTCCGGGACATATGAATCCCGCTATTTTACAACCTTAAGTCTCCTCCCCCAGCAAGTGAAGCTTTCATTAATAGCATGGAGATTTAACATGTTACACAGAAGTAATCGGCTCTAATGTGGTGACAGAATATAGTTCATAGTATGTGTAGTAAAAAGTACTTTCAAATTAATGATTTGGCTTGTTTTACTGTGACACTCACACAAATCTCATTAAAATATGTTGGCAGATGGTGCATTTCTCAGACAACAGCTTAAGATCTCTTCTCAATAAGTTACAACTCTTTGTTGGGATACTTTGCTCTCCACCATTGGATATCCGGAAATAGTATTTAGTGGTAAGGAGAAGGTTATTTGGCTGTAATTCAACTGAGAGCATGGAAGTTGCTTATGTTGATTGTTGCTGCAAATGCTCAGGCTTGGAAATCCCTGCCTCCTACTAATAACTACCCAGATTATCTTTCTTCATAAACTCTCTTGGCTCTTTTCTTCTTTTAATTTGTCATGGATACAGGTATTCTTTAATACAAAATTTTCCCACTTTCAGCTTAGTATCTCTGTAATTCAAACACATGCGTTGCTGTGGTTCATTATCTGAGCACAGAACAAAGATAAATTAGGCAAACATCTAGCCTGAAATTTGGTATATTGCTATTTATTTATATGTGGCCATCTCAGGGTATTATAGTTATTTTGGGAAGGAGGGGAAATTGGGGAGCAGGATATGGGAAGTGGGATATAGTATAAGGAAAGAGGTAATAAATGTCATTCTGAAGGTGGGTGGCTTCATTCCGACATCTGGTAGATGGGAATTCAATAGCTGTCAGCCAGCAATAGAAAAAAGCGTACTCCCCTGTATATGCAAGTTTCTTCCCAGGTGCAATGAACTCCAGGGGCTCTGACAAATGCATCTGTTGTGGTAGGTCATGGTGTGGTCCTTGTTCATTCTGACACTGGTCGAAGGAAATTCGATAACTATAAGCCACCTCACTTTCATGTGCACGTTTCATCCCACGTGCTGTCCAATCCAATTTCCCTGATGAACGTAGCTGTCTCGGTTGGTTATGGTCATGATGATAGAGGGATAGCCAAGACCCAGCACACTAAGAAACTTGAAAATAATGATCAGGAGTAGGACCTTAAATTTGACCTGGAATTAGGCAGGGAGGCAATGCAGTGAATGGAACCCCAGGGTAATAACTCCTCATTACTGTTGTTCAAAAGATGTTCTGATACATTATGCCATTTGGAGTTTCTTCTTGCACTTGCTTTGAATTCCCAAATATGCTGCGTATTATTCGAGCCTTGAGGCGACTGTGCTGAGTAGGTTACTTTTATATGTAAGCATATGGCTGCTTCTTTCACTTTCTCCACCCACAAACTATCTCTGGTTTTTGTCTGTTTCATTCATGCATCTTCAAAATAAAAGAATTTGCCCAGGGCCAGGCACTAGGGCAGCTCAGCACCGGCGCACCCCCTGCGGGGGGGGGGGGGCTGCCCTGCAGGGGTAGGGGAGAGCAGGGAGGGAGGCTCACCTGCAGCCTCAAGTGAGCAGGCGGGAGGTACAGGTGGCAGGAGCACTGTGAACATGGGCTGGAGGATTCAGGAGGAGTACAGAGCAGCTGCGCAGCTGGCTGGAGAGAAGCGGTGCTTTGAAGGGAGGAAGGATAGCTCAGTGGGGGAGGGATAGCTCAGTGGTTTGAGCATTGGCCTGCTAAACCCAGGGTTGTGAGTTCAATCCTTGCGGGGGGCCATTTACAGATCTGGGGGAAAAATCTGTCTGGGGATTGGTCCTGCTTTGAACAGAGGGTTGGACTAGATGACCTCCTGAGGTCCCTTCCAACCCTGATATTCTATGATTCTATCTATCTTTTGAGACTTGGTGGGATAACTCACATGACTGGAGTACTGTCATGGATGGATATAAACTGTTCAGGAAGGACAGGCAGGCAGAAAAGGTGGGGGAGTTGTGTTGGATGTAAGAGAGGAATATGACTGCTCAGAGCTCCGGTATGAAACTGCAGAAAAACCTGAGGGTCTCTCGATAAAGTTGAGAAGTGTGAGCAACAAGGGTGGTGTCGTGGTTGGAGTCTGCTATAGACCACCAGACCAGAGGGATGAGGTGGATGAGGCTTTCTTACGGCAACTAGCAGAAGTTGCTAGATTGAAGGCCCTGGTTCTCGTGGGAGACTTTAATCACCCTGATATCTGCTGGGAGAGCAATACAGCAGTGCACAGACAATCCAGGAAGTTTTTGGAATGTGTAGGGGACAATTTCCTGGTGCAAGTGCTGGAGGAACCAACTAGGGGCAGAGCTTTTCTTGACCTGCTGCTCACAAACAGGGAAGAATTAGTAGGGGAAGCAAAAGTGAATGGGAATCTGGGAGTCAGTGACCATGAGATGGTTGAGTTCAGGATCCTGACACAAGGAAGAAAGGAAAGCAGCAGAATACAGACCCTGGACTTCAGAAAAGCAGACTTTGACTCCCTCAGGGAACAGATGGGCAGGATCCCCTGGGAGAATAACATGAAGGGCAAAGGGGTCCAGGAGAGCTGGCTGTATTTTAAAGAATCCTTATTGCGGTTGCAGGAACAAACCATCCCGATGTGTAGAAAGAATAGTAAATATGGCAGGCGACCAGCTTGGCTAAACAGTGAAATCCTTGCTGATCTTAAACGCAAAAAAGAAGCTTACAAGAAGTGGAAGATTGGACAAATGACCAGGGAGGAGTATAAAAATATTGCTCAGGCATGCAGGAGTGAAATCAGGAAGGCCAAATAACACTTGGAGTTGCAGCTAGCAAGAGATGTTAAGAGTAACAAGAAGGGTTTCTTCAGGTATGTTAGCAACAAGAAGAAAGTCAAGGAAAGTGTGGGCCCCTTACTGAATGAGGGAGGCAACCTAGTGACCGAGGATGTGGAAAAAGCTAATGTACTCAATGCTTTTTTTGGCCTCTGTCTTCATGAACAAGGTCAGCTCCCAGACTGCTGTACTGGGCAGCACAATATGGGGAGAAGGTGACCAGCCCTCTGTGGAGAAAGAAGTGGTTCGGGACTATTTAGAAAAACTGGACGTGCACAAGTCCATGGGGCCGGATGCGTTGCACATGAGGGTGCTAAAGGAGTTGGTGGATGAGATTGCAGAGCCATTAGCCATTATTTTTGAAAACTCATGGCGATCTGGGGAGGTCCCAGATGACTGGAAAAAGGCTAATATAGGGCCCATCTTTAAAAAAGGGAAGAAGGAGGATCCGGGGAACTACAGGCCAGTCAGCCTCACCTCAGTCCCTGGAAAAATCATGGAGCAGGTCCTCAAGGAATCAATTATGAAACATTTAGAGGAGAGGAAAGTGATCAGGAACAGTCAGCATGGATTCACCAAGGGGAAGTCGTGCCTGACTAACCTAATTGCCTTCTATGATGAGATAACTGGCTCTGTGGATGAGGGGAAAGCAGTGGATGTGTTATTTCTTGACTTTAGCAAAGCTTTTGATACGGTTTCCCACAGTATTCTTGCCACCAAGTTAAAAAGTATGGGCTGGATGAATGAACTGTAAGGTGGATAGAAAGCTGGCTAGATCGTCGGGCTCAACGGGTAGTGATCAATGGCTCCATGTCTAGTTGGCAGCTGGTTTAAAGCGGAGTGCCCCAAGGGTCGATCCTGGGGCTGGTTTTGTTTAATATCTTTATTAATGATCTGGAGGATGGTGTGGACTGCACTCTCGGCAAGTTTGCAGATGACACTAAACTAGGAGGCGTGGTAGATACACTAGAGGATAGGGATCGGATACAGCGGGACATAGACAAATTAGAGGATTGTGCCAAAAAAACCTGATGAGGTTCAACAAGGACAAGTGCAGAGTCCTGCACTTAGGACGGAAGAATCCCATGCACTGCTACAAACTAGGCACCGAATGGCTAGGTAGCAGTTCTGCAGAAAAGGACCTGTGGGTCACAGTGGACGAGAAGCTGGATATGAGTCAACAGTGTGCTCTTGTTGCCAAGAAGGCTAACGGCATTTTGGGCTATATAAATAGGGGCATTGCCAGCAGATCGAGGAACGTGATCGTTCCCCTTTATTTGACATTGGTGAGGCGTCATCTGGAATACTGTGTCCAGTTTTGGGCCCCACACTACAAGAAGGATGTGGAAAAATTGGAAAGAGTCCAGCAGAGGGCAACAAAAATGATTGGGGTCTGGAGCACATGACTTATGAGGAGAGGCTGAGGGAACTGGGATTGTTTAGTCTCCAGAAGAGAAGAATGAGGGGGGATTTGATAGCAGCCTTCAACTACCTGAAGGGGGGTTCCAAAGAGGATGGAGCTCGGCTGTTCTCAGTGGTGGCAGATGACAGAACAAGGAGCAATGGTCTCAAGTTGCAGTGGGGGAGGTCCAAGTTGGATATTAGTGAAACACTATTTCACTAGGAGGGTAGTGAAGCACTGGAATGCGTTACCTAGGGAGGTGGTGGAGTCTCCTTCCTTGAAGGTTTTTAAGGCCCGGCTTGACAAAGCCCTGGCTGGGATGATTTAGTTGGGAATTGGTCCTGCTTTGAGCAGGGGGTTGGACTAGATGACCTCTTGAGGTCCCTTCCAACCCTGATATTCTATGATTCTAAGGGGAAACTGCCGCTTCTCTCCAGCTGCGTGGCTGCCCCTGCTCCTCCCGAGTCCTCCAACCATGTTCGCAGGGACCACATTCCGAAAGGGGCTTTGGAGGAGGGGTTGGATAGGGGGTGGGGTCCCCGGGGGGCGGTCAGAGGACAAGGAGCAGGGGGGTTGGATGGGTCGGGAGTTCTGAATGGGGCAGATAGGGGACTGGACCCAGGCTGGTTGGGGAGGGCACAGCCTTCCCTACCCAGCCCTCCATACAGTTTTGCAACCCTGATGTGGCCCTCAGATCAAAAAGTTTGCCCACTACTGGTCTGGGTGATCAGATGACAGAAATCCTGTGATATAAAGGGTGCAATGGCATAAAATCTTATTAAGCATGTTGGCTGCCTTAAATAGCTTTTGAATGACATTCATTATCATAAATATTGAGAGAGCCTCTTTTGAGATAACAAATACATTTCTACTAGGCTATGTAGGAAGAGAGGAAGGATAGTTCAATGTTTAGGGCACTTGTATAGAACTTGAAGCCTGGTTTGTGGACAGTCAACAGAGGGAATCTAGCAAGTTAAGCTGCAGGGAGAGTCCGAGTCTCCTGCAGCAGTTTGTGAGGAAGGGAGTTGGGGCTTGATAAGAAGACCCAGCTGAAAGTTTTTTGTTTTCCTTTTGGGGGAAAAGGCAAAGAAGGCAGGCCAGGCGTTGCACCTTCTCCAGCTGCTCAGAGAGAAAGAATGGACAGTACCTCAGGGAGGAGGGGTCATGCCCAACTTAAGGCTGTGTGGAAGATATTTTCTAGTTATTTTGAACTTTGTGTTAATAAAACCAGACCCCAGGAAGGGCAGGCATTGAACATATGAAAGCCTCTTTTTGTGTTAAGGAACCAAGAGGAGGGAAACTGAGTCAGGATGCTGCAGAGCCAACCCTGGCCATGAGGGGGTGCTGAGGAGGCAGTTGACCCTATTAAACAATTTGATACAACAGTAATGTGGGCCATATACGTAAATTAAATACTGAAGTATTTTGTAGCCAGGCTTCATCTAAGTATTAAAATAAACAATGCTTCAGTAGTAGGCAAGTACAATTCCTATTGGACACTAATAACCACAAGTAGAATTATAAAACTGTAATATAAGTGCTGCATAAACTGCTTAAATATATGGCAATACTAAAGGATCAAAAGGATGAGTTAATAGATTGGATATGGAATCATGGTACATTGCATTATGTCAATATGACCACTCATTTGACCTGAGAAATATTAGAAATTACCCATTCCAGTTGAAGACTGAAGACTTGTAACTTAATTAAAAAAATAGCAAATGTCTTCTCTCTATGGATGCCATAGGCTGCTAGCTCCTACCAACCTTTCATGTGCTGATTGATCTTAAGTCAGTGCACAGAAAGCCAAGGGATGACAATAATTCATTCAATGAAAGTGTTCATTCAATTGCCAACAAGTTACATGGGCACAAGAAGAGAGGTTGAGATAGATGAGAGAATGTCATGTCAGAGCTGGAGCAGATATTGCCACTTTTGGGGGGAAAAAATTGTTGACTAGTAGAATTTGTTTGGGATCCGGCTGGAAGTTCAGCTGAGGCAACTACTTCAAACTCACACTAAAATAAATTAAAAAATACAGGAAGCAAAAACCACTTTTTTTTTTAAAAATAGAGGGATTTCAATCTGTTTAAATCTTCTTATCCCCACATAAGCATTTAGCAGCTTTCACACAGATCAAGACATTTCTTCCAAAAATGAAGCATGGCTGTTCTGTGAATGCTCATGTGTACAGCCTCTGAACCTTTTACCTTTACCCAAGCTCCAGCGTGCTTCTGAATGTTATACTCCATCTTGATCTCTCTCTGATGGGCCTGATGATGAGCTCAGAGACCAATGTATGTTTTAATTAGAATTTAGTCCGCCTTCACATGGTTGAGCCATACCAATAGGTCTTAAAACCATGACAAATATATCTCCCTCCAAGTTTACAGTAACCTAATTAAAGCTTGGAAAACTGTAAAATATTCATGTTTATAGAAAGAATGAAGTGGATAGACATTAAAGGGTTTGTTTATTATATTTCATTTACCACATAATTACTCATTAAAAATCTGATTCTTACTTATACTTCCGTATCCATGCATTGTATTTCCAGCTATTTATAAATGTTGCCTGATGGTGACATACTGGCCGATATTCAAGTCTGACTGTCTCTAAATGAGCTCGGGCATGACATTGTGAACCTGGCCAGCTGCCTCAGGAATGAAATTTCACCTCTGCTGTTCAGCTGCCTCATTTGGAGCTCAATAACAATTTCTGTGGAAATTTCATCAACATGAAGGTAAAGATGGATCCCCTGAGTCTCAGCTCTTGCCCAGATGCAGGGTCAGCTGTCCTCTGCCAGGAAGAATAAACCTAAGGATATGTAACAATAAATGGCGTGTGTGTTTAGAATCATACCTTCCTTGCCAAAACACAGACCGAAAAGATTAAAAATGCTGAGAAATCAAGCTATAATATTCTTGTATATAGCAGTTTTCCTTATCTATAAATCCGTTTATGGGTTATATTTATGTTGGAGAATGTTAATAATAGAGCTGTTTTAATTAGAGCTCTGCAAACCCTCATTACACTCACACTTTTCCAGAAAAGTTTGCAAAAATTCAAGTCAAAGTTGGGTATGGTCGCTCTCGGTGTGAGTTCTGTAGCCTTTACAAATTGTTTTCTTTGTCCATACATATAAGCTCTGTATGGCCAGGATCCTTGATTGGGATTCCTAAGTATTACCATAATACAAATACATGATAAAATGTATTGTTATTTATGATCAAACCATTGTTACCATGATCAGATGATGGATTTCTATGAATTAGGCCAAATTCTTCTCTAGCTACACTGGTATAACCTTAGTGACTTCAGTGGGGTTTACCAGTGTAATAAAGAGATTTTGGCCCATTAGAATTACAGGGAAAAACTCCAAAGCCAAAGAGAGAGATTTAGATATTGTCCTTATTTGTCAAGAGTTCAGGGACCTGAGTAGTCGGTAGGAGAATGAGTAGCCTGTGTATAAGACACAATTTTGAGAATGAATAGTGAAAACAGCTATCTACTGTCAGAGTGTCATATTTGGGCTTCTGAATCTGTGTGCTTTCAGGGGAGGAAGGGAGTTAGAAAGAATAAACTTTTCACTACTTTCTAATGATGCTGCATTGCAATTAATTTTGGCTAAAGAAACTTATTGGAGCCAATAGTATTCACCTCACCACAAATGCCTGAATCCATGTCTGCTAGATCACTGCAGTGGGATTTCTAATGCATTAGTTGTTAGTCATAAAAACTACTGGATTCTGAAATCCAGGCTACAAATCAATCCTACATTGCATTTATCATATTTCCTATAGCTGTCTAGTGGTTTATTTATTCCCTCTGTAGTATCAAGTACTAAAACATGACCAGAGGCTGCAGTTTATGGGACCCATGATGTCTTCTCTGACAATCTGATTATTGCTTTCTCATGGCTTTTTAACAGAATGAAAAATAATCTTTTAATGTGAACAGTAGGACCTCATTCACATAACACTTTCTTTTCTCCCAAGTATATGCCCACTTATTTCACATGAACGTTAATGGGAGTTGTGTGCACATTTCGAGGGGAGTGATTACCAGTAAAACTCATTTTAAATATATAAGGTATACGACCTATATAAATGGCTCTCATTTTCATAGCAGTTTTTTCTTTCCTTCTATGCACTAACAAGTAAGCTGTCAAAAATAGGAAGATGCCCACGGACGTTATCTGGATCTTGTCTTACATAGTGAAAAGAAATAGGCTTTTAATTAGTAAACAAAACCAACCGGTGGTGTGTTTTTTTTTTTTTTTTTTTTTTTTTTAATCTGGCTCCAGTGTTAGTTTTTTTTTATAACTTGATGAGACTAAGTATGAACTGCATATCTATTGATACATCTTCCCTCAGCTCTTTTTATATCTTCTATAAATAATGCATCTATTTAAATCAGGAAGATGGAGTTAATAACTTTGGAGTATAACTGGGTTAGATGAAGTTAGTCACGGACTATTTGTCTGGCTCCATGACCTGTATATTAATATCATCAAAGTGCTTTCCTAGTCCAGTCTCCCTAATGTTTTCCCATGTCTTGGTTTCTCTCCCAGTCAATAAATTTTATTTACTGCTATTCACAAATAGGTGTAAGCCCTGGATAACAGTCATAAAAAGGAGAACAGGAAGATTTATGGCATGTGGAATTTTAACAAATTAAAGACATTTCTTAATTATTGCTCAACTTTCAGTGGAAAATGCCAAGCTTCTTAACAAACCAAACAGAAGCCAAAAACAAATTTCAATATCCGCCTAGAATAAAATTGAATTATGCAATTACTGGCTCAGAGAGGATGTTTCTTCCTAACCCCAGCCAGTTAAGAGTTGGGATATACCCTGAAACATGAGGGTTTATAGCCTATATATATATATATATTGATTGTATGGGAAAAACACCTCAGAGGAAAAATATGCAATGTCTCTGAGTTTATTTGTGTATACATTTGTGTCTGTGTATATACAAACTTATACATAGTAGGTAAAAATTTCAAAAGTCCCTAAATAGCTATTGAAAGCAGGACATAGACTTCTAAATCTTTTAGATGTTTAATAAATTTTACCCATAATATGTTTGTGTGTGTAAATATCTATCTACAAACTCATATTCTATTTATGTATATACATTTGATTTGTCCAATCTACGCAGTGTAGAACCACTAGATGCCAGTGTGACCTAAGAAAGAAAATAAACCTATGGTTCAAGGTCTGCATCAAATCCAAAAAACATAAACAATTTCAGAAAAGGTGTGGTGTCTCAAACGCTGCCATTTTAAATGCCCGTTTAGAGCCAGACAGAACCAGACTGATAAGAATGATTCCTTGAAGCCCAGAGTTTAGCCCAAATGGGTTAAAATACTTTGAGGTGTGTCAGATGTTCATAATGCTGGTGCTAAAAACTGACTGAGTTTTCATATGAAAAGAAAATCTTCCCCCACACAGCAGGAAAATCCCTTTTAATGTTTCTGTTTTATGTAAGATGACAATTGCTGCATTTCCACTTTTTCTTCCTCATAAAAAAGCAGCCGCTAACATATTAGTTGCAATGTTGCCTGTCAGTTTCCCAACTTGCCTTTTCAATTGGTCAGTCATAAACTGACAGTGTGCTATTTTTCCTTATAAATGATGTGATACCAGCCTTATGCAGGAATGTGTCTCCTGGCAGCACATACTGTACAGGCCTTATGGTTTCAGAGCAGGGTTTCTTTGAAATTCCATTGTTTTTTCTGAAACTATACAGAGCAAAAATTTGTGAGAAACATAGTCTCATGATCAGGGCCAGCTCTAGGTTTTTTGCTGCCCCAAGCAAAAAAAAAATTGGCTCCCCCCCCCCCCCCCCGCCCCGCACCCTCCTGCTGTCATTCAGCAGGAATTTTTGATGTGCACAGAACACAGACAGGATTGGTTCCCATATGGTTACAGAACTGCAGTAAAGTGGAACAATTTTCAGCTTCTGTGATTGAAGGCTATCTGGATGCATATTATAAGACTGTCCTACATATATGAGGAAAAGTTGAGGTGCCTTTATTATTCTTTTGTTCCATTCTTTGTTTCTATGGGGAATTTGCCAATGCAATATCACTGTCTTCCTTTTAAACAAATAAAACTAAAACTTAAAAATAATAATAATAAAAAGCAATGGCTGTTGAAAATAGCAATTCCAGTCCTAATAACCATTGGGAAGCATTTCTTGCTCAATTTATTCTACTTTTTCCTACAGCAAGTTACTGTGGATTAGTATATTTGATTTGGGAGAAATTAAGTAACAGCTGCCCAAATTGAGCTTGAGCACTCCTGAATTTTGAGGGTGTTCAAATCTGGAAGGCAGGTGCTGGATTCCCTTTCTGAATATTAGCTAAATCTGGAAAAGAAAAGTCAATTTCTGCTTCCATAGCTCAGAAGTGTAAATCCTCCTACGTGCCTGGTACTGTATCTAAAGCTGCCCAGTCTAGTAGAGCCTCCCAAATTTGCAGCCCTAAGCACCTGCTTGCTTTGCTGGTGCCTAGAGCCAGCCCTACTCATGATAAATGCTGAATATCAGGAATAGTTTTCTGACCGTGAACTGTATTAGGCTCGCACATGGTGGAAACCCAAACTCTAATGTATTTGCGGTTTTGGATGAGACCTTAGTTGATCTGACTGTTGCCTTTCTGCAGCTCCTTGGACATACCAAATTCTTTAAGTCCCACTTCAAAAGTCCTTATCACAAACTTCCACCCCCTTCCTTGGATTGAATATTTGCAACTTTTGGATTGCAAAATTTAGAGTGTGCTTATTTTTTTGGATGCAAAACTTTAAATTCAGAGCAGACTATACCTCAGGGTGAAGTAAAATCCTCTCTTCCCACATTATTTGCTTTGTGATATTTTGTTTACAGTGAGGCTTTTCTTCTATCCCAGCCACATAACAGTATATAATTACTTCTGCCAGGATGCCCCACAGAACATAAATAATAAATGACTAATTCAGTGTTACTGTGGAGACAGAGTTTCAGATTGTCTACAAAAACAAAAAGGTGGGAACTTGCAAAACTGCAGGAATAAAAAAACTGAATATAGAGAAATCAACAAAAATGGGAACTCAGGCACCAAAAGACGCACAATGTCTCATAGTAGGGGTAGCAGAGCCAACAGAGGGATCAGGGCATAACCTATTCAGATTGCTGTGAGTAAATTAGAAAGGTGCCTGCCTAAAAATTGCAGCATATAGAAATAGCTCCTATGTCTACCTACCTGCAGAGGAATGAAATCAGTTCCATGATGCTTCTTGGGGCACCCATGGCTGTGAGTCACCTTGTTATCACCTGCTTCTGGAGTGAGGGAGTCTTGCTTGTGCCAGCTCTCTAACTCAACCAGCCTGTCAGCTGCTCAAGCACTCTCCTTTGGGCTACACCAGACCTGGCTTCGTCCTGTTGACCATAGATGCTCCTCTGTTCCCAAGTCCCTTCAAAGTGTCCTCCTGTGGTATCCAGCCCCTGATCACTGGATACCCACAGAAAACCCAGATTGTCTATTCCCAAAGGAATAGGGTACCCCAGTTTACCAGTTTTACCTTCGCTCACAGCTCCTGTATCACACACAGCACTTGAGTTCAATTATAGTGAAACAAAAGAAGCCCGAGACCCCCGAGCCTGAACCAGCTGACCTGGGCTAGCTATGGTCATGCCGCACGGCTTTTAGCCCCATGTAGATGTACCCTTAGTCTTTCTCCACCCTATGATATACTGAATCAATCTTTTGTCTCTACTCACAGACAGGGCGATCCCCTAACTATCCTATCATTCCTTTTCACTTCCACATACTTTCAGTGTTTGTAGTTTGTCTTTCATGGTTTTCCACTGACTTTTCTGGATTGGTGCAAAAGTAGACGATCAAAAAATAAATTACATTATTGGCTAGCCAGGGTCAGGTGACAATTCCTTCCCACTTTTATGGGCCAACATTGAGAGATATGAGTCCCTGGTGACTCACTTTCACTCCAAGACCTAAAGGGTATCATTTTCAATATAGTTACATTATTCCTTAAATACTACCCATACACACATCTCGTAATGATTATAAGTATCAATAAGTTACCAGCTTTCAGCAGACACCTCATATGTTCCACTTTAGGTATAAATACTACGAAAGCAGTGTATTAGGTATAGTGGGTTTGTCAGGTCTGAGTCAGGAATTGCTTGTAAAGAATCGTGAACCCTTTGCCAGTGGGCACCAATAGGCCAGTACCTACAAGGTATATACTTACCTGGTGACACCTGAGAAAAGCCAGGCTCGAGTTTAATAGCCCAGTTTTATACACAAGAATGACTTGCTTGGGGTTGTACTTACAGTATATGAGCTCAGTGAACAATAGCAACTAAAGAATAAAAAAAATATACTGTAGAAAAATAAAGAAGGGAGAAGGTCAAAAAGACTTTTAACTTTGCTATGTGGCTCATAGTGTCTGCTAGCTACTTCTTTGTTTTGAAGACAAAGATGGTTGATCCATTCTGTGCAAATTAAGGATAGTTTTGAGGTTTCCCTGCACATTGCTAATGTGTCCCTCAGTTGGCTAAAGCTTGGATGCAGCTGCTATGTAGGATTATGAATTTTGAATTTTATAACAGGGTGGAATGCCCCTTTAAGTGCCAATGGCCAAGACTCAGCCAGCCCTGTTCATTAATCAGATCCAGCTGAGCAGGGGACAATTGTTCCCTATAAGAACTGAAGGAAAAACGGACAGGAGTGGGAAAGAGAAGTTGTAGGCTTTCCTTGGAACTAGGTAGATAGGCCAGAAGCTGAGAGGCCTGGGTTGTGAGATGCAGAGACTTGGGAGCAAGAGGAAGGCCAGGGGAGTGCCCCTGTGGCTACTGTCCTGTACAAGGGGGAGGGAGCTGGGGAAAAAGCATGGGAGGGATGTGAGACTTTTATTAAGACCAGCATGGGCAGACATTTTCTGTGTTATTGCTTTGCTTTGTTTGGTCTCTAGGAGGGGACTCTGGCGGTAAACCCAAGAGCCTTCCAATCTGAAGGATGACTGAGGCTGATGAAGAGCCTGGAGTCAGGGAAAGTGGTGAAGCTTGAACCTTTTGACGTATGGTATTGCACTTTTGAGGTGCCCTTATTAATAAATTAACCTGTGATATAGGTGTTACTAGCCTGTACTGGCTGGTGTGTATGTAATACCACCACACTCTGCAGATGGAATGTCAAATCTTCTTTTGTGTTTGTGATTGTTTCATTCTAATGGCCTACTAAGAGCTAATAGCAAATGGATATTCTCCTTTAGCTTGGATGTTGAAGAATTGTATGCATAGGGGGTTTTGTTTGTCTTTTTGGGAGGGGAGTAGGGGCCTCTGAATACAGCTGTATGAATATCTGTCAGAAAACTAAATGATACTCATCTTACTCACTTTAAGTTTGCAAAACTTCAGAGGAAAAAATCCAGTGTCTTGTAAATCAGTTTTAACTTGATAGCCATTTCCTCAAGGCTTAGGTACATTGTTTTTTCCCAGATGGCAAAATATTTAATGCAGCCTCTCTTGGTATATTTATCATATCAATTTCAAGCTGAGTTTGAAACAGATCAAGTTCCCTGATATTTATTCAGGCTTCGAGATTGGCAGAGACTACTGCCATTTGTTTTCTCAGGTCTGTGTCAGAGGGAGGGGAAAAATATACATCCAAAACATGGTGTGAATGGCAGACTTTGTGCTGCCATTACCAAGGTTGCAACATAGGGAACAAGTCACTGGCTGTCCCTCCCTGAATGAGATCACACATTGTGTATGTTGGGGTGGGGACTGAGGTTATTGGCGTTGGGGGAGCAGGAGGTTCTGTCACAGAGCCTTCTGGGAAAAAGGAGGATTGTGTAGGAATGGCGAACCATTGCTCCTGGAAGTTTCCCTATATTTGGATAGTACTGATAAACATCAACACTTGTAGATGTTTATCCAAAATGATGCACGCTTTGAAGGGCCCGCTATTTTGAATATTATGAGATGAATGAGGGTCCCACATTAAACCAACCTCAATACCAGTAAAATGCATATTGAAATATGAATGTGTCCTTTTATATGTAGTTTAGCTTTTGTGAGGTACTGCTTTACTTCATGAACTTTCATGGTAAGTTTTCAATGGGAGGTCAGTTTATGGAGTGCTGCCATGGGATTGGCAAGACAAAGCTCCATGGATATATAACTGGAGAACACACACAAAGGGAGCAAAACTTTGAAATGACAATCATGTAGGTGTTTGTTGTGGCGTACCAATGGCTTGGTTGTATACTGTGCTATAGCAATTGATGTTGACTTACTGTAGTAAAATAAAATCCATGCCCAGGCACTCAAATGCTCAAACACACATTTTTCTTCTATTTCTTGCTTTATTCTTTACTAATTTTTAGTTAAAATGTCTTTTTTGTCAGCGCATTGGAATGAAAATAAAACATATCAAGACAGTGAGCACCTGGCCCTGGGGCATGTTCCTACTCACTACAGACACTTTCAAACAAAAAAGAATATTTGTTGTTAATTAAAGATAAGCTAGATGTCTCTGCTGTAAGTACAAAGTACTGAAAATTAAATCCATCCCCTCATTCTTAAATTCTTTGCATATCTAGGGTAACACCTACACAAGCTTTCTGTTCCTCCTTAACATTTTTTATTTTAAAAAAGTCTACTTTAAATTGTAAAAGCTCCTGCGTACATGGAATCATTCCAGTATCATTTACAGCTTGCTGTAGGGATGATTCCTGCTCCCGTCTGCATGAAGCATACAAACAAATGCAGTGTAATCAGTATTATGCTCTGTATGTGTGTATATATATCTCCTCAATATATGTTCCACTCTATACGCATCCGAAGAAGTGGGCAGTAGCCCACGAAAGCTTATGCTCTAATAAATTTGTTAGTCTCTAAGGTGCCACAAGTACTCCTGTTCTTTTTGTGTTCCTTCAGTTAGTATTTGTCTTAAGCTACTGCTTCAGTCAATGTAACTTACGTTGTTCAGGGGTGTGAAAAAGCCACCCCCCTGAGTGACGTAAGTTACATGAACTTAAAGCGGTGTCTACATCATGCTATGTTGGTGGGAGGTACTCTCCTGCTGACGTAGCTTCCACCTCTCATAGAGGCGGAGTAATTATGCCACTCTCCCGTTGGCATAACCGTCTTCACCAGACACGCTGCAGCGGCGCAGCTGCATTGGTACAACTGCACCAATGTAGCGCGGTAGCGTAGACTAGCTCTTAGATACAGCTAAGAAATCCCATCAGTCACTGAAGTATCAGCCTCCCTTGATACAAAATATTAATGGGGGGGGGGGGAGAACAGTAGCATATTTCCTTTTAATGTCCTTCTTCAGCTACCCAGCAACACAGTTAGCTTCCGTAATTGTAGCACTGAGTCCCACAATTCCTAACACTGCTGAAATAAATTTGCAAAAAAACTCTAGATTTTTAAAAAGTTATTACATTGCTTTTTGTGTGTTGCGATTTTTTTTTAAATTTTTTTTCCTGATGACGTGTTGCAGTCCTGCTGGTCTAGGTTATAGATAAATCGCACTCTCATGCTAATGTCTAGCGACTGTGTAACACTGATATCGCAGAACACAGCAAATCTATGATTATAGTTGAAAACAGTAGGGAGAAGACAAAATAATGCTGCTTCTACTATTTCTTTCTTTGATTCAAATCTTTTTTTCCTCAAATATTTGACTATAGTATCAGAGGGGTAGCCGTGTTAGTCTGGATCTGTAAAAAGCACCAAAGGGTCCTGTGACACGCGTCTGACGAAGTGGGTATTCACCCACGAAAGCTTATGCTCCAATACATCTGTTAGTCTTTAAGGTGCCACAGGACTCTTTGTTGCTATTTGACTATAGTAACTTTGATAAACCAAATAAAGCATTTGAAATTTCACATTAACTAGTGGAGCTATTTTGTCTGGAAATATAAGACCTTAAATAACTAAATAAATAAAACCTTTTTATTTTACTTTTGTAATTTCAAAATAATATGATAGCTCATTCTCCCTGAAGTAAGAAGTATCTTACTGTTCAAGTAGCCCTATGGATTTTGGTGGGACTCTCTGAGGAGTAATACACTACTTTTACTTTGAGTAAGAGTATGATAAGCTTGCTCTGAGGAACTGAATTTTAAACATAATTCTGTGCTTAATTTGCATGCAAGTACTGTGAAATTAAAAGGCAGGCAATGCAAATCAGATGCAAGGAAATAATTTTTTCACACAACATAATTAGACTGTGGAACTCTCAGCCACTGAAAGAGGCCAATAACTAAACATGATTCAAAAAGGGCGCAAGAATATCTAGAGTCATGATAATAAACATTTTGTGGAAGGGATATTAAACCTTCAAGATTAAAGCCAGTCTCTAACTATTAGCGATCAGGATGAAACCTCAGGAGGGTGGCAGATTATCCCACATCTGCCTACTGCTGGATTCTTACACCTTCTAAAGCACCTGTTGCTGGCCACTGTCAGAGACAGATTACTGAACTAAATGGATCTTGGGTTTGATCCAGAATAGCAATTCCTATGTTCCCAATTAGGCATATAATGTAGGTCCTTATTTTGCATGCATGTCAAAACGGTTAAAAATCAGGACCTTGGATCAAGGACTGGGACTTGTGTACTAGTTTGAGAGACCCTCATTACTAGACTACAGAGTTATTCTCACTCTCTCTTTCTGGCTCATGGAAAGTGAAACAGCTTAATCTAGAGAGATTGAGATAGTTCCACCCAGAATACCCCATAGTCTAGTGTTAGAGGACTCGCATAGGAGAAGTGGGTTCATGTCCCTGCTACAAATCAAACAGAGTGGGGATTTGAACCCAGCTCTCCCATATCCCTGGTGATGGTCTAACCACTGGGCTATTGGATGTAAAGGTACCTGCCCCTTCTCTTCAATTTCTTGTGAAAAAGTGCTGTCCTGGCTGAAGCATGTAACTTCAGGTGAGGGTTCACAGAGGGGAATTGCAAGTGGAGATAGGTGTCTCCCTCCAACGCAGAGTTAATTGTCCAACTCCCTTTGAGGGGCAAGGCTTACATCCCACTCCTCTCCTTAGGCATGCTCCCACTCAGCTTGCTGGCTCTCTGAATTCTGTTCTTAGACACCTAGCTGATGGGGAGCCGGGGCCTCTAACTCAGGGCCGAGAAGTCCACCGGGAGGCATGATGCTGAAAGTTATGGAGTCAAGTTCCCTTTGTGGATCTAGCCCTAGATGCCTAAGTCACTTTTGAAAATGGAATTTAACTGTATAAATCACTTAGGCCTTTCAAAGCTGAGTGGAGCAACATCTGAATAGCATTAATAATCTAGGCCTTTATGCCTTAGGTCTTTCCTTCTCTGACTGGATAAATACTACTTCCTTCCAGATCTCCTCTTTATTTCAACCAGCTCATTCTCCCTGTTTCTTGCTCAGTCAGTCATTTTGGTCTTATCTTTAGCTAGTGGTTAAGAAAACTGTTCTGTCAGATGCTGATCAGCCAGCAGGGAATGCTTAAAGCATCAGACCGACAGCACCTCCTCTGCCTCACAAGAAACAAAATGCATAATTCTCCCAGCTAGCCTCCTGCAGCCTGGAGGGCCTGGGATTCAAAGATTATTTGAACTCTCCCAGATGGCAGTGCAACATCCTGCCGTGACACCATGCCAGGCAGCTGTTCTAAGGATGTTTCCTCAGCTTGATTTTTTTTTTTCTTCTTTTAACTCTAACAAGGCTCCATGTCTATGTGTCTTTGCTGTCTCACTCATGCGCTCTTTCTCTCACCCTTTCTCCCTCCCCCCACATTCCAAAGGCTTGCTGATTTGCATAATGTACCTTTCTTGGTTCACAGAGCAATACAAAGACAACCAATCAAACAAAACATGTAGTTAAATGGATTAGATTTATTTGGTGATGTTAACAATGTGTTCATCTTAACCTGGAATGAGTGAACATCAAAAGAATAAGGGGTCAATTTGGTACAGATGTCTGAACATATTTAGAATGCTACATATTACTATACCAAATGCTCCCATTGAAGTGTTTGGGGGAGAGGGTAGTTTGGTAAAGGTGGGCGTGTAGAAGGCTGGATTGAAGGGTTCAGAGTTAAGATTGTGATGCATCATTAGCATTAGTTCTGCTAATGGTAAGGTATGTGTCTGGGATGGAGGAATATAGGGTGTGTACCCTTATGTAGCTTAATTTTAGGCAACTTGCTTTTGTGGGGTTCTCTCAGGTGTGTGATGTGTGTAACCATAAGTGCTTCACAACAAAATATTGTGTGTATTGTATTATATCAAACTTTCAGTTCAGAAATAACATGGCTCATTGAATTTTGGGAGGAAGCTTTGAGCTTTTGAGACCAGTCTGACATTAGAAACTAAGGTGGCAGTATTTTTTTTAAATTATCATAAAGCCCTTTCCTGTATAATTCCTGAAGGTCCCACTTTGTATTAATATGTGAGAGAAGAGAATGGGGAAGTGACTATCAAAGAGTGATAGAGTGAAAGAAAGGCCATTTAGCTAAATGAGACTCCAGAAAGCCCCACCATTCATACAGTTTAGGTTTGCCTTGACAGTCTCTGGGGAAGTTCTGGAAAAAACTATTAGTTTAATACCAACCTTATCACAAGGAACCAGAGCAATAATCTGAAAGAAAAGCCAGAGTCAGAACAGCTTCTTGCAGGCAGGGGAAGGGGAAATTGCTTCTTCGGAAAGGGGAGAGTAGAAAATTGCAGGATGCTTTCAAGGAAACAATTTTTTAAAATTGTTTTTGAGTGGTAGTAAGTACTTTATTTCAATGTAAAATGCCATGTGCTGTATGTTACTCAATGCAAACATATTCCCATATGTAATAACAGACCATATGAATAATGGCATAAAGGGATATAAAAATATCAAACAGGCATTTGGTAGACGCATCATGAGATCTACAGCTATTAAAGTTTGTTACAGTATTTATGAATGCTTCCAAAGGGAGTTCTGCAGAGTCATTACAATAAAATGCAAACAGCTCCATTTTGTTTCCATTTTGGAGACTGGTTCAGGCAAAATAAGAACTTGCTCAAATGTTTGCTTATCTGCTATGCCAAACTATATCTGAATCAGTTTATGTAAGTCCTTCTCCTCTCCTCTTCTGTGGTCTCTATGGTGGGCTCTCCTGCTGCTTAAAACTTCCCATGTCCAGAGCACAGAGTAAAATATATATCAGGATCCTCAATTAAATTCTAATAATACTATCAGTAACTAACATGGATATCTTTTGAGGATCTCAAAGCACTTTGATAACTTAAGTGAATTAAACTTTTCTCTCACCCATATAAAACAGGTATGTAAGTATTGTTATCCCCATTTTACTCATGGGAAAAGGGGAACAGAAAAGTTGAGTGACATGGCCAAAGTCACGCAGCAAGTTTGTGGTTGAGGTAGGAATAAATCCAAGAATTCCTGGCTAGAACTGGGTGAATAACTGATTTTATGATCCATAGGCAGTTCTGAAAAATTGGGGCGGGAGGGGGGAAATGGATCAAACTGAATCTGAACATAGAGAAAAAGTTCTGTGAATTGGGAAAAATGCATAATTGAATAACAGATTTAAACTTGCAATAACTGATTGCATGTTCAGTGCATAGCTAACCATATGAGAATAGAAACACATGAATTACAGGGACAATCACAATAATTGCATGCACAAAATAGAATTGCACATGTGGTCAAACTCTATGTTGTAAGCTAGCCTTTGAAGAATAAATGCTGCCCAAAATATAACAAACATTACTATGTATTTTTTAGGTAAAAAGATTAGTTAACTAATGTATGCTCACAGAGCATCATATCCCAATTTCTTGCATCTTTTCCTGATGCATCAAGCATAAAGGTAAACTATTGGATTAGATGGACCAACTGTCTGATGTAAAATATCAGTTTTAATGTAAAAGATAAGTATTGACTGAAAAGTTATAGCTCAACTTGCAGCTAGCTTTTTATAATAGTCTTTTCTAGTGTTGCAAGTTCAATTTTTGTTCTTTCAGTAGCATCCAGCCAAGGGCTATGTCTTCCTCATTGCTGGACATGGTCAAAGTACTGTCCTTTTTTCATCCAATTATTGCAAAAAATGGGATAAATCTTGATGTTTTGTATTGAAGCAAAACTCTCATTTGAGTTATAGGAGTTTTGCCTGAGAAAAAACTTCAGGATTTGGCCCATTGACTTCGGAGTATCTTTTGACTTTTTGGAAGTCTTAAGAATCAAGCACAGTTCATTTCATATGCAAATCCAATCACTAGTTGTTTTTTTTTTTTAAGTCTTGGAAGACTTCATGTATGTGCCAAGACCAGTTGAACTACCTCTAATATTCAAAATGTATCAGAACCAATTTTGCAAGACTGATGAAAGATTTAAAAGGGAGGAAAAAAGGGAAGGGGGAAATGAGTCTTATGATCTAATTGATTTTTAGAAGCCTGAGATACTTTAATATACCTGTAAGTGTGTGAATGTCCTGGTACTCTGTTACACTAAGGGGATGCTTTGGGGGACCCAGATCCATTGGCAACTCTAATCCTTAAAGACTCTATCTTCCTTTCTCTACTCTGGCCTTTTCTTTCTCCCGTTGCTCTTCTTGTGCCCATTCTTCCCTTCTTTTTTTTCTAGAAATCTTCATAAAGTGATACTGTCAACTGATAATGTTTTCCCAACAGATTATGATAAGAGGTTAGAGAAGAAACATTAGGTTGTTTTTGTTTCCTTACTTTGTGCATTTGACAGCATTTTATGCAAAGTCAGTGTCATTGTTTCCACTGTTTGTGGATCTTTCACAAAAGAACAGAGAAGAAAAGAGAACTATTTGACAGGACAATGTGATTGGAAATCCACAAAAATTGGCAAAGAGACTCAAGAGCAGGTGTAGTATCCAAAACTATTTCCAGCTCATTTTTAAAACCTCCAAATTGACTTTGTTTTGCAAACACCATTTTTAATAGTAACCTGAAACAGGAAACATTAATGTGAACTAATTGTCTTTTCAAGTATATTAGCAGGATCTACACTGGGCAGTTGGAGTGCAACACAGTAGAGTGCTTTACTAATCACACCCCTCTAGTGCATTTTGTGGCACTGTGTAGATAAATCCCTAGTTTATGCTGAAAACCAGGCTGGCTGTGACAAGGACAGTCTCATCTAGACCTGGTCCCACTCATGCTGTGGTGTGGGACACTTTGGAGAGGGAGCCATCAAGGCTCATCAACACTGAATAACTCTCCCCAGCTGGTGGAACCGATTTTCTGCGGGTAGGGTGGTTGACTTTGAATGACTCCCTACAAGCATGGGGGTGGGGTGAAGGAGCCTGGAATTCCCCCAGGAATACCCAAATGGGAAAAAGGAAGGGTCACAGAAAGCTGGAAGGGCTGCCAAGCCTATGGATGCTGACCAACCCCAGGCTAAAGAGGGTGCAGTCCGGATTTTGTTGTTTTTCAAGGATCTGTAGCTTTCTAGTGTGATTTGTAAAGAGTCAAGTGTCTTTGTTTAAAAAAAATCCTTTGCTAAGTCTGTGTTCCTTGCCTTCCTGCCACGTTTTCCTGAGGGGTTAACTTGAAACCATTACTCCTACAGCCAGGTTGACTCTGGGTGAACATATTTAAGCAACTGGGGACTCAAGAAGGCTGAGGTGCTCTTGCAGGGATCTAAGGTGGCTGTGTTGGGAGGTCCACTTCCCAGGAAGGGCATCAGACACCAGGTCTGTACCTGGGAGTGTGACTAAGAGATGCAGAGATAGGAAGCATGACCAGTCACTAGTCAGACTCAGGGGGTCTTGGAAGCATGTGGGGACTTGGGATCCACCTACGACAAACTTGTGACTGTCCCGAAGAGAACCTGGGCCAGGCTGAGAGAGGCAGTATTGGCATTCACATGAAAAAGTCTATCTCCCATGCAATTTTGAGACAGATTTAAGTTCAGATAGTTTGGATAAGCATTGGATGCCTAACTGACCTGAACCTCTGGAATCTTTGAGGTTCTCCTGTAATCACTGTAACATTGTAAAGTATAGATCATTGAGTGGACCCTTGAGAACAGCCTCCACATCATGATAGCCATGTCAATGTACAAAAAAGAACAGCATCCGTGGATATCATTTAATTTTAGTTGAATTTTCTGAACCTTTCACTCATTTAAATTTCTGCTTGCCACCTGCCTCCATCAAAAATCAAAATCTGCACTCTAAAGTCACTGAAAATTAGGACTCAAAGATCTATTTTGTTTCTCTGGCAGCTTTGAACTCAGACTGGGATATGAAGAATGACATCAGTTGTAGATTAAAGCGTCCGGGAAAACAGCAAAACCCCAATTCTGATAGCAATGTGGCAATCGTCTGTTCAAGTTGAAACACTGACACTTCTCTACAGGAGGCAAATTCCAATAGCACTGTCTGAAGCAGATCCCCTCTCAATTCAACAGATATTCTTACTTAGGTTTATCTTTCATTTGAGTGCTTTTTCTGCCCACTCATTTCCCAGTGTGTGAACTACTAACTGGAAAGGATATTGGCAGAACAGTGGTGTCAGAAGAAATTCAGACAGGCAGACCCATTGTTAGATGTATGTATGTATATATAATAGTAGTTAGCAACATGCTTCAAGAGGAGGGACATTAATCATTGTGAGATCAGAGAAACCGTCTTTCACCAGGATAATGGAGACTTTAAAAAAAAAGTGATAGAAAAGGATGGATGCAGCATTAGAACACATTTTCTAGGACTCAGGTTTCAGACTTAGTGATTTTTTTTTTTTTTGCCCAGTGCTTTTCTGCATTGTTCATTGTACATCATTCTAGCTAGTAACTTAACATGAAGGATCACATGAATGACACTACAGTCTATAGCACTATTGTGTCACAGAATTGATGTGATGACCTGTATGCTTAAGTGAGTAGATGCACGGACACACCCAGCCATGGGTCAAGGAATGAAAACTTTTTGAGGGGATTTGCTTTGTTCACCAAGAAATGATTAGAGAAAACCAGTTAGGTTTATTGCAAACAATCCAAACTCCTTCTCCTGCTTCATTTTTCATAACGAATTATTGTAGAGAGTGATGCACCACTGATCAAGCTGGGTAGTGTAGGTGCAGCAGTTAGTCTTTAGATCCTCAGAGAAAAGGTGCTGTGGCAGTGCAAAGTAAAGTTGTACTCAAAGCTACAATGCAGGTGATCAAAGAGTAAAGCTTCTGCAGGTGTGCAGTAGAATGAGGTGTTAATGGGATAGTGGGTGAACATAAATTAAAAGCATACAGCAGGTGTGTGATGGGGCCTTATAGACGAAGGAATAGTACAAATGCTGAGTTCTGCAATAGAGGTCATTTGAACATGATTTCTCTGTGCTGCTCCTTTTGACATGTTAGATCAAATTAGACATACAAAATCTAAAGGGACCATGTTATTCATAAAGTGGTAGCTAGTATCCTAGGCCCAGATTCAGAAAGGTATTTAGGTACCTAACTCTTTTTGAAGTCAGTGGGAGTCAGGTGCCTAAATAGTTTGAAAAATCTGGCACTAATTCATAAAGATTTTAATTATTGGTACAGTAGATAATTTTGCTTAGGTATTTTCACTGAAACACACTATGAAATTTAGTGCAACAGAATTAGTCCCAAATTTAGAAAGGTGTCTATATGTTCAGTTATTCTCCTCCCCCCTACTACCAATGCAGAGAATACATTTTTTTTTTTTTGGTAGGCAGGTAGGAGGGGAAAGCAGAAAGAGTACATGGAATCAGCAAATCTGTAGATATTGTAAGTCAGCATTAACTGACCATACCCACATCCTGACCATACCCTGATTGACTATGCTGTCTTCGGGCCCTCTCCTCGGATTAGCAAACAAAGATTGGTTTTGTAAAGAAATGTAGAAATAGAAGTAGGTTGTAAATTGAAGTTGATTGTAAGACTTATGAAGATTACATAGGATCAGAGCTTAAAGGGCCGGGGCCATAGAGGCAGTGGAAGCCCCGGGCCCTTTAAATAGCCCCCAAAACCCCGCTGCTATCCCAGGACTCTGGGGGCTATTTAAAGGGCCCAGGACCCCCCCGCTTCTACCGCCCCGGTCCATTAAATAGCCCCCGGAGCCCCGCCGCTACTCCTGGGCTCCAGCAGAGGGGCTCTGGCGGCTGGGAGCCCCAGGCCCTTTAAATTGCTGCCTGGGGAAGTTGGGCCGCCCCGGTACGGTGCACCGGCTCTTGCTGGTACGCCATACCGGGGCATACCGGCTTACTTTCACCTCTGCCTACATCCCTTGGCAATACACCTGGACTCAACTATTCTTATTGTTCTGATATCTAGCCTAAACGTGTCCTTCATTAAGGGAACATCATTAACTTTTACTTTCACTCACCAATTGAATTCTTTGACATTAACTAATTTAAAAACTTCCAGTTTCTGATAGACCACCTATTAAAGAGTAAGTATTGAAATTTAAAAAAAATCAATCAATCAAAGGATTTTTCAGCTCACTTATTGATTTTCATGACTGTCTTTTCTGCAAGGGAGAAACTAACAATGATAGATACTAAATTTTAAGACAGAAATGTGATTTTTCAATTTGGCACTATCCCTTTAGCTTTAGCCATTGTATTAGTGTTTCTTGAGATGGTAAATAATTCCATTTCTTTATTTATATTAACTTGAAAGTATTTATAGGCTATGGTCGTGTCCCTCCAATCAGTCTTTTCTGTTTCTAGAGTACATAGGTTATTTCCTTTAATCTCCCCTCATCTGTTTTGTCCTTCTAATTTTATTTTCCCTATTGTTTTGAATAACCTTAGCACCCTCTGTGAACAGCAAAAACCCAAGAGTATTAATAAATTAGCTATATACTAAAATGAACTGAGAAGCAATAATTTCTACTAACTGGTGAACAGCAAAGGTGCCTCCAAAATATCTGGGCCAGGTGCAAATCCCTGACCCTAACCCTGTGATCTCATCCATATAGGCAGACCCTGTTGTCCACACAGAGCCTCACTGAAGTCTGTTAATTCATTAATCCGATTGCAGGATTGTGGCCGAAATTTGTGCCTGTGACAGAGTTTTGATGTTATTTCCAGTGGTAGATTAAGATCAGATTGGATATGTTGGCCAGTATGATCCTCACTGTCTGAAGGTGCTCCTAGTTTCAGGGAACAGCACTTTGGGATAACCTGTGTGCATAAGATGCTCAAAGTTTTTGACTACTGCCATCACTTTAATAAAGGGCCCCCAGACATGGAGGGATTCTTGGCAGGCCTCGTTCATGTTTCAATTACTCTTTCTTAAAAAAACAAACAAACAAAAAAACCATTGCATTTCAGCATCCTCAACACTTTATTTTTCTATCAGTCTTCATTATGGCATCTGAGCTGCTTACGAGTTGGGAGCCCATAGCACTGCAGTTCTGTCGAGAGCCTCTGGGGAGAGACCAAGTCAACATTATTTCCTAGACACTCCACTGTGTCCAATCTGCAGCATGCATGATAATGTCTGAATCCTTTGAGTTTCATATCATCATCAACTGCTATAGCAAAATGATTCCTCTAAGGCAAAAGGCAAACCATGGATCTAATTCAAAACTCATGGAAGCCAATTCAGAGATTCCCATTGACTGTGAGAGGTTTGGGATCAGTCCCCAAGAGGGAAGCTTCCATAACGTTCAAAATGTCACCCTTGCATTCAGTGCACAAATCCCTAATTAAAAATAAAAGCTTAATGTTTATCTCTAGTCTAAATGGCATCTGGGTGGACTTAAAGTTGCATAACCTAGTTAAAAGATTAAGCTAATTAAAATGAGGAATGAAGCTTTTAAGCATGCTAATTTATTGTCTTGGCTGCAACAACAGCTCATTGACTCAATTCTTGAGTTGACATGGGATAATTTTCTGTGCTTATTTCACTTTCTTTCCTGATGAAGTGCTGCTGATAGTCTGCTCAGCATGAGTGTTTCCTGTACAGTGTGTACTTATAACATTCACCCAAATTAATGTTATCAAGCCACAGAATTCAGACCTGACTACCTTACATACCTTTAGTGTATCATAAAGCCATATAGACACCAGACTTTAACAATGGATTTTGACTTTATATTTTCCACTTGAGAACAGCATGACACCTATCTGAACAATCCACTTTGTGTCTTGGAACAATATAATAATGTAGGACAAGTGAAGGTTGTGATAGGATTATAAATGTTGTTGTAGAGATATCCATTGTGCACAATTGACTGATAGCAAAACCCCCTTATTTATGTTGCTGTTTTTGTCTTTGCTTACTTCTTGACTAGTTATTTGGAGAATGAATGTGCTACAATGATTTAGTAATCTTGTGCTTTCCCATAAAAGCTATCCCTAATCCTTTAATTAGGTCAATGCATATGGACCCCGCCTAGACTGACACCGAGCTTCACTAACTCAGTGGGGTTTTGCATGGCTTCACGGGTGCACCTACATGGAGCTCATCGAGGCCCTAAGTATTTTTAATAAAACATTAAATATTTTGGAAAATACAGCAAATTTGCTGCCAATCACTAAATTTCTGTGCTCTAAAAGCTATAACATATCAGAGAAGGTAACAGCTAGGTAGTTCAATTAGTATACCTGTGCTATTTACAATTTCGTTTCCATGAAGTTAAATAACATAATTGCACTAAAAATGTTGGGAAAATTGTTTAAAGAGTGCTTGAGAGTACAACATGGGAAACTAAAACGTACAGGGCCAGGACCTCATCTGGTATAAATCAGATTAGCTCTACTGCTGAGGATTTGGTCTGTAGACTTAAAAGGACCAACAATGAGGCCTGGTCTACACTAAAAAATTAAGTCAATCCAGCTACACCACTCAAGAGGTGTGAAAAACACACACCCTTGAGCAGCATAGTTAAACTGACCTAACTGCGAGTGTAGACAGTGCTATGTCGACAGACAAATTCTTCCTTGACCTAGTTTCTGCCTCTTGGGGAGGTGGATTACATGCACCAACAGGAGAAATCCTGCTGTTACTATAGGTAGTATGTACACAGAAGTGCTACAGCGTAGACAAGGCCTGAAGCAAAACTTTTAGTTGAATCAGTGGGAATTCAACTGAATAAGGAGAGCAAGATGGTACATGATGTAAAAAGTCTCTAACTACCCTCCATCAGCCATTGCTGTCTGACAAATGCCAAAGTCCTGCACCCTCATGGTGAAAGATACCATGAAGCCCAGTTCTGCTCTTACATCTGCTTTACCAGTGTAATTCCACTGCCATTATCATGTATGAGGAGAATTGCTTTAGGCTTACTTCATTGCAAAAGCACCACAAACAACTAGTACTATGTGCAGAGAGAGGAGAAGGAGAACTCCTTCTCTCCTCTCAGTCTCTCACACAGAGATGAGGCCATATACATTTTTATTTAACAATTTAGTGGAAAAAACCCATCTTTTAAATGGTATTACATACTATGTATTCTGTGTACAAATGGCAGCACTTCTCTGGCGCAAAAATTTATGAAAATTTGCCCCTTCCTTTCTCCTGACCGTTTTTGTTGTCCTGATGCATATACAGAGCCACACTTGTTCACATGGAAATGGCAAAATTTTACCCTGGATTACAATAATGAATCCTGGGAGAATATCAGAATTTGTGAAAACGAGTACCTCTGCACAGCTTGAGTCACAAATAAAACCAATTATTTGTGAAACCTAAAATATTTGAAATGACAAATCAAAGTTTCTTCCAAAAGTTGTCACATAGCTGATGATACTGAGGTGTGAGAACAGAGAATGGATCTCATTCAGGAATGAGAAAGTTGCTGTAACACTTAGCAGGAATAATGGCTCAATTAATCAGCTGTATACAGCAATTGGTTCACAGGACAGACAGCTGAAAAATGTTTACAAGAATGTAGTACCCAAAACAATCTGCTAGTTGTCAGTGAAGGGCACCAAACACATATTGCAACAGTCAGTCATATATTTCAATGCAAGCACTACACTATGACAATGAGAACATGGCTTTAAAATTATTTTGGTTTGATTTGAACAAAACAGTCAACAAACTCAAAGCCCTTCCCTCTTCCCCCTCCCAAAAATGACACAACCTTTAAAAAAAAAAATATAAAATGCCAGAAGGAACTTTAAATCAGAAATTAAAATGTGTGCACCCTGAACTACTGTATAAAATAAAATTTACAGAAAAATCTTACATATGATTTAAATGTTAAACATACACATCTAGGGCCCTTTCCTGATTTGACTGAAGTCAGAGGGACTTTTGTCACTGACTTCAATGGAAGTAGACTTGATATCATTATTATTTACTCCAAGCACCAATCCTGGCCCCATTGAAGTCAATGCGAGTTTTGCCATTGATTTCAGTGGAACAAGGATTTCACCCCGGATCGTTATTCTCTGGATCTCCTCATCCTGTTCCTTTTGCCCTATTGTCCAGTTGGTGCTGGGTTTCCTAATATCTTTCCCTCTCTTCTCCATTTCCCCTACTATATCTATCTCTCAGGGTTCTGTAGTGGTTCCCCATCACTGTAGTATCTGAGTGCCTTCCATGTAAAATAGGTTGGCAATAGTGAAGTACTAAATGAATTTCCTGAAGTCTCTGTCTTCTGTCTTTTCAGGTAGTAGAAAGCTCTGGGTTGTTTGACATTGTGAATGTGCTGTTTGTAGTGGAAAAGCTTTATCAAAGAAGATTTTTCAGTATTTCCTATAGGTAGTGAGACTGGATTAATCTAATAATCTCTTTTGGAAATTAACTTGGCAGACAGATCGCCTCAACTGACAATATTTTGTCCTCAGATCTCTCAGACTTCATTCTGGACTCTATCCTTTATATTCTTGCAAAAGAAAACCAAAATACAGACCAAGCACTATGTACTGATCAAACATTATATAGGCAAAATGGTGAAGGGCCAGATTCTGATACCTTTACTTACACTGAGTAGTACTTTATTCCACTCTTGGAGCAAGATGTTATTTAAACTCAATACCATTTAGCCTAGAGCAAACATTTTTTCCATCCACTTCTGCTCTCTGCTCCAGAGGACTGAAGCAAATCTATAAAATCATATGTTGGTGTGCAAATTTAGTGTGAATAATAATCTGTAGCAGAGCATGAACCTGTTGTGTGGTAATTGTATTAATGAAGTGGGAGAGGTTATAATAAGACTGTATCAACAACCACTTTAGGCAAAATTCTGCCCCAGCCTAGAGTTCTGGGTGAAGAGCCAGGAAGCCAGAACTGGCTCCCTGATACTCAGATTCAGCCTTGGCCCTTATGCAAATTACTGCCAAGCAGCTCCAAGTTCTGTTTTTGACTCAGAGTCCTTAATAGACTAGTGGAGGATAGGTCGAGCATAACTGAGCTCCACAATACCCTCTTCACCTTCTCCCTTCTCTGACCTCCCTCCTATACTGGGGGGAAGGTAGAGGATGTAGAAGCACAAACTCTACATGAGGGGAATCTTAACTGGGCATTTGCAGCTAGATTACACCCCCCTTTGTGCCACCTGAAGAAACATGAAGGGGCCATAAAATCACTAGAGGATCTGGCCCTTTGACTCACAAATATCTAGCTAAAGATGAATGGGACAGTGACTGCCTGGTAACTACATATCCACCTACTGATGGAAAACATTTAATCTGGGATTAACATGAAATGAGTAAACATTTTATTATAATATTTGTGCAAACCTCAACATACAATGGCATTAATAAACCACTGGTGTTTAGTCATCATAAATTACCTTCTTAATAAATTCAAGTCACAAGCAGATATATTAAAGACACATAATTTAAAGTGGTACCGTGTAAACTGCTCTTTTACTCAATGCTAGCAGCTTGCTGTTAATATTTAAAACTGAGCTTTGTTAATAGAAGTATTCATTTTATGATAGTGTTGTCTTTTTATAACCTGATGTTTGTCATTTCTTATTCCTATAAAATTGTTTGAGGAGAAAAAATAAAAGTACTAGTTCCATGATAGGTGAGTAGGAAAAATAGGTGCTGCGAATAATAATTACCAATCATCCCACTTTATTGACAGAAAACAGGGAAATATAAACTGAAAAGTATTGGAATGGGAGTCTAAATATTGAGGTGTCATAGAGCTGTGTTGTATTGGCAGTTTTTAAGCAAAAGCCTCCATTGAAATCATTGGTGCAGCTGTCCTAATGTTAGCAATCATGTAAGCACTAGAATAGACAGGGCTCAGTTGTTATTACCACCATGCTCCAAAGCACGGTGGTAAAAATACCAAATCCATATCTACACCAGAGTTTCCACTGCTGCACCACAGCTGGAAAATAAATACAATATTTTCTAGTGTTAGACAAAGCCAATGTATCCTGAATGATAAAGAAGGATTTTTGACATTATAGATAACAAACACTACAATGAATTCAAACACGAGCTAATTTTCATTCTTTTAAAATCTTTCTTGCATACATAAAATGTATACTAAGTATTGCAATAACAGTACTCATGCACATACTATTCAATTACCATATAATTAAGTATTGTAGTCCATTCATCTCTTGAAGATGGTATACAGGGTCTGGGTATGCCAGGTCCTTGTACAGTAGATTATTTAGCTGTAGAATTAGTGATTTCAGCAGAGTATTCTCTAGAGTAAAAGGAAGAAGGAAAACCTAATGGTCAAGAATAAATCTGAGTAAACTATTTGTAAAAGAATATTTTATATAAAAATGTAGCCCTTTACGTTTTTTGAGAATTATCCCTGAATAGAATTATCTTTTAAAAAGGAATTTGTTATGCAAAGTTGTTTGATGAAGAATTTATGTGCATATATTTCAGCCAGTGTACTTTTGTAAGCTATTTGCTTCCACTATGTCTTTGATGATTCACTGTTTGTTAGTTGCTGTTAAATTGTGTGACTGGTCACCTAAATCGTGTGATTGGTCACCTGATATAGTTTCTGCTGTCTGACTCAAATCATCTCTCTGCAGCATATAAAATTTGAGGCGGTAAGCATTAATTCATACTGAAAAAGTGCAGACTAAAAAGGCGAAACCTAATTCGCCTTTTTAAATTATGGATGGAATTACTTTAATTGATCATGGCAGTGTTCCCAGGCACAATAGAGTTGAACTTTTAAGAATGCTCCTTTATAGTGTTGCACTTTCTACGCCAAAGTAGGGAGTACAAAAAATTCCACTTCCTTCACCAGCTTTCTTTTCCTATTGACCTTTAAAGTACATCTCAAACATGAAAAAAGTCTAAAAGAGTTGTATTTATGAGCCAAAAAATATTTCATGCAGTAATTTCTGTCGTACCCACTTTTTCGTTAGCTGCTATAATCTGACCTTATGCGTGATACTACTCTTTTGGCTGAGGTATTCTGCTGACAGAACATGGCAAAGATAACACTGGGGGAATAAAGTGGTAAATGGAGAGAATGTTATCTGAGCTTTTAGAAAGGACTGAGGTGGGTGGGAGGGAGACTTGGGAAAGAAAGTTGAAAGGAGAAAAATGTTAGTGAAATGTTGCAGCCATAAACAGTGTTTGGCTGAAACTGTTAAAATAAATAGCAGAATTCATTCATTCATGTTGGCAATGAGTCCAGGCCAAACTAAACAGCACAGAGGTCTTTAATCTAAACCTCAGTGGCACCACCTTGTTCCTCTTTCCAGCCTGCAACTGCACTGCATCAAGCCTCCGTGGAAACCGGTACTGTATTACGTCTCTCCAGCCTTCGTCTTTCTTTGTACAAACACTTCTTTCAAAATGCAAAGCACATCAAAGTAATCACTGAAAACCCTGAGAGACACCTTTGTTTCGCTGAGCTTGTTTGCGTGTGTTTGTCTGGGTAAAGGGTGATAGTTTTCATTGTATGAAGATACTTCTGTGAAATAAACTATTTACAATCTATTCTATTGTAACGTGTTGTTAAAATATAAAGTACCAAGTGTGCGGTGAAGCTGCCTATCTCCCTTTGTACTCTCACATGACACATTTATATTAGATACATTCATGGCTTAAAAGCTTATCAGTTTTTACGACACAGGTGTTTTGGTATGAAAGAAAAAAGACATCAGCAATAACACCTCTATAGTTCTGTGGAGATTGGTGAGCCTCTGATGACTAAGGAGGCAAAAGCCAAGCTAAGTGTCTTCAACCACCAACAAAGTAGTAGTATCCATAACAATGCACAGCCTGAAGTGCCCTAATATGATTGTTATGAACATTCCTTTGCTTAAAGCACCACAGAACAACCAAAGATTCCTGCATTTGATTGCAGAGTCCAGTTGTAAAGGTCACGGTGTCACGTATGGAAGCTGAACACAAATAAATCTCTTCTTTACTGAGCTTTCCAATAGGCCCCGCAGGATTACTCTCAGTGAAGCGGCTTTATTGCTCCCATTTATATAATCCAGCACCCTCCTCTTGCCCTCAACTCTTCTGACATGGTTGCTGTGCCCTGGGCCAAGTTTCTGCATTCAGACTGCAGAAGCAAACCCCTGTCATCTGGGAGTTTTTTCCATTGGCTACAATGGGAACTGGATCAACTCCATTACATAATAAATGGTTATATTTTAAAAACAAAACCAAATCCTAGGCAGATGGATACTTTATTTGGGTGCTGGGATTGTTGTTTGGTGTATACAAGGCATGTCTAGAGAATAAAAATCCTGATTGAATTTTGTTTGAATTCTCTCTGAGAATGCCCTTTAAGCTCATAATATCATTTCTGCTACTTATACCAAATGTATTGGCTTTTCCAAAAGCCTGACTTCTCAAATTACTCTGCCCGCATATAGAATACCTACCCACAGAATCTCTCTGGGTCTGTAGCCCTGCTAATTCACTTTTGTGAGCAGATTGCCAAAGATGGGGGAAAATGTATAAATATTCCTTGTGCTGTAAAATGCCCCTAATTCAGGAGATAAAGACCATCTGTCTTATTTAGTTTAAAGTAGAGGATCTAATATTTCTCTGTCACATCAGTGCAAATGTGAATTTACAGGGGTGTGGTGGAGAGCAGAAATGGGTACAGAAATTGGCCAAGGAGGTAGTTTATATATCTGGACCTAGTTCAGTTTAGGCTGGGCTTTGGCACATGGGTTCAAAGCCAAATCAAGACTAGGGTTCAGGGTTACATTCAATGTCACTAAAACCGCATGAATTATTCTTCTGAGGTTTTGGCTCCAAACACTGGACTTTTGGAGATTTCTGCTGCATACAAAGAAGCACTGGAAAACAGACCTCTTCTAGTGTTGGAGCTGAACTAGAACCAAAGCTATAGGACTGAGTTCAGAGCAAGTCATTCAAATTCAAAACCACAAAATTAAAAGTGGTACATATTTAAGGCAGTGATCTGGGCCCATCTCAAATATGATTTTAAAGTAGTAAGTAAATAATGTTTGAATAAAACAATAATATATTTGGTGATTTACCAAAAACCTAATGCCCCTTAAGAATTTTGTACCATTTACAGTTTTATGGAAGTTGTGAGAATGAATCAGAAACCACTCATAGTTGTGCTACTTTTTGTGATTAGAGCTGGTAATATTTTATATCAGACTGGTTACTTAGGTCACTGGATTTAGAGTGTGACAATAAATGGAGTATGCAAGTAATTAATCTCTTAGTGTGGAAAACTCCTTTCCGTTATCCTTCACATATTTCATTTTCTTCTGCTCATGCTGCTTCTGTGTTTATTTTATGACCTGTGAATAAAGCATGTTTTCTTAGTGGGAAGCTGCCTGCGTCACTGGTGATGAATGCCACAGTGTATTTCTTTCCTCTTATAGAGAATATTTTATTCCTGCTTTCACTTAAATCAAAAGTCCCAGCTTCCCAACCTAAATCAATATGATCTTTTTACTGGTTAGAGGGTGCAGGTTTGAAAAGCACAGTGACCCTTTTAACAAGATTGGCAAGCAGTTTAATTCACAAACATGGCACCACATGCCTCTAAGCCAGTTACAGACTTCTCCATATTCCTTATTTAAGTTGCAATCGTTACAGTTACAGCCAAAAAGAAATAAAACGTCCAACATTTGGAACTTCATGAGGGTGCAGGGTGTACATGATTTGAATAAACTGCTGCACACGTGTGTGAAATTCCTTGCCTGCTTTTAGTATAATTTCTTAAGCATTCTATGATAGCATTAGCTGGGAATCCTTAGCAAGGGTAAGTGAATTAGGTAGCAAGGTTAACTGTCAAGTGACAAACAAACTTATTCCTTTAGTCATTTTTGTGGTGCTTTTAAGGCATGCCCACAGCATCCATTGGTAGCTGTAGAATTGAACCTGGATACATCTCAGTCTCTTTATGTGCCTCTCTGTACACCATATAAATGAATGTGCCACATTCTGAGAACCTTATGTAGGACCAGATCATCTCCTTTACATCCATGCTTGGGCATCCCTTGGGCATGCATTTCTCCCACAACCTATGATGCAGAGGGCTCCAAAAATGTCTCTAAAACATGACCCTCCTACTCTGGACCCACTGGAAGCCTCTTCAATAATCAGCAGTGGGTGAAAGATGAAAGCTAGGCACATGGGGGCAGGACTGCAGGAGAAGGCACGTTTTATCTCCAGTCCTATGGAAAGTAGCCTTCCTGCCTCCCAATGGTCCGCCACAGAAAGGAAGACATGCTAGGAATGCACCTTTGTTGGAGCCACATTATCAGGGTGGTGGAAACAGACCCACTAGAGTCTAGACATACAGGGGAACTCACCCTAGTGCTGAAGCCCTTTTTATGAAACAAACATGAACAAGCTATAAGCGGCTCATAAAAACCTATGGGTAGTACAGAGTGCCCTCTGCACGAGTTGCCTTGGCCAACAGAAACACTGGTGTTGGAGGCATTTCAGAAGGAATGGAGGTGAGGGAGGTGACTGGATCTGCACCCTGGTGCAATGAATATAGCCCATAGAACCTCATGCAGATGGCCTTAGCTTCCTGGGGATACACCAGGTGTGGAGGTAAGTTCCCAAACCTTTTCCATAGGAGGAGAACCGTGTCCTCTGATGGGATGATATGGAGATCTCTACAAAGGAAACCTCATGAAGATTTCCTTCACCTTCTGTGAAGGGGTTCCTGGGTGCAACCTGGACTGTGTGACTGCCGAGCCCTCTGTCTCACCAACCTGAGGTGCGCGTCTCACACTGTGATGCTGTTGTCAAGTTACAATTCTTTGATAGCCACTGCACTTACACAGGCATCCATAGGTAGGGACACATTGAACTGAGTTACGTGAATGATTTCCCAGCCACTCATGAACCGTCAGTAGGGAGACTCCAACCAGTTCCCCTCAGCTCCCCAGCCCTGCATCCCAGAACAGTACCTTCTTACACTGGTCAGAAGCCTGGCCAATGTAAGTTCATTATCCAGTTTGCTCTTCCCTCAATCTGGAGTGGACACATGCTAGCCTTTGTAAACTGATCTGAGATTTCCCAAGCTCTTCAACCAAAACACACTGTTTTAGGGAAAACATAAAAAAGATTTGTTAGCTACAGAAAAATAGATTTTAATTGATTATAAGTAGCAGGCATAGAGATCGGAGTCAGTTACTTAAGAAACAAAAATAAATTCGCAGTCTAAGTTCAATAAACTAAACAGGATTTGAATCGAGCAATGTCTCACCCTGACAGATGGTACAAGCAGGTTACTGATCTTCAATACACAGGCTGGGAATGCCTTTCAGCCTGGGACCACCCACTTCAGTTCAAAGTCTTTGTCCTCCAGACGTGTTTCCAAGTGTTGAGTTAGGGGGGAGAGAGGCCAAGTGATGATGTCACTTAACCTCTTTTATAGTTTCTTCCAGGTTGCTGGAAAGATCTATGCTGTGACATGGGGGTCAGTCAGTCCCCACTGATCAGTCTCCACTGTCTTCGTACTCTCTCTGAGAAGTCTCTGAACTGGCCATTGGGAGAGAGGATTCCCTTTAATGAGCCATCAGCACTGTCTGGCTGCTGTATTGTTGTACCTGAAAGACTAGCTGTGGGTGTTCCCAACTTCTATATTTCAGTGATACATATAGCAATGCTTCAAAACTTGACATATAATGATAGCAAATCCAACAGTATATTAATGTTCAACAGATCAAGACTTTTAAAATGACACCTCACAAGGTATACTTTATACAAAAAATATCATAATCATATCACCATGGTGAATATGCAGGTGTCAGGGTGCTACTCCGAGGTACCCTTTGCATGAGTTTTCAAAAGAAGGGATAATCTGTGCCTAAGATTTTATTACTCTGTCTTTATTCAGGCAAATTTCCACAGACTTCAAAGGACCTCTGGATTTGACCAAACATGCAATACATATAGTATCTTACTGGTGAGCAGACTGGTGTCACGATAAACCCTCTATTAGGAACAGGGCTATGTATGGCAATGAGCAACACAATTCCTGACAGATCTGTGTAGCTGCAATTTACTTCTGACCTATCCAGGACTTTTTTTCTTTCTGCCCCAGCAGGAAGAAGTGTCTCAAGAAACCAAAATCTGCCTGAAGAGTGTGAAGGAAGTTTGGCTTCTCTATACTGGAGGACTTATGCTGTACTGTGCTATACGGAGGATCTTGTGTTTTACTGTGTGTCCCAAACTTCATAGATTAGAGCAGTGTTTCCCAAACTTGGGACGCCGCTTGTGTAGGAAAAGCCCCTGGCGGGCTGGGCCGGTTTGTTTACCTGCCGCGTCCGCAGGTTTGGCTGATCGCAGCTCCCACTGGCCGCAGTTCGCTGCTCCAGGCCAATGGGAGCTGCTGCAAGCGGCGTAGGCCGAGGGACGTACTGGCCACCGCTTCCAGCAGCTCCCATTGGCCTGGAACAGCGAACCACGGCCAGTGGGAGTCGTGATCAGCCGGACCTACAGACGCGGCAGGTAAACAAACCGGCCCGGCCTGCCAGTGGCTTTCCCTACACAAGCGGCATCCCAAGTTTGGGAAACACTGGATTAGAGGAATGATGAGAACTTTTGTATGCTACTAACAAGCTCAGTTGTGACTTCCTTTCCATGAAATATGACTCAGATATACCAGTTTTTAATCAAGAATATTGAAGCAGGCTATGGGTTTTTGCTTGTTGAGGAGAGTTTTTCATGTTTTTATTTATTTATAAAGCTCTGATGTCCTTATTGATCACAATAAGCTTCTTCTCTTTTGCAATTAAAAAAACTACAAGGCTAAAAATTGCTGCAGCCATACGTATTCCCACTATGCCAAAAATTGCAACAGTGTAATTTTTTGAACATCTGTGTTACATCCTATTCTCGACTTGTAGAAAGGGAAAATGAGCTGTTAAATAGATTAAAGCTATAACACTGCATCAGTTAATTAGTGAAGTAAGTGAACAAATTTGCAGATTATTGGTAAGAGAACAGTCTTTTGAGAACAATATTTTATTGTTTGGGGTTTTATTTTTAAGAGGCTTTTGCAAAAAGGCTGCGCTAATAAACTGTTTAATAGGTCAGCAAGGTAATTACTCAGACAGCATCTTAAATCAGTCAAAAAACACATGGGTTAAGGGTAGCGGTACGTGTCTGCACATGTGTTTGAGGATAACTAAGTGGCCTGCCCCTCCCAGGGTATTCTTTTTTGCAATGCTGCACCTAAACTTTTTGGTAACTGGTAATTATTCTCTATTCTATTACCAATGGAGACCTTTAACTTCACACACCCTTCAAGTCTCTGGCTGCTATATGTTTCTTCGCAGGAAGTTGAAGAGGATCTCTCTAGTTCATTAGGCTCTCATGCTGCTTCTCCCTGCTGGCATGTGAGGATCATCAGGTAGCAAAACTGTATAAATTAGATATAGATATAGTTGAGCTGGACAGGAAAGAGTTCTCTGATCCTCGGAAAATATTAGTGATTTAAAAAAAATTCCCCTCTTGAATTAAATGAAAAGTCAAAAATTTTGACAAACCAACACAAATATCAGCTCAGGTCAATCAAAATGCTTTGTTTAGATCATTTCTAAAAATTTTGTTTGGATTTTTGACCATTTTTTGTTTAACTAATTTTATTATAATTAACTTAAATTTTCAAACAAAAAGTCATTTTAAAGCAGTAAGTAAAAAAAATTTCATTTAAAAAATGTCAAAACCTTTTTTTTGGTTTTTTTTCCAACTCGTTTTTTGTTTTTGAGTTGAGGAATTCCTTGAAAGTGACCCTTTCCCACTAACAGTTTTGGTTTTGACGAATCAACATTTTTTAATTGGGAAAATTCTTGTTGAAAATTTTCTGACCAACTCTAATGTATAGGCTCTAAACACATGATGGGGCTACAGGAGAGGACACAACTGATTTCATTTGTAGTGGTTTGTGGTAACTTTTCATTTTGTCTGTATGTGAATAGTGTTTGTGCAGCATTTTCTTGGAGTTTCTGGTATTTTTACATTTTAAATTCATATTGTCTTCTGTGTGAGGATGTATTTTAATATGGCCTCAGTTTGCTCTCCCTTCCCACCTGCTCCCAAAATGAAAAACAATTCTGGGATTGCATTTTCTAGTGTTGGCACTGGGTATGAGAAATCAGAGGTACCTGATTGGTGGCTTTCATGAATGGTGGGTATGACAGGCCAGGCTGAGCCTCCCTAAACAGCCTAGTATGGTCCCACCCATGCTCCATCCCCAGGTGTGCTCCTGCCTGCTTCCAGTTCCTGCTCTTCCCATGTGGCTGGGGCTGGAACTGGGGTGGACTGGCATGCTGCCAGTACTCAGGGTAGCTGGGGCCAGTGCTCGTGCAGCCTGGCACTCCAGGGCTGGGGCACTGGGGCCATGCTGCCCGCCTGGCACTCCGGGGCTGGGGGTGGCTATGGCTGCGCTGACTGGCGCTCTGGGGCTGGAATCGCTCGGGCAGCCCGAGGCTGGTGGCCACAGTGACGGTGCTCTGGGCTCCAGAGGGGGGGGGGGATGAAAGGGGCTAGGCCTTGGGTAGAAGGGGCGGGGTTGGAGACTAGCCTCCCCCAGCGGGCGGTTCATGCGCCACCCATGGTGGCTTTCTTTAAACATGGGCATCTTTTCTTCAGATGAAATGCCCAGAAGCTTTAGACAATCCACACACAACAATCCAAGAAATTGCTTAGTTCATTTGTGGTCTTGACAGGTCTCTCTCTCTTTCTCTCTCTCATTCTAGCTAAGGAGTTTTCCTATTGTAGATTCTAATTCAAAGCTCAATGATGTCAATGGGAGTCCTTCCATTGACTTCGATGGGGTTTGGAACGGGCTTATCATTCCTAGTGCTGTCATATAAAGAAAGAATTTTTTTTCATAATTTGTCTGATGATGGGAAATATGAAATAAGGCAAAGCATAACTTGTGAAACAATTTGTGTCTTATACAATAAATTCTGAGACATTTTATGAGCAAATGGACAGTATCTGTCATCCTGAAGAAATATAAGCACCGCTAATATCTCTTCTCTTTGGAGGGGTAGTGAATGGTGAGAGAAAACATAGACTATAGCAATCACAAGCATATTGGATCTGCTAACTACACATCCAGAACACTGTCATCTGCAGACTTTAAAAGGGTTTGATTTGTGTGTATTCTTACGAGTTCAATAGCTTTCCCCAACATTTATTACATGCTGATGTCTGGGGATATTGATCTGAATGTATTTTATCACTAAGAGAAGTTGATGTATTTAAACATCTAAAGATTATGTTCTTAGCACATTTTTGTCTATGAGTCATTTTCTCCAGTACCTTGGATCTTTTAATACCTTGCAATGTATCACTCTTTCAGCATTTAGTTTCAGTTTGAGACTAAAATGGGATTTTGATCTAAACTTTTGTGCTTTGCTTTGCTGATCTTAAAGGTCTCAATCCAGCTCCCACTGAAATCAGCAGGACCTTTACCATTGATTTCAGCGGGTGATGAATCAAGCTCAAAGTGTTCAGGATTCCTACGACCATGTTTTATTCTAGTTTTAAAGAAAAATATGGCTAGAGTTTTGGTTGGGTTACTGGAGAGCTGTGAGACTGATATATACAATAATTGGAGTAAGTTCACAATACAATTTTATTTTGATTTGTGACCTACAGGACACCCTTTGTTCATCTAAGATATAATAATTCATTTAGGACAATATTTTTATATATCCAATATATATGTTGAGAGGAGAATGTATAGAACTTCCCATTAGCTAGTTGGCTGGTCATCACATATATACAAGCATACTAACTGGCATGGAAAACTGTTAAACTAGGAGATTATTCTTATTTCTGGATCCTTTGGAGTGCAGGAATATGGAGATTCCTAAAAGACTCTATATAAGCTTACCAATGTAATTTAAAGTCCAACTGGTAACTGAAGAAGCTAAAGTTGAGCTCATGTTGAGCTCATCTACTTTTTTCCTGTGGTCTTATGAAAATTTGAGAAGTGGGATGATCATATTTATTCCTTGGGAAATCCTTAGTCTTTCTCTCCCCTTTTAAAACTACAAGTTTTAAGTGTAAGAGACAAAAACAAAAAAATCAAAAGACCCACTGCATATGCAAGATACAAATGGCCATCATACAAAATAACATCAATGGGTATTTCTTCTAGTTAGTCCTAGCCTTTTAATATGTGGCCTAGTTCCCTGACATGATTACAGAAATCACTGGATTTGAAGACATACACTTTATAAAACAGCTTCCACTATGAAGTAATTGAATTACATTTTCCCTCCTCTCATAGCTGAAATAGAACCAAACTTATTTATTGAAGTGACACATGCAGTTTCTTGGTTGAAATTTAGTGGAATAGATCAATAGATTTTAAGGCCAGAATGGACCATTATGATAATTTAGTCTGACATCTTTATAGCACAGTCCATAGAATTTCAACCAGTGCTTTCTGCATCAAGCCCTCAACTTCTCTTTGAGTTAGATTCACCTCAGATATCCAGAAAATTGCTTATCAAACAAGGTCAGTCAGAACCACCCTCCAGTAATGTTGTTTGCATCTACAGACAATTTCATGTTGGGTATATTCCGAACTCACATGTGTAACTTCAAGAAACACATTTTTGGTATTGTAGATTTGCATATTGTTGATACAGATACATCTAAGCCAAAGTATTTAGATCTTGATTTTGAATCCAGGTTCAGCAGTGTTGAAATTCTGGGGGTTTTGTTCAGCTCATCATGGATTCTATGATTGTCATTTGCCTTTTATATCACATGAGATTTTCCTACACTTTCTTTAATTCCTATGGCCTGCTCTTTAGTTCCTAATGCACTTTGAATTTTGCTACCAAAATAAGAGTACAAAAATCATAATTATTAATAACATACGCCTCTCCAGTAGCTTTCATTCAGAAGGATCCCAAATTGCTTTAGAAACCACAGTGAAGGGTATTTAAGAGATCACATTTAACAAACCACACGAATGTATCCCAAAAGGTAGAATACATAGCTGTTTCACTTTCAGAAAATTACCTCACTAGACAGCTGGGATTCTTTTGTTGGTCCTTTGAGTGGTTGCTTAAGACAGATTTAACTGGAAACACAGAGAGTATTGCCACCTCCAAGGTGAAGGGCAGCAGTCTTCCAGTGCACAACACTGTGAACTATAGTAGCCAGAAGGGGATACTCTGGCTAAGAACAGCAGAGCAAACAGTGAAAAATGTGTTGCATTCTTTAAGGTTCATATATAGCAACATGACCTTGTTTTTTAAAGTCTTGTTGAAACAGATAATGAATTACATGGTACTCAGCAATAAATCCATTCACATAGAAGCTTTTTACAAAATAATGAACAAAAGGACTAAGAGCAAAATAGAGATCCCCTCCCCCTTAGTTCTTCATGTTTTTTTAGGAGTGCAAAGGGTAGGATTAGAGATTGTTTTAGTTCCATAACAACTTTGAAGGATGTGACATTGTCTGCAAGTTAATATATATATATATATATATATATATATATATATATATATATATATATATATATATATATATATTGACCCCAAATAGGTCATCACAGCATGATGTAAATCTTTGTATAAATACCAAGTGAATTTAGATGACACCCCAGAATAGCTGTGAGGAAGCTGTGTTGGTCAATAATCCTTTTAGCAGGCAATTAACAGTGAAGAAGAATGTTCAAGTAAGAGGGATGGATAGCTCAGTGGTTTGAGCATTGGCCTGCTAAACCCAGGGTTGTGAGCTCAATCCTTGAGGGGGCCCATGTGGGGCAAAAATCTGTCTGGGGATTGGTCCTGCTTAGAGGAGGGGGTTGGACTAGGGTCCTGAGGTCCCTTCCAACCCTGATATTCTATTGAAGGTTCTTTCCTTCTTTGCACAGTACTCATAGAACTGTATGTAAGATTGTGATGCAGCAGCAAGAGTTAGGAAATTTAACATTAAGACAAACTTTGTCTTAAGCTTATTGCTAGTTATTCAGGAAACTCAGATCAGAGCATCATAAGTACTATACTATGGATAATGAAGCATCTATGAAAAAATTAAAAAGAGAGTGACAGCCCTAATTTTGAACTCCCTTATTTTTTTAATTGACGCTTGTCACTATGCTAACATCCTAGCCTATGCTCATCTGAAACATTGCCCAAGGGTCCATTGTGGCAGCTGAGAATAGCTGGAGCATAGTGGTGCTCTGGCCGCAGCCACATACCTAGGTATTGGGAGAGGGTGGTATAGAGCCATTATACAGGCTCCACATACAACATTCAAGTAATTCCCCCCTTCCAGTCCCCTGCACTCCTACCCCACATACACAAATACCAAGGGGATATCTTAGAGGCTGTTTCAGTTGGCTTTAAGGTCCTTTATTGATGTTGGAGACAGAATAAAAGGGTCCCAGAAGTACCCAGAATCAAGGCCTATCTGCCAACATTTTGGAACATTTAGCACTGAGAAAATGTCAATTTCCTTGCTGCAAGTGAGGCCATCAATAGCAGAATTATTAGGAAGTTTATGTTCCTGTAAGTAATAAAATAATGTTTTCTCACTAGACTGAGGTCTTAAAGGCAAATTTCAACTTAGTTATAAAAAATAAAAGAGGTAAGTAGGAGAGAAGGGGGAAAGGTGCAGAATCTGCTGCTCAGAACATTACAGAACCATATTATTTCTAAATGTGAAGTGCAAATAGGTTGAATTTTAAAATGTCAGACTTGTAGCTAATGTGTGGGATGCAACGAGGAAAGTTTATTAGAATTAGGAATGTACTGACCTCGGGATATTCAGTTTTTCTTCAACAGAAACAGAATCAAGATTCAGGGGCCTTTTATAATAATAATACCTTGCTCTTACATAGCACATTTCATCAGTAGATCTCAAAGCACTTTACAAAGGACGTATCTTTATCCCCATTTTAAGATGGGGAAAGATGCACTGTGAAAGAGTATATGGCAAAAAGCGTACTATCCTTTTAAGGGAGAGGCTGGTGCCTATAACCTGGAACTGAGGAGGTCCTGGCCCACCCTAGGGCTGAGATGTTTAAACACAAGAACAGGCAGCTGTGGAATGAGAGGGCAAAGGGGAGTGGAAGTCCGGTTGGCCGCAGTGGGTTGTATTTCTTTCTCAGGAACCAGCAGACAAACCTAACCTGACTCACAGACTTGGGTTTGTGGACTTTGTTTGGGAACTCTGCTTTCGGCCCCAGCTGTGGTCCAAGCCTCATCCCCCTTACCCCTGTTCACGTCCCCCCCCACCCTCCCTCCATATGTCCCCCACCATGGCCTGTTCCTGGCCCCAGCTCTGGGGAGAGGGGATACAGACAGGAGTAAGGGAGGTGCGAAGTAAAAAGTTTGGGGACCACTGGCTTTCAGGATCCCTACTGTAAAAAGTGTTCCAGCACCACTGGTGAGGGCTGAGAGAGGAAAGCCCAGAACTGCTGAGCTGAGGGTCCCTGGACTGGAACCTAGAGTAGAGAGCAGGCCTAGGTTCCCCTACCAGCCACTGAGGGAGTGGCACCAGGGCAGTGAATGGGATGACTGCCTAGGGCTGTTGAGTGACTGAACCCCAGAAGGGGGAACACTGAGTGACCTAGCCGAAGGGCTAAATTACATAGAAGATGCTGAGGGTCCTGGAGAGAGAGGAGCTGCTGACCAGAGTCAGAGTGCTGGCACGCAAATCATGGACGGGGGCATTGGCCTCAAGAGCTAATCACCAGAGTGACCAGGAGGAGGCACCAGACTGGCGGTGAGTAGAGCTCCCTATGACAACTTGCCATGTTTGTACATATTAATCCTTGATAAAGACAAACACCATCAGCTGGAAAAAAATTACCATTATCTAAAGTCAGGAAATGAGTTTTTCTCCATGAAAATGTTCAATCATGGTTTTTTTTTCATTTTTATTGAATTTTTAATTTTTTTCCCCAGTACAGTCTGAAAAAAAGACTTATTAAAATTTGTTTCAAAAGCCATTTTCTGATCAAAAACATGTTGATAGAATTTTTTTAACCAGCTCTAAGATTAAAAATGGTGATACAAAGCCCATTATTTAAGCTTTTCCACTCATATGACTAGTCAGAATCTTAGACAAAATTAGATGGCCAAAATTTTTGTGAGTTCCTGAAGTTAGGCTCCTAAGTCTTTATGTAGGCTCCTAAAAAGTGACCAGATTTTCAGTGTTAAACACACAACAGCTCCAATTGAAACAGAAGGAAGGTATCTGGTGATCAACGCTTTGAAAAATTTGGTCATTTGTTTAAGGGCCTAATTGAGGATTCTCACTGTAGACCTACATATCTAAGACTGTAATAAAGGTGTTAGTGACTGAAGTTTTTAGTCATTAATAAGAGTCAGGAAGGTAAAAGACCATAGTCTGTCACATGGCAGGGGTTGGGAGGAATCCCCTGACTCCAATGGCTATTTTGACATATTCCTTTTTTTAAAAAGTCAAATGTTAAATATAAAAGTAACCATCACAAATGGATATAGATAATTAATATAAAACACACAAATGAAGATATTTGAGATGGAGGTCAAGTTAGATGACCTGAACCCCCTTGACCTATGCAATGTTTCTTATTGGACATCTGTCAATAAACACTCTCTTTCAACCTCCATGGCTTTCAAATCACACAGCTGCTTCTTGATCTTGGTTCGTTTGCAGCAGCATATTTAGAAGGTAAAGTGGTTCCACCTCACTCTGTGTGTGTGTGTGTGTGTGTGTGTGTGTGTGTGTGTGTGTGTAAGTAATTAGTTAATAGATAATGTGATATTAGATGACACTCAAATATGGAAGAATGGCATAGGATTTTAATATCAAAGTAAATAACACCAGTGCTAGTACATTCATAGTATTAAATATTTGCTTACTTAATTAATTAGTAACCTGAATTATTTTGAATTTAAATGAAGTAGCTGTTGAATTTCCAGTTTCTCATACCAGGAATCTGCAAAATCAAGGGGCCTTGCTGTGGAGTACACGCTGTACGGTTATCCTTTTTGGATACAAGTGGCTAGCCAATCTTCAGGGCTCTGTGTGTTGTTTCCATTAGAAGGAAAAATCGATGATGGAGTCAGGTATCTTTGATGCAATCCTGTTTATTTATAAAAAATGTGCAAAGTCCTGTTTCCCTGAACACGGTAGGAACCAACAACAGGAAATGAATTCTTCGCTCATAGCTCAAAGCCTCCTTCTGTCAGCACTTGTCCCAAAAGTTCTTTCTCAACTTCTCAGGACCATATTACTAAGACTTCTGTGACTGAGTGTGGTGCTTCTGTATTGTTTCAGCTACCTGCTTATGTAAAGGAGCTTAATGGCTTCTTACAACTATCTTAAATGAAGTGCAGCAGTTACACCCCACTTTTCAAAGAGATTTAACCCAACCCATAACTATACTTTTGTCAAAAGGATTTTGTTTTTCTTAATTGTTAGTGATCTTCTTTGGGCTCCCATCCCTTATGTATATTAGTATGGGAGCTAGTTAATATACGGGAAGAAAGGGAGATGGGAGTTATTAATATAAACTCACAAAATTAAGTATCATCTTCACTCCTGCCATTAGTATTCCATAGATTTCAAATACAGATGGTATGTAAGTGATTTGTTAACTAGGCACTAAAGAGATAAGTTAGAGAGAAATCATTAATGTACATTTAAAAGATCACAATCTAGAGTGGAATCCTATTGTAATCCAATCTTTTTATTGTTCCTCAGTCTAATTTGTTGCCCAGCAGTACAATCTGTTTCCTAAACAAATGAGTTTTAAATTAAAAATGCAGATTAATCACGAGTGGCAAGTGGGCTCTATTTGTTAAGACAATGTGGTTCACAATCTGAAGGGCTCTTTTAGGCCATGTCATTCAGTTGTGTGTAAGTTTTATTTATCATCAGGGATCTCTCTCTCTCTCTCTCTCTCTCACACACACACACACACACACACACACACACACACACACACACACACACACACACACACACACACACACACACAGTCAGGGACAGTACTTGGTCCTGCTAGTGAAGGCAGGGGACTGGACTTGATGACCTTTCAAGGTCCCTTCCAGTTCTATGAGATAGGAAGGTGCATTGAACAACCTTTGTAATGGGACCTCCATATATTTGGAGGTTCAGCTAGGGATAAACATCTGAACTTCTGAAAATTTATCCAAACCAGAACTCTGAATATGTTAAGAGTCTCCTGGCTAGTCACCACTTTGTGATGGGTCTTTGGTGGTTTATGCAAAATGAGCTTAATGATTTCATTCTTATTCCTACTGGATGGAATCAACATTACAAAATCCCAGTCAGAATTAATATTAATTATCCTCTTTGTTGGCAGTCTCATGACAGAAGCCAGGCTATGGATGAAAACAGAAACTGAACTATTCTCTCAGACTTACAGGTCTCTTCAAATCAGAGTTTAGGGGCACTGGCAGGATGGTGGCAAGAAACCTACACTGCTGCTGCACCAGGCTGTATATCTTCTAATCTAGCAGTAAGGAGAAGATACATTTTTAAAGGTGTCCTGCAAAGCATTTCTAAACAGAAATTGGGCTTGTGGGTAACATTTTCTAAAGCACCTAAATGGAACTTTGGTGTCTAAATCTCATTGGTGCTTTTGACAATTTTATCCTGTGTCTTTTGTGAGGTAAGTAGCCGTTGTTGGGTTTTTCCTGTGTATATATATATGTGTATATTTCTTTTTGCCATAGAAATATAGGACTATCACTCGGAGCCTGTTGGGTGTCTGTCTGATTTATATTTTTAGTTCTCACACACTCAGAAGGAACATAGTGATCAATCTTTAGCAAAAATATAACTGAAATGATAATGGTTATAAGAAAAATAAACAAAAACAAGTTTTAAACAGTGTGATTAAAATGTCTTCATCTCACCATTTCCCAGCCTTCACTCTGTGGTGATGTTGTCTGTCACTAGTTATTCAGTCACCAAAGAATCTTCAAAGCCTGACCTAGATCTAAACATCTAATGTTACAAAACAATACAAGGAAAAATAGCCCTTAAAACAACAGCAGCAACGTTCAGGATTTTTTTTCTATCCTAAAGAGGCCAAAAAATAATAATAAAAAAATAACAAGCCCAGGTTTTTGGGTTTTTTTTGCTTGTCACCTTTGAAAACTGTCAATACCGCACCTTTCATAAGCACTAAATTTATTTTAAGAAAAGAAAGTGATGTTTACCTACACTGTAAAGTGGGGAGTGAGTTAACAGTGGAAGTGTTTAAATGGAAACTAGTTTCCTTGGAGCTTACATTAGCAGCCTGGTTCATGAAATAAAAATGAAGCTAGTGTCAATGAAAAGCTTTCATAGGCCAATGTTTTTACTGTGATTATGTGTTTGGAAATAAACAGGCTGCAGCAGTGTACTGCAGCAAGACAATGTACTAAGATGCATCTTAAACTGATTAGATGCAGTACTTTGCAGCATGTTGCTGCAACAGAAGATCTGCCAGTTATCCTTCTATTCTTATCTATCTATCTACATCTTTTTATTGTTGCGGGAGGGGTAGAGTGTGATGACTCAGTTAACAAATTGCTGCTGTTAATCTGGAAAAAGCCAAAATTAGCATTATGGATAGACATGATTCTGAGAAAATAAAACTAGCCTTAAAAATGACCAGCAATGCTCCCCTCCCTCCTAAAAATGGGTGTGCCCTATTTTGTTTCTTTATAATGCATAAGAGAGTTTATTTCCTTGCTTGTTTGTTTGTTTGTTTTCACCTTAGAAGTTATGGCCAGTCTAGCCTGGAAGGCTCTGATAATGATTGGCGAATGAATGAATTCATGGACTTCCTCTTCTCTCTTAAAGGATCCCTAAACATACAACAAACATGGGATGGCAACAAACCAATTCTTTAATATGAAAACTACTCTGATAACCCTCCCATCCAATATCCCAGAGGATCAGTGGGGATGGAGGGGAGATACTATTCACATAAAAGTGTAAAATATTGTGTTCCAGTGTGCTGATTTTACACTTCTCATCATTCTGGGCTAGCTAGAGAACTGAGTGAGAAGGTGAATACCATTTGAATTAGCAGATGTCTACAAAATTTGGGCTTTTCTTGATGCTCCACTAGAAGTTTAAGACTGTCAAAGCCACCCCAGTGTCATCACCACTGTTAATGACACACAGCCATAAATGATGACAGGCTGTAATCTTTGGCAATGAGCTGCATTTGAGCTAATGTGAAAGCTTGGTCTCTCTTTGGCTGCTAGCTAATAATAATGGGAAAAGGAAGAGTAGAGGACTGGAGGCACTGTTTGGAAAGCACCTAGCACTCTTTTGGCCCTACCCCAATCTAAGCAGCCTTTGTGCCTGCCTTCTCCTGGGTATGACTCACTTATCCCTGTGTAGCTGCTCACCCTGGGGACAGGTGTAAAGAATTTCCACCACTCTGCCCATGCACAAGTGATTCCCAGTGACTCAGGAGGAAAAGGATTGTTTTAGTTAATGGCTTGGAAGGCCACCACATCTTTATCCTTCATGCTGGAGCTGCCTTTTCTCACCTATTTTTCTCATTCCAAACAGAGATTTCTCCTGATCAGCAAAGGGCATTCCCAGCTGTCCTGCCATGATAGCTTCAGAAGATGGCCCCCTTACCGCCCCATGCTGAGTTTCCAGCATCACAGCCATCTGTCAGCTGAGGAACTTGTGACTGAGGCTGAGCCTAAGGCCCCAATTCTGCAATTTACAGCCTGGGTGGCAGGGCTGGATTAAAGCTACCCAAGGTTTTAGGCACAACATGCCATTTATCCCCTATGGCTCTGCCTTGGTTCAATAGTCCCACCCCCCACTTGGAGTGACAAGGGTGCCCCTACTCCCCCCACTTCCTCACCATGGAAGCAGCAGCAGTAATCCTCTCTCAATTCCCAAAGAAGCAGAGGTAGCAGCAGGTGCCCCCCCAGCAACCAAGGGATTTATACATGAATGGGTGAGTGGACCAGGTCTGCTGCACTCTTCACCTCCTGCCACAGTGTGTCTCAGAGCTATTGTTTGACACCGGCTGGCTGCCGACTCAGGCAGATGGCCCTGCCTTGGTTATATTCAGGTTACTTTTTCAAGCTTTCCCCCCTAACCCTGAACTAGAAACTTGCCTTTTAGAGTGTCAGAAATTTCATGCCCTGGGACCTTGCTTTTACTCTGGTTTATTCCAGTCACAATTCAAATAAAAAGACAATAGAGATGAAAGGCAGAAAACACCTCCAGTAGCTAGTAGTACCTGTCAAAAGCAATGTATTTACTGTCCTAACATTGGACAAGGGAGAAAATTTTGCCCATTAGCACTGTGTGCACAGAGAACCCTCCATGTTCAGATCTCCCCATTCCCACACAGAAGTATGTGGGGAGGGGCTCAGCTTCCTCTGTGACACCATCCCTCCTCTTCTTCATCCTTTGGAAGCCTCTGCACTGGTCTAAGGCTTGGGGATTAGGGGCCTGAGGAGAAAGGGCAAGGACTGGGTAGATGGAGCTCACTAGAAAATGTTGTATTATCATTGGCAGGAGGGTGCCCTAAATCCAAGGTGCTGCCACAGCATAGGACTAGGACTTCTGCTCACTAGCTCTTCCCTTGTGAGGGTCCTTGATGATGTAAATAGTCTTGAGGTCAACCGCACAGCCCATTCAATGTGGGGCAAAGGCAAAACCCATCCTAGCTCCCTGAGAGCAAAATCTGGGTGTCTCCTTCAGTGTTTGCTTCCCCCAAGCCCCTGTGTGTTTTCTCCAGAGGAGGAGGCAACCTGGCCCTTGGAGAAGTTGAACTTCTAGGTCAGTTTAATTAAAATGATGTTTACAAATAAAAGGTACAGAGTTTAAGCGTAGAAGTTTCTGGTTATCAGGGAATAATGTACAGATTATCAAGGGGTGCAAAGTAGGAAAAATGTTCCAACATAAAGCTCTGCATAATTTGGAACACCTAGCTCTAGCCAGAATCATTATCTATATTGCAGGTATATCTACAGTAGTACTGAAAGCACTTCACACTCAGTTACCCATTATTGTTCTCATGATGCTTTAAAATAAAAGTAGCTAGCACCCCTCAATCTTTTTGTCAAGACCCTAGAGGTTTTTAATGTTGGTTACTGGCAGATTGGGTTGAATCTGAAGTTGTAAGTTTTGTGGACCTTTATTTTCAAATGTACTCCATGCAGAACACCTGAAATTAAATTCTAAGTAGTATTTATGAAGAGGGAGTAAATTTAAGTCTCAGCACTGACTTAATTAAGGCAGATTAATAGTTTTTATAGTTCCATCTGAAATCTGAAAATGAACTTGTCCAATCTTCAAATCTTCCCCTTGGTTAAAATATATGGCTCTTATTAAAGACAAATTCTAATACATATACCTTTATTACTCAAATGTCCACATGAGGAGCTTGATAGATGAGTCCATATACCCTCTTCATAAAATCCTTCTTGAATAAGGTTGAACCAATAACCAGAACATTTTTATTGAATCCCCAAATGTTATAGCACTGGAGAAGATCACCTAAGTAAGAACTTATTTAGAGTATTAATGCAGTGGTTATATTATTCTAATAAGATGAAAGAGCTTAAGAATTTAGACAATTCATCATGAATGCAGATAAATGGGCAAAGTTCATAATATAACAATTATGGTAGGAGGAAGGACAGCAATCAAATAACATTGTTAAAATATCTTTATTTAGTTTAAAGCATCTGACATGAATTTCATCTTATAGTTTTTCTTTCATCCAGCAAGGGCCTGATCCTGTGAAGTTCTGAATGCCTCCTGCAAGGTACTGAGCACCCTCAACTATCACTCCTCCACTCCATTTCGACATTATTCTTTATCTGTGTCCACTCTCTGCTCATGGTGTAATGTAACTTCAGATGAAGTGCTGGCTTTGTCATTGCCCAGTGATGACATTTCCCTACTTCATAACAGATGTAGAGGCAGGTGGATAGTCAATGCTAGAACTCCCCATAGTACTCCCCATGTGTGAAGTGCTACTCTACACTCAGCCTCATCACTGACCCCTCATTGTCAACAGCCTAATCTGACCACTTCAGGACTTCCTGTATTTACTTGTCCAGGATGGCAGACCCAGCTCAATCACACTATAAATCTTCCCTCAGTTCTATTTTTCTGCCCCGCACTCTTTCCTAAACAGAATATCAACCCAGTATTGTTCCAGTTGAAGTCAAACTTTAAACATAGGGTGGCTGAGTGGGTTCAACCATAGACACAAGTTCACCTGTCCCTAGTTTACTGATAAGTGTCCCCCCCTAAATTTGAATTATTTGATTTCAGCTGAGCCACAGATACTAAACTACCAATTTGATTTTTAAAAATACATTGAATCTTGTCATAAAGAAAATGAAGGCTCAATATAACTTTCCCATTGATGTCATCTATATGTTAAAACAAGGTAGAGCAAGCATTCAAGCAATACACTGCTTTCAAGGTCAGTTTTTTTATTAAACATAAAAGGCCAAGTGCGTTTGGATTTACCCCAGAATAACAGAGTTTGGCTCAAAGTAAGACGCATTAAAGAGTTCTTTGGGTGCTGATTGATTCCATTCTCGTTTGTCCATCAGTTTGGCTTCATTAACCAGGGAAGCAGAGGATAAGCTGGGTCTCCCAAAATAACCAGTGCAATCTCCACACCACCAATGTCCATAGTGATCCTGGGAGCAAACAGTCCATTATCCATTAGTTCTGAAAAATCCTCACATTGTAGACCCTTCCAGCCCACCCTGCATTTATGTGATGGTGGTCAACAAGTCATCTGTTCAGTGGTCAATAGATGAAGTCCAAAAGCTGAAATACAGCCCAAGTAGCCTCTGTGTATTCATGGCTGCTAATGTAGCGGTGTGGAGCATAGTTGGGTCCATGCTGGCAGACAGCAGTTAAAAAATGGTGCTTGCCTACCCAAAAAGGACGCATGGGAGGGAGACAGTAGCAGCATGGGATTTTTAAAATTTTTTAACTGGCCTGGCTTCTGCTATGCTTCCACAATGTACAGTGAGAAAAATCCCAGTAAAGCAGAGGACCCTGGGATACATTCCAAGAATGCCATAAGCAAGCCACTGCCATGTGTACACAATGATGTGAATTGAAAGAGGGCACAGCCATCCCATGTGCATGCTATTAATGTGCCTTGCATACTGTGCATTAAGTAACTTGCATGAAATGAATCAGGTTTAACCCCTCCATGTAGACAAGTCCTTAGTTAATTTTTGTTAGCTGCTGGTAATTACTAGTGGCAAGGAACTCAACTGGGAGTATTTGTATTTCACACTTGCAAGGTGTTTCCAGCAATTAGAGCTGTTTGAGTTGAGAAGGGTTAGTGGCTCAAATTTTTCTAAGGGCATCAACTGTACAAACTACAGTTATTTCCTCCGGAGAAAAAGGGATGGTGTGGTATGCATTTTATATTTTTATTCTCATTTGCTCCTCTTTGTAATATCATTTTGAACTGCTTGAAAATAAAGATGCTTGGTGAAGTTTTGTGGGTTACTGTGAGCACATCAGACCTGTGCACTAGCTTCCCACAGAGTGATGTGTCAGGTTCAAGGTATTGGTTCTTACCTTCAGGGTCCCCTTATTTGACCTTGTCTTTGCTAATATAAACACATAGTACAATATATGCACTTTTAAATGCATGTCACACATATTATTTTCCCCCGAGGAGAGAGGATGACAGAAAGAATGAACCAAATGTGGCAGATGTTAGTCACGTTGCTTTATGCACTACTAGAAGGTGTTCAGATATCATAGTGTTCAGGGCAGTATAAGAACCTGAATAGAATGGACTACCATAATTCCACCAGGGTTAGTAGAGCTAGCCTCAATGACGTAAGCTGGTCCAAACTTGTATTTTAATTTTCCACCAGAAGTTTTAATGACAGGTCTTAATTTTGTGTCAAAAACTTTTGTTGAATTTTTCAGGTTTTAAACAAATTGACAAACGATTTTCAACCAGCTCTGTGGTGACCCTTTACTTGCCTCCAGCTGCAGTCCCTCCCCACAGAAGGGGCTACTAATGGGAGGATCTGACTGGCAGTGGATCCCCCAGCACTGCTCTTGCCCCTCCTTCAACTGCCTATGACCTATCCAAACGAACCCCTGTGTAAATCCTCCAATCTTTCCCAGTATTGTATTGTGGTAGTGCTCTATTTGTGTTTCATAGGACCCGCCCTCCAGAGCAGTGGAATTTGCACTACTTGCCCGTAAATGTATATTCATCAGTAAAGTGAAAGATATATATATTTTTAATGAATGAAACTTTTTCTCTTGGAACATTGTGATGGGATGTCCACTGAAGGGGTTAATGGAGGCCAGATGGGCCAATTAACCTCTTACATAGCAAACAAGGGAGATATAGGCTGGGCAGAGAGTCTTGGTTAGAAGGAAGCTCACCTGAACAGAGGCGAGCTAGGCTAATATAAACCCAGGAAGTTGGCAGCAGCAAGGGGGCTGGGAGGATGTTTGTGGTCACCCTCTGCTTAGCAGAGAAAGAAGGAGGGAAAGAGAGAGACTCTGTGGGGTCAGGCCCAGAGGGAGGGAGTACCCTGAAGAAAGCAGGGTGGAAAAGAGAATCTATGGAACATGGGGTAGGAAACAGTCCAAGGAGTAAGCAGCAATGTTGGTTACTGAACAGACCTTGACTGTGTATTGCAGGGTCCCTGGGCTGGAACCTGGAGTAGAGGTTAGGCTTGGGTTCCCTTATCTGCCACTGGGGAAGTAGCACCCATGGGGCAGTAAATGGAAGACTTCCTGGGTCATTGTGGGAGTGACAGAGACTTTGAAGGACTATACTCTGGAAGGGAGGAATGCTAAGTGACCTGGTCAGAGGGCCAAGTCACAAAGAGGATGCTACAGTTCCTGGAGTGAGAAAGGGGCTGCAGGCTGACAGGGAGACAGCATGCAACTGCAGGAAGGGGCATTGGCCTTGCAGAGCTAATCTCTAGAGTGGCCAAGAGGAGGTGCCAGCCTAGCAGTGGGTGGAGCACCTCCATCACAAACATATTGTAGTAAAACATTTTTATATTGATCCCCTATGGAGGGAGGACAGTTCACAAAAATTAGAGCTGGATGAATAATTCAAGTGGCAAATTTTACCTCTTATTCTGTTAGTGAATTGTTTTAAATGAGTGGTTTACCAACTTGAATAGAAAAGCCTTGCCCCGAGCCCTGTTGACGGGGGGGGGGGGGGGGGGGAGGGGGATTTCATGGAAAGGGACCTAAGAAGACCCATTCCCCGTGGTATTAAAAAGTAATCTTGGGAAAGAGTTGACCTCAGTTCTCTTGGGTAGAACTGGTACATTGGAGCTAAATAATCATTATCACATAAATGAATCAGGTATCTCCATGTGTTCTCGGTATCTCCATGTGTTCTCATATTTCTGGAAGAAGTCAAATTACCATAATTCTTGTGGAAGACAGAGGTAAAATCATGGCTGCTTTGAAGTTAATGTCAAATTTCCCATTGACTTCAATAGGACCAGGATTGCCACCCCCCCACCCCACAAATTTCAAGATATCTCCAGCAGTATCTCCTGACCAAAGAGGTTCAGATAAATATAGATAGAACTAATGAGGTTCAGATGAATTAAGAGAAGAGTTGGATAAGTGCCCAACCTCCATAACTTTGGGGTTTACCCACCACTACAGACACTTCAATAATAAATGTGGGTGTCCAGTAAAAATTTAATCTATCAGACCAAAGTACTGAATAGTGATGGGAAAGACACTGGCCACTGTAACCCCTAACCAGCTTAGGTTTCTAAGCATATTTCATTAAGCATTCATAGTCGCCCCAGCATTGAGGAAAGTTATATTCAGTTCAAATGAAGCAAAGCAATAATAAGAATTAATAATCAATATGCAGTTATGGACTGCCTCCTTTCCACAGATCTTGCCTAGCGTTGGTTGGAAAATGAAACATTCTAGTGGGGGGGGGAAAAAAAGCTCTTCATCAAAATTTCATTCAGGAACTCTAATATCACACAATTAAACATCACACCACTATGATAAGTATTATAGTTGTTCTGTGAGGGCTAATCTCAGGCACAGGGTGATTATGTGAGAATGAGTCTAAAGAAAGAGAAGAGAAAAGAACCTATGAGTCTTGACTCCCTAACTACTGCTACTGAACCGTCAGGCTCCCTTCTTTTGACCCTTTGACCTCACTCCTGTCCCTGTTATTTCATTAGTTGTCCCCTGGAATCATTTGGTTTCCAGGTCCTGTAGATCCTCCCCTCAGGCTGGGGATGGGTGGGGGGTGTCCTTCAGCAGTGGGTGGGCTTTCGCCCGCCCACTTCGTGGAACCCAATAGGTACTGCTACTGAACCTGCTCCCTGGAAGAATATCTGTATAACAACACTAGAGGAAGCAGTTTTGTAAAGTTATGTCAATGCTTCCTCCATTCTGTTTTTATCACATTCTTAAAATAAGATGTTGTTTTATAATGTGAAGACTTAAACTCAATTTCAAGTATATTTCTGTAGAGAAAACAGAAGCCATATGACAGCCTGTAGAGAGTACTTTGCCTAATAGGTACTTCTCTGTACATCAGAGCAGTGTATGCTGAATAATTAACCTACTCTAGTATTCTGGCTACAAATTACATTTTATTCATCTCACAATTTCATCACTGTAAAAACACTCTTGTATTTTCATATTGTGGTGTGCTACGTAACAGGACAGTGTGTCCACTCTGTGACCTTTCCACAACAAGGTAAAAAAGGATCTGCAATGAATCTGCCAAGAAGGAACCAATTACTATTCTTATCAGCTCCTCCCTAGCTGAACTACATGACCCTCCAGGGTGGAAAAGCAGATGGAATCTTCTCTCCTTGCCAGGAGGCGAAAGGGGGATGAAACTCTTTGAAGTGGTCAGATGCAGGATGTGACCCCTTTCTCTGGGAAATTAGTGGTGGAGCAGGTCAAGCTGTGGCGCTGCATGATGAGTGGGGAGTAGAGCAGGGAAGCAGCCTGCTGGGAAGCGGAGGAGTTGCATGTAGAAGAGGAAATTAACGAAGGGAGCGGAAGCTGAGGAGCCATGTGTGGAGCAGGTTGTGAGGGTCAGATGTTGTAGTAGGACACAGGTCTGTGGAGAACTTGTGAGGTAACCACAGAGACAGATATGGAGTCCTGTAGCCAAAGGTCTGAGCAGAGAGAGGCCTGACTGGAACTTTTAGGGTTGTAGAACCTGCAGCTAGCCACAACAGGAGAGGGATAGCATAGAGGCCTCAACAAGAGGCATTACAGAATGATCATGGCCATGCTACCTAGTTGCCTCTACTAGAAGGATGAAGTGCAAAGGACATATCAGGTACAAGACATGAGGAGTCCTCAGGGCTGACAAGAAGAAGGGTGGGGGGGGAAACAGGGATAATTGCATTGGAGTCCTGAGCTCAGCTCCCCGCCCCAAGTCTGTAATGTCTGTGTAAATAAAGTGAAATATGGGACAGGGTGAGGCCCCAGCAAACATGGTACCAGAGCCCAAAATTTCTCTTGACAAATGTGGGAGTCCTAATTCTCTATTGTACTTCCTTCAGGGAGCTAAGTTTTACCTTGAAGCATAACTCTTAAGTCATTGTACATAGGGAATCTTTACCACCTTTCCGTTTTCTGCAAGCCCTAGTAAAATATTGGGGTACACCTGACATGCCACACCATACCTTAAGAGGATTGGTGTACCACAGCACTGAGCAGCTATATTAATTACAGATCTTCTAATAGGGGGAGGAAGTACTGTCTTTGTCTTTAATAGGCCGCATCTTTAAAACAAACAAAAGGAAGTGTTTCTTCATACAACACACCGTCAACTTGTGGAACTCTTTGTCAGATGATGTTGTGAAGGCCAAGACTATAACAGGGTTCAAAAAAGAACTAGATAAGTTCCTGGAGGATAGGTCCACCAACGGCTATTAGCCAAGATGAGCAGGAATGGTGTCCCTAGCCTCTGTTTGCCAGAAGCTGGGAATGGGTGACAAGGAATGGATCACTTAATGATTACCTGTTCTGTTCATGCCCTCTGAAGAACCTAGCTTTTGGCCACTTTGGTCGGATCCAGTATGGCCATTCTTATGTCTAACGCTTTCAGAGCAGAGTCCTGGGAGTCAGGATTTCTTAACTCATTTTGTAACCCTGGGCTTAAGTTTCTTTACACATCAGTTTCAGAAAGTCTTACCCATCTCTAAAATGGCACAAAGGTGTTCTAAGTTTTGATTGATTAATGCTTATAAAGTGGTCTGAAATCTTAGAGATACTATGGAAATGGAAAGAATAGGTTTTAATGCCACAAGGGACCACTGTGAACCTCATGTCTGACCTCCTGCACAACAGAGGTCATGTCCCCATGTATTTCCCTACTTCTATTTCTGATCCTTTTTGAAATTAGATAATAGACAGGAGTTGAGAGTGTAAAATAAGTTAATGGAATTTTCAGATGTCATAATTAATTCATATTCAAGCTTTGGCTGAACATTTGGATTGGTTCTCATCTTATTTATTTGGTTTGATTTATTCATATCCTAAAAAAGATCACCTATCCATAAGTTATAGGCACCCTTGACTTAGCTTTAAAATACAACAAAATTAGTACCCAAACATAACTACACAGCAGCAGTACAGATGAGTATAATTCACTTGTACCCCATCAAAACAGGTAACATAAAAGCTCAAATTCACCTTCCCCTCACACTGTTACTCACCTTTACAATCCCTCCCCTTCAAATGCCTAGGAAACAGATGAGCTTTGCAACGTACCCTGGAGGTCATCAGATTCAGGTTATTTTGGATCAAGGCAAGGAGTGAATTTTAAAGCTGTAGGCTCCCCTCAGAGAACACCCTGCTAGTAGACCCCTGTCACATATACCATTGGGTCCTCAGCTTGAGTGCTTCTGCTGATTCTAATATCATGGTATGGCATCAAGAGGAGGTCTCCCCAAACCATTTCCCCATCCCTACATGTCTTTTCATTTTTTTCTTATTTTGCTGGGTTCATTCTAATAGTGCATCAGGAACTATCAAGTCTCCATGAAGGTTATAAGCTCTGTGTTCAATGGACATTGTGCAATGTTTGGCAAACTTTGTCCAGTAGACAGGGAAAACTTAAGGGGAAAAAATACATGCTAGAAATTGATGTAGAAGACCCTCTTTATAATGAATGTAAGGTTTATTAGAAAAGTAAACATAATAAAATGCATTGATATTTTTAAGTCCTTAATATAATAAAAGCATAATTAAGAAACAACTGGCATTTAGACCTTAAAAATCAGGTCAATAATATATATCCCATACCAATCTTACAGGAATAAACAATTAATGTTTACAGAATGAAATCCTTGGATAAGAGGCACTATATTAATGCATAGTATTATTACTACTACATTAGTACAGAAAATTATATGCTGCAGTTTTCCATGTCATATTGTTATAGATACTCTAATTAGCTTTGCTTTCCCCTCATGTGTAACTAGCTCATGCCTTCCCTTTTTGAGTCCAATTTTCACACAAACCCTTTTCTCAGTGCTGATCACAGCCTGGGAAACATCTAGACTGTCAGTCTGCAACACAAAGCAACATCAGAGCTGTGTGAGTTTGCCTGGAATGATATATTTTTGGCACAATGCCTCTATTTAGTCTATGAAGTATTAGAGATAAGTCAACTAATGCCTTGAATCTCCAATCTTGCACAGCTTGGAAATGAACTGCAGGGAGCACTATTTACTAAGTAAATTTAGAAAGCCATCATTTTGACAATATATAACCTATATATGCTTTTAAAAATTATATAGGGTATTTTGACCCATACATGTTTTCAACTCACTAAAAACAGATGCTGAAGGAGCAATACAATCCAAATCAACCTACATATTTTTCCCAGATTCACATATTTATAAGTTTTGCTCTCTAAATTGTCTCAGGACAATGTTCATTACAGTTTAGCAACTTTTTTGTGTATATGAAAAACCATATTCATGAAACCCATCTTATCTCACAATAATAAATCAATGAAAAATGAAGTAAAGTCAAGATATAATCTTATAAGAGACTAGCATTATACAGTAGTTTTCCACAAGTTACTGCTAATAAAATGACTGAACATGATAAGATGGCAAAATCCACAATTTTAATATACTTAGAGGAGATGAGCATTATCAGTCTGTATCTGTACACAATATATCTTGTATGTTAATTAAAGTACAGGCATCTTCCTGGTGGTAATCAATGTATTGTAAAATCGCTGATGGATGTTAGGCAATAAACGAAACAGATGTTTTTCATGAGCGTTTGGGGCAGGGGAAGTGTGCAAGGAACAAAATATGTTAAGGAATAATGTCTTAGTACAAATGGTAACAGAACAATTTTCCAGCCAGTACCTGACTCTATATTTTAATAGTATATGTGCCTTTAAAAGTTGTTTATAAGAGTTACATAGAACTTTATGTGCTGCAGGACGGGCTAGACCAATGGTTCTTAACCAGGGGTCCAGGGCCCACTGGTGGACCGCAAGCAGGTTTCAGGGGGTCTGCCAAGCAGGCTGGCATTAGACTGCTGGGGCCTTGGGCAGAAAGACAAATCCCTACCACCTGGGACTGAAGCCCAGGGCTCCAAGTCCCGCCACCTGGGGCTGAAGCTGAAGCCTGAGCAGCTTAGCTTCGCATGGCCCCCTGCTACCTGCTACCATGACCTGCTTGCTACCCCCTAATGCTGGCCCTAGTTTTACATACAGAAAAACAGTTGTTGTGGCACAAATGGGCCATGGAGTTTTTATAGCATGTTGGGGCGGAGGCAGGGGGGGGGGGGGGGAAGAAGGGAGGGGAAGCTCAGAAAGAAAAAGGTTGAGAACTCTTGGGCTAAACCACTTCTGAAACCTTTACTCAGTCCAAGCTCAGGCTAAATTCCCACTGGATTATGTAGTAACTTTAATCAATAGTTTCACTTTGTCTGCTTTCTGGGACAGCAGAGCAAATGTGCTGCACCATGTGAGGAGCTGGGGACTGTTTGCATATGTGCATATACATGTGCCCATGCACCTAATTGGTAGCCCTGGAGATTGAAATCCTTCATTTATTCAGAGACGTGGAAGAACAAGAGCCATGGCAGTGCAAGCTTCACTACACTCTTCCAGCTATTCTGCAGAAATCTTTCAGAAGGGACTGTTTCCAGCAGGCCTTGGGCAGTTTGCTGATTGGATTACAAAACTGGGAAATAGTGAAATTGGGTGAGCTCTTCAAGACTGCCTAAGTGATTTAGAAACACATCTCATCTACTTTCAATGGGACTTGTGCTCCCAAATCCCTTAGGCTCTTTTGAAAATCCCACCCATTATGGCCATGTATTCAGTTTGCCTGTGATTATTTAAACCAGCAGAGATCCCCAACCAATAAACAGCAATGCTTGAGCCAATACACATCACCAGCCAGGAAAAAAGTGCCTTTAAGCCAATTTTGAGCTTTCCAGATCCTGGGCTGGTCCCATGGTGTAAGTCAGAAAAACCTGCAGATTGGTCTGATTGCTCAGTATAAATTAGAAAAATCTGCGATTTGCTCTTATGTTTGTTGGCTGCCAATAGCCCCAAGAGGGCCAGTACCGTAGCCAGGGACTCACAGAAAATGAGGACACTCTAGCCACATCACACCCTGTGGCTGGAATAGGGATAGGTGGCATGGGGCAACCCTGCTAACGGTACATCCTTGGAGGATCCTCTTACGCTGGGGTGAGCCCCTCCTTGCCAGCTGTTCCACATTCGAGACACTTTCCATAAGCAGTACAGTGAAGAGAGGACACAGTACAGTCTGAATGTGAGCCATCATTTCCTTTATATTGTTAGTAGGTATAGGGTTGGGGAAGAGATGGCAGTTTATGCTAAGGATGACTACATCAAAGTTTTATTGGCGTGCAGATGTAAATCCAGTATGTTTACTAGTATTTAGTGGTTTGTCATATGTGTACTCTACCAGCACGTAAGAATTTAGAAGCTAAGTACAAGCACTATAATTCATATGTAATTCCATCCTTGCTGCATGTTAATGGAAGATAAGAACACATGTAGCTCAAGCGAGTATACTGTCCCCTTTTGTTTTGATCTATCCAAGATGAAAAGCTTCAGCTGGAAAGCGGTCACACAGTCTCTGGGTTCAAGGGGGCCTTGTCTTCACTGGGCAATATAATCCGATTTAAACTCAGGACCAAACTCTCTGCAGGTGTAAGTGCATTGACTTCAGTGGACAATTTGGAGTGAATTTGGGTCTCAGTTTTCAACAGTCAACTTAACAGATGTGATCGTGACTGGCCAGTATAGACAAGGGCTAGCACCCTGGCACTTAGTTTTGGGTGACCTCTAGTGGGAATAGGGACGGTGGAAATATTTTACCTTCAACTAGCTAACAAGATGCTGGATGTGACTTGTCCTTCTCTACACTGGCCAGTCAATTGTGAACGCATTTCATCTGACTTTATTGTTTTAAAAATTGTGCTTAAACATGATCACAGACAGGGCCGGCTCCAGGCACCAGCTTAACAAGCAGGTGGTTGGGGCGGCCAAGGGAGAGGGGCGGCACCTGCGGCAATTCGGGGGCGGCAGGTCCCTCACTCCCTCTAGGAGCGAAGGACCTGCCGCTGATCGCGGCTTTTTTTTTGCTTGGGGCGGCAGAAATGCCGGAGCAGGCGCTGATCACAGACAAGACCTGTGGGTTCTAAAATGATGAGACAGAATTACCTAATTTTGAGCATCTGTTGTCTTTTTGAATGAGATAGGCTGGAGGAACAAAACATAACAGCGCATGTATTATTGTGCAATAATCAGGGGTGTCATTTGCAATGGGGCAGTTTTCCTCCAAGACCTTGGTTTGTCCCCTTTCTCCGGACTTTTCATAGTTCTTCGCCAGCCAGTGATGTGGTGTCTCCCCTGGTCCTGTTGGGGCTGCTCTGGGGTGGACTGGGGCTCCTAATTGCCACATTGACAGCACTGTCCCCCTCTCCCCGCCAGCCAGGCAGCAAGCAGGCACAGCAGTGGCAGCGGCCTGGGCCAGAGCTGAGCGCGGAGTGAGCTGGGCCCTGAGTCAGCCATCAGGGAGACAACCCTCCTACTCCTTGGGAGCAGCCCACCACCTCACCACTTGCCTCCAGATGGAACTGACCGATTAACATTCCCCACAAGTAGCTTTGACCTCAGCTGGGAGGTGGAAGTGGGGATGCTGACACAACTTTGCTCTCCCCTTGCCGATTTTTTTCTGAAATGATGCTGCTGATCAGAGGGAAAGTGAGAGGGAGAAACTAAAAGTAGCAAGAGAGAACTGCATTGCCTGCCTCTCCCTGGCTTGAATAAGTATTACTCACCTATAGCTTCCCTGCTCTTTGGTGGTTGGGGATGGGCGCTCCCCCTTTTGTCACTCTACTTTAACTGCTAGTCACAATGTACAACTATTGGCTGCATGCCTTTGTGTTTTGCCTCTCCTTCCGTGGTCAGCTTAAGCTGTGAGAAAGTGATTTCAGTTATTGAAAACTGTCAGTTTTCTTTATTTAGCTTCAGCCCATACTGCTGAATCCTCTCCAGAGCCTTTGTACTCTTGCATCACCTTCCTTTTCACTGCATCACATGTTATTATATCACTTTATAAAATATCTTTGGTGATGAGCCTATGCCAAAGGGAATATTCTGAGAGTAATAGTGGCCAAATGATGGATTAGACGTATATTATTTGTCATTGTCCTTGCTTAGCTATATTTTCCAAAACCCATATGAGGAACTCAGCTTTGAGACAACACATACTCCAGCCATTTCACTATCTCCTTCCCCTTGGGGGTTTAACAATTTCCCTGGTTAATGTTTGCTTTGAATACTTGCATTGAGAAACACAGGAGCATATCTAATTCCTCTAGGTCCATGCCTAAATACCATTTTTCTTTTTAACAAAGATCACTGTAAATTAACCCAATCTGTGGGCTCCTTTATTGGTCTATTGATATTTAATCTTACCAGTTGATCCAACTGTTTGCACAAGACCTCTCACCACAGGACTGGAGCTCTGTGTGGAGCAAATGAATTCCAGATTGTGTTTTGTCTTTACATCTCATTTTGTAAATAAATGGTAGTACTGTATATCAAATTCAGTAAAGATATGTGGGACTCATGCTGTTATCTGAATTAGATCTCTGGTTTCCTTTCTTTGATGTGCATTCCCCCCCATTTGCTCTAAGAAAGTGTATTAATTAATAGCTTTTTTTGTACAGACACATTTGACTAATCTCTGTTGTTCTTATGCCAGATCTTCCAATAGCAGTTCCTTTTCTTCTGATATCACAATGAAAAGCAGAGACTGTACATTACCTTTGTGCTGTACTTGCAGGTAGCACACCCCTTTCATTGCAACATATTGATCTCATTATGGACTTTTAATTCTGCTGCTTGTAAAAACAAACCATTTTCCTAAGAAGTGCTTTACAAAAAATCAAACCAGAGGCACCGGAGATGTGCATGTGATCCGAGGAGAGAGGAAGCTATGTTCATTGGTTCAGTGAACTGTACATAGCTGTTGCCGGCACAGGGGCCCGAGGACAACAACAGTGAGGTTCGTTGCCCGGAGTGCTTCAGGCCAATAAACATACCGGGGTGGAGAAACAATCAAAGTTTATTTGAGATCTCAAAGTGGTGCAAGGAGACAGGCAAGTCTCAAATCGAGCACCCCAGCAAAAACAGTTTCTCTCTTCTTTATACATTTTACAACTAAGCCCCCCCTCTCTCCCCCTCCCCTCTCTACCAAAGGCATGTTTATACATTTAAGCAACTAAATCATTCTAGGGCTATAAATCTAGCTTGTTAGTAACTTCTCTCTAAACAGTTATTTGGTCCTGTTTACCCTTAGTTTATTATCCCTTCCCCAGCTAGAAACATGCAAACCTCATCATTATTGTTTGGTACCTGAAATGAGCAAGGTCGTAATTGCTAACAATTCCTGTCCTTGGTTGTTAAGGTCGATCAGAGTTAAACATGGAAGGACAGAGTTTAAACATGGAAGAACTCTGGCTCAGGCAGGCATAGTAACCCCAACATAGCCACAGTGTCTTTAAAAAGGTGCAGAGGGAAATGTTATCAGTTAATATACCTCAGTAGGGAGCCTCAGAATGAGGCTAATTCCTCTACAAGTAAATGACACAAAACTACCCTTAAGGCAAGATACGCAGATTATATTTTTATTATTAAAGTAAGCCTAACTACAATAGCAAACTTCCAGGAGATAAGAAAAAATCTGACCATAAATAACTTCTTATAACTATTTGCCTGAGCTCCCTTAAGTTGGCAATTTGACGTAAAGTTTGCTTCAATAAAATAATAAATCATAATCCTTTGTAGCCTGCTCTAAGGGCAGTATTATGCCATTTACTTGAGGCCTGATCCAAAAAGCCCACTGATTTCAATGAGTGGAGGAATGGGATCTTGTAGAGGAACCAATCTCATTTTTGAACTCCCAGCTGAACTGTATTAACTAGTAACATTTCCCTTTGCCCTTTTCATTATCGACTCTCTCTGGCTACATGCAATTCACTGAATCAATGAACATAGATTCTAACTGTCATTTTCTCGGATCACCCGTACATCTCCAGTGCCTTTGGTTTTATTTATTTATTTTGTTAAGTATATCTTAGCAAAAAAATTTTTGCCTTTGCTTTACTCACATTGCTTTCTATACGCTGGACAATGCTTGGACTTACGCTTCTGAGCACACTGTAACTGTTGCCTCATCATGATTGTCCCCATCTAACTCACCCCATACATTAGAAAAAGCTCTCTTCTTGTTCTTGTTCTGTTACACCAACCATTGTCTGAAATTATGTCTAGTGCTATGACCAGTTTTCCTTCAAAGGTTTTATTTGCATTTGAGTTAGATCACTAGCTTGACAGATCTTAACAAAATCCTTTACTGTAAACTCTGATGCTCTTAAATTGTTCCCTTACTTTTTTTGTCCTATATTCCAACTATATTATGCTCCTGAAACACAGTGAAGATTAAATATTCTAAGAGGTAGGATTAGACTTTCAGGCTTAGATCAGTCACATATGAATCACATGTATTTCCATTGCTGCATTCTGCACCAGAATACATATCTGTCACAGATTTCATTTTTCTTGAGTGGATAATTTTCAGCTTTATGTTTAGACTTTTCCATGGTGCCCATTTCTATAATATGAGAGCACTTCAAAACACAACCGTAAGGCAGGGGAATATAATCAGCTTCAATTTACAGATGGGGGAATCAATCAAGGTCATGCAAGAAAACTAGGGAAGAACTGGGACTATAATCCAAATCTAAATCCTAGTTCAGTGCTTTAATCACAAGACCATCTTTCCTTTTGTTATTTTGCTGTTCTAATATTTAACTTTGTATGATCATCTGCTGGACCAGAATGCAAGGTGTATATATAACCTGGGGTTTGTAAGGATGCATTTCTCACCAGTAAGAGCACTTATTATTAACTCAGCTTTGAAGTGGCTCCAATTGTTGAAAAATATAATTCCAAACTTTGGTTAAGTTTTTCCCCAGCTCACACCAATGTTCCCATGTCACATTTAGAAAAATCATCAGTATTATAATCAAGAAGATATGGATAGATCAGAACACCTGGGGATTGTGGATGTATTGTTATACCAACCACCTATATCTTTAGATAAGTCATTAGATAACCATGCTATTATTTCATACCCACAAGTACTGCCTTTAGAAAATGAAACATCAGGGATTACCATTGCAGGAGCAGAAAGAAGTACCTTCTTGGCAGACTCACTCTCAGAGGAAACCATTTAAAACTCAGCATTAATTTATTCTCTACCTCCAGGGCCGGCTCTACTGTTTTTGCCGTCCCAAGCATCGCGCCGAATTGCCGTCCCAGATGGCGGGGCAGTCTGTGTGCCGTTAGGGTGGCATGCGCATTTCCGCGGCGGCGGCAATTCGGCGGCAGCTTCTGTCTTCAACCGGAAGACTGACGCCGCTGAATTGCCGCCGCGAGCAGCTGAACATAGAAGCTGCCTCCGAATTACCGCCGCCACGGAAATGCGTGTGCCACCCTAATGGCACATGGACTGCCCCCGCTGTCCGCGGTGGCAATTCGACGCGCTGCTTGGGGCAGCAAAAACACACGGACTGCCGCCCCTTGCAGATTGCCGCCCCAAGCACCTGCTTGGAATGCTGGTGCCTGGAGCCAGCCCTGTCTACCTCTGTACTAAAATATGCTGTTTGTGTGTATAAACTACTTAAAAATGGATGTTTTGATTTCATGTAAACTAAGAGAAAACAATCTGCATTGTTCCTCAGAATAATAATAAATCTCTTCTTGTATGTAATACAAGGATGTTTTTGGTCTTGTTGGCATGGTGTTTATAGATAAAACTGTCTGGCTCCAACTAGGATAAAGATAAGGCATTTTTAATCAGCCAGCATGTGGCTTTCATCTTCATCCAGACGATATGTCTGGAATTCAATTATTTTATTGTCAGCAGAAGTAACAATATAAAATTAAATATAAAGTTGTCTTATAATAAGTCCATAGTGACATGATACTAAATAACTGTGCTGCTTATTCAGTGAGAGACATGAATATACATACATGGGCACCACCCTTGTTATCTAGGGTAATATTGGCATGCCAAAACAACAAAATCAAGTAAAACAAAGGAGGTTGATGAGGAGGTCTCGTGACTTCATGGAGCCAGAGATGGGGTGTGCATGGATGAGAAGGTGGGGGGAGAAGGGTGGCCAAAAATGCAAAAATAGGTCCAGGAGGAGCCAGAAGAGGGGCTGCAACCTGGCACACTCAAGGTAGGTGTGTGCCAGGGTCTCCCTCATGCTGCAAAAGGGACAGACATCAGGGACAGGGGTGAACACACCAAATACATACCCATGCTCATGGCCCCGTGAAGGAGCTGCCAAGTAATATCCCCAGCGGGCCATGGGACCAAGGTGGAATACAGGCTGGGTCACCGGGGTTCCTCATCCTCAATAGGTGGCAATAGGTCCCGCCACTTAGTATCAGGATGGGATATGAGGGTGAGGAAATTGAGAGTATGGAACACGAGCGTGTAAGATATGTCCTTGGCGTGGTTCAGAAGCGAACCAGCTGCAGGTTGCACAGCTGGCTCGGAGTGTGTGGAGGGGACAGCTGGAGGGGGTGGGGATGGAGGAGGCCTCACAGAACAGGGGCCCATTGAAAAGATCTGGAGGGCCTGGGGTGACAGGCGAGCAGGGAGCATGCTCCCAAAGGACCCACTCGAGATAAACCCGAGTGCTCTCACCTCCCGAAGAACGTGCCGTGGAGTTCAAAGGATGAAGAGCCCCATGCACTGACCGAGCACCAGGGGATCCACCCAGTCTCCCTGGTCATAGTCCAGGAGGTCTCCGATTCTGGTAACTCTTGCCAGGACCAACCTCTGGTGCACTGAGGGGGACTCCTGCACACTGAGATGGAAGGTGTGTAGCAGGGGCTCTGCAAGGCTGCCACAGACCTGGTTGCCGAAACCAGCTTCCAGGTCTGGAGGACGTCCTCGTAGAAGACCGGCAGCCCAGAGAGTTCTCACGGAAGACCTCTCGGATGGAGATGAAGGAGCTCCTGATCATATCAGAGCCCTCGGAGGCAGCCGAGGAAGGCGTGTGCCAACATGTTCCACGCCGGACTACCTGAACCATAAAGGAGTCTCTACATGGTCTGGAGGCAGAAGACATGGACCTGAGTGTGACGGAAGATCAGGCCCTGTCCTCTTTCCTCTAGGGGGAGACACAGGACCCCTACAGAGACCCAGTGCAGTCCTGGCCAAAAGAACTCCAGAACCAACTCCTGGAGGTGGGCCAGGATACCCGGGGCTGGGATCAGAGTGGTAAGCTGGTGCCAGAGCATGGACAGGACTAGCTAATTGAACACCAGTGCCCTCTCCCACAGGGAAAGGCACTGGAGCAGTCCTGTCCACCTCCGCAACCGCTCAGCCACCCTCACGTCAAGCCTTGCCTGTTCTCTGGCAGGGAAGACTTCATGGCAGAAAGGTAGATGCTGAGATAGAGCAGTGGACCAGTGCTCCACTGAATGGCCTGAAGCGTGGGTGGGAGGGAGTTTGCCTGCCACCTGTCCCCAACCATCAGGCCACAGCTCTTGACCCAGTTGACCCGGGTGGAGGCCGCCGCTGAGTAGATTGCCTGACAAGCCTCCTCCTGCACCAGGTTGCTCGGGTCCTGGACTACGAGGAGCAGTTCATTGTCATACACTGACAGGGCCACCCGCAACTCTGGCTCAGCAGGGAGGGCTTGATGGCCAGAGTGTACAGCTGGCCTGACAGTGGACAGCCTTGACGCACCCTCTCCCAAAGCTTATGGGTTCAGTCAGGGTCCAGTTGAGCTTGACCAAACACTCCACAAAGGCGTACAGCACCTGGAGAAAACCCACAAACTGCTTGGGGGAGTAAGAAGGCATTTAGGTTCTGATTCTGCTATGACCTCTGCACAGGCACAAACTTGCTGTTAGGAATCACAGCCTGCAGCAAAGCCAGGATTCTAACGAACACAGCTGGCCTGTAGTAGGCTACCTGATTTGCTATACTGCATGACTGGTGTGAAGAGGCAGCAGACGAGCTCTTAAGCCTAGCCTCAGCTGGAGTTTTGTGGCAGCTCACAGCATTTGCCCATAGCTATGATAATTTCTGTGCCAGCTTGTTCCTAGCTGTGGACCCAGCTCCACTCCTGCTCTGCTTCACTCCAGGTAACCCAGCTTTGATCCTCAGCTCTGCTTCCTGACTTTGTCTCTGGCCTCTGACTCCAGTTCTGACTCTCAGCTATGATTCCTGGCTACCAACTCCTGCTCCAACCACTAGACACGACTACACATTACTTGTCTCTGACCCTTGCATCTGTGTTGTGATCCACTGATATAAGAGGGATTCTGTGTAGATGCAGGGGTCTGCCTGTATGGAGCTCACTGCAGGATCAGGGCCATAGTACACTGTTATGTTATCTACAAAAACTTGTGGTAGAATCATACAGTCATAGAAGATTAGGGTTGGAAGAGACCTCAGGAGGTCATCTAGTCCAACCCCCTGCTCAAAGCAGGACCAACACCAAATAAATAATCAGTGGTAGTGGCTATCTTGGCCAACACCAGGGATTGAACTAGGGCTCTCTAGATCTGACAGCATAAATTTCTATAGTTTGAGCTAAAGAGTAAGGCTTCCAAAGTGAGAGGTATAATAGACCATATCCTCCGTGGGTCATGCACAGATGGAAAGCACATAACATGCATTGAATAGTAGTTCCACATGCACAGTGTGTGTTTTATAAACTTAATGAGAAATCTGCTGCTTGATATGTGATTTTCAAATGCAATCAAATCCAATATTTCCTGAGATGGAGAAATACCACCCCTAAGCTGTTTCATCTGTAGGGTTGTCCAAAAGGGTTACAAGACATTTTTTATAACAGGAAAAGTATTCTCCCTCTTCCTTCTCCTCCCCCACTTCAGAAATGACTACCAAGCTAAGATCAAACATGGAAAGTGTTATCTTAAATATCAAAGTTTGAGAATGCTGTGAGCGACTAAAATCTGAGACTTTTAATGGAAACTGTTATGCGAGCATAACTATAGTGGTTTGCAACCGGCACCAGATTACAGCTGTTTCACTGACCGTATATACACCTTCCATCTAAGGACTTGAAACTGTTTTAGGAATATCAGTTAATTTAACCTTCCATCATCACTGTGTGGTAGGTAGGCATTATTCCCATTTTACAGAGCAGAACAATGAAGCAAAAAGAACTTAAGTCAAAGGATTTTCAAAGGAGTCTAAGAGGGTTAGGCCTCCAAATGCCATTGAAAGAAGGGCACCTAAATCCCAGCCTAAATTGGTCACTAGGAAGTCTAGGGCAGGAAACTAATAGCACACCAGATTCCTAGCTTTTATTGCCTTACCCACAAGATTACCTTACATACCTGTCAAATTATGTTACTTTGCTAGTAAATAACATGACTGGAGATGGGGAAACATTTAGAATTTGAGCAATGAAAAAGAACAAGACTTCATTTACATAGTAATGTTTACAGGAAGTTAGGAACCAGTCAGGCTTGCTCATGACCTTCCTCATTTTGACATCTGGGCATCATTTTCTCCTCTGGGTTTTGAAGTCCTATTTTAGTAGATTGTCCTTTAATGACAATGTGTGCATTGTAGCTTTAAATTACCTCATTCACTGAATTCTACTGAATGAAAATAAAGAGAGAATGAAAGAAATGTTTTTTGCCAGGTGCTAGCAAACTAATATGTTTCCCTGCAGGGTGGAAATAAAAAGCATCTTATTAAATCTCATCATAAATGACCCATGTAGCACAGTTTATTTTACGTTAGTTAGGTAAGGAGGCATTGAGCCAAATAAATCAAAGTGAACAAGGCAATAATTGTTCCTCCCTTTATATCACCTAAAATATGGAAGTAATGAAGAAAACGTGTGATTAAAGTGAGGATTCTTTATTAGCAATGGGTGTTTTTCCCCATTTACAGGATTTTTTTTCTGTGTATATGGAAAACATGTTTTTTTTTAGCTGACATTTCATATATTTGAATAGGATAACACTGTGCTTGTAGAGTAAGCTCAATCAATATATGTAGGGGTTTTTAAGCCCAGATTTTATGAGAGGTGGAAGTTTCTTGAAAAAATTCTCATAACTTCTTGCTGTGATACAGGTAGAAGGTCAAAATATCTTTTCAAACCTTGTATTAAAAGTTGTATGGTTTTGTACAAACCAAGGACCAGATATCCCTCTCTTACTTAGTCTGAGTAGTATTAACTCAGTGAATAGTCACTCTGAAATCAATGGAGTTACTTGGAGTAAGATACTACTGAGTCAGAGTAAGGGTGACAGAATCTATTCCTTAAATGAACTATGTTGCTGTTCAGTATGAGTAAGCTTTCTCGGAGTAAATTAGATGTAGTCATTGTAGCCCAGATAGATCAAATAACAATGTAACCTAAGGTGTAAAACTGATTTTAATTATATGAATAACAATATAAAGCAAACAGAAATAAATCTTCCTGATCAAGATTAATTACCCACTGCCCAGATTTTTGGCAAGACTCAAGTTAAAGTGTACACAAAGGATCTGATTTTCGTAGTTCTGTGCAAGTCAATGTCCAAGAGTAGGCACTTAAGATAGCATGCAAATAGCAAGACTGAATGCATAACTAGGGTATTTGTGCACATAACTATTTTGATACCTAACAGGCTGTCCGTATATGAAAATATCCAGTTTGAGTACAACCTTGGTATCTGGGCACACGAATGGCACATCTTGGAAAATCTGGTATAAAATCATAGTTAAAAAGATCAGGACAACTTGTGCTGGTGGATTACTGTGTATGATTCCCTTGGCTTGTGTAACCCACACTTATCTAGTGTAGCTCTCTGCCTGCACCCAGGCTGCCTGCACCCAGGGTGGATTGTTGTCAGTGGAGGCTGAAACTAGGACCTCTGGTTCTAAAACAATAAGTCTCTACTCACTGCCTGAACTAAAAGACTCATTTGTGTTAGCTCAAGCACAGTAGATGATTCATCTAGATATATATAATCCAGCCACTAGAGAGGGACAGAGACACACTATGTAAGTGATGGATAGGTTACACCTTCACAAACAAGGACAATCTTTCCAACTGATATAGACTTTGCAAACACACACACAATTCCCAGAAACTTTGATCTGCGCTATAACTGTGCAAGGACTTCAGAACTGAGCTTCTGGCTGTTTTACAGTGCCACATCTCATTCTGTTTGATGCTGTATACTAAACAATTTGTGAAAATATATGTTAGCATAATCTCTCTAATGACTTTACCTATGATTCTCATTACTGCAGTATCTGAGTACCTCAAAAACAGTAATGAATATATCCTCAAAATATCCCCATGAAACAGGTAAGTATTATACTCATTTTATAGATGGGGAACTGAGTCATAGGAAGGCTAAGGACCAGAGCCTCAGTTGGTGCAAATATATTTAGGCCTGATGTGATCTGACCCTGAATGATTTACCAAAGGTCACAAAAGAAATTTGTGGCAGACCCAGGACTTAACTGCATGGCCTCCTTCCTCCCCTGTTCCAGTATATCAGCCTTGCAAAACAGTCAGGAAAATTTAGCAACCCAGATAAAAAATGTACATGCCTTCCCTTTATCATGTTGATGCATGATACTGCATCCTGGAAGAGTAGACGTGTGTAATACTGTAGGGCATACATAATTGCGTTGCAATTGCATGCAATTTGGAAAACACTGTTTGATTAAACCTGGTCTTATGCTAAAGCCACAAGAAGGTCTAAGGTCAATTTACTCATCTCCATACATACTGAAATGATTCAGACTCCAGCTGGCCAACATACTATATTCAAGAAAGATGGGAACAATGACCTATACCGATCTTCTCCCCTCTCTCATCCATAATTTTTAATATCTTAATCACTCTCTGCTATTATCTCTGTAACTGAATTATGTAAAGTAATTTGGGATAGATTCTGTGTGAAACAGGCTCAACAGAATGAATTTTTGTCGTATAGTAAAATTTAGTAAAGTAGAAATGTAAGTTTTCTTCTCTTTCCCTTCTAAAAACCGTTGTGTATATTGGTGCACAATGGCTGCCACATTCTACTACAGAGGTGACTAGTAGGTTAATGATCCCTATAGTGGTCATAATGGTTGCAGGGGTACAAATTACTTGCACCCTCCAATCCACCAGGAGGCCTATAGTTAGCTAGCCCAGGCCCAAAGTGGGTGGAGTTGTCATCAACGGACTGTGGACAGACTAGCAGAGGCAGCAAGGATTCAGCCCAGTCCCTGGCTAACCTCTGCTAGAGGGGCTTCAACGAAGCACCAGCTGCAATTTCAAGCCCATTCCTTGATGAAATCCCTGTGGGTAGCCAACAGTGCAAAACTGCCTGTCCTTCCCCTGGGGTTCTGCAGCCTTTGGTGGCACAGAGAGTTGTAATTTGCATTTCCCTGCACCAGCAGGAGTGAATCAAATCCACAGTCCATAAAGTGATTTGTAATCCTTTACGATGAAAATAGTTCTCTAAATGCAAAGTAGTACAGTATTACCCTCCTTTGGGCTTCAGACTCTCCTGCTGTGTACCAGAAAACAACCTCGATAGACTGCAAAAAAGAAAGGTGGGAGACCATGGCATTTTTATAAGGTGTTTTCACTTCTAAATTACTTCAAAATTATCTTATATGAGGTGCGTGCTTTGTTAGAATATTGCCCTATTAGTCTGAAGCTTCTGGATGTAGTCATTGGACCAGCTCCCTGAACTACCTTGGGAATCATGCACTTGGGCAGGGAGAAGAGGAGGTGGTAGTGGCATTGGCCAGCTCCCATCGGTCTAAAGGCTGAAGTGATTTGTGCATCTGTGGTAACTCTAGCTTGCCAATGCAGGCTGGGAACCAATCTGATCTCTTATATAATGGTGTCTTTGAGGATTAGCTTCCTTTATTCAGGTAAGAACAGAACCAGTTTATTAGGCTTGCATGCACTATTGGCACTTGGTAATATCTACTCTTCTTATGTACAGGTTAGATTAATTGTACCACCACCCACACCCTGCTTTTGCACTAGTGTAGCATTAACAGCTCTCTTATTGACATCACTGATGGCCCATGTCACTCCCCTGTGTTCTATCAACAATGTTTTTTACAAAAAAATCTGTTTCCCATTATAGCTGCACAAGGGCAGAAGGGAGACAACTGCACACAACTACATGTTGGCTGTGCCTTCCTAGGACTTCTGTGGGAGTAAGTCACGCCAAAGGGGATAGGGAGGAGGCAAGACTCTACCATTTCCGAGTCCCACTAAGTTCCAGTGCAGGCCTGGGGAGTCTGATATATTAATCTATGGCATGGTATGGTACACCCCTTACAGATCAGCCTTAGTGGCCCGTGGCTAAAAGTCACAACTGAGCCGTAAAAGAATAGATTGTGTTTACTGATATTGAATATAGAATAGAATTGTATGTGTGTTCTCTTAGTCTGTTAGTTCATTGGGACCCTGTCTTCCTGTGTGCTTGTATGAAGCCATGCACGCTGGGGCCTGATTCTAACTGCGGACTCTGGGCGTGTCTTCTACAGAAATTATAAAAAATAATAGAACAGGTTTGAATGTATCCAAGCATGCAGCAGAAACATTAGGCAGATTGCACCAGTTATAATTTGTTATTTAAGCCAAATATGTCACTTGAAGGTGAGCCAAATATGATAGCACCTTTATTGCTGATACAAACTGCATGCTTTGGAAGGTACACGCTCATTTCCTAAAAGCTGGCTAACCATGTATAGCTTGTTAAAGCCCGAGTGACCTTTTCAAGATGAGTGGAGTGCTAAGTACATTAAATGAGTTGTGCTTCGTCATCTGGCATGACAGATGTTTGATTTTGTTGGCATTTGCAGGAATGTACAAACAATTACAGCTGTAATTGTTTATTCATTAGAGAATGTGACGTTGCCTTACAGTACATATTCATCAGCTTTTCAGTATGACAAATCTTGTTTTCCTTGTTGTTCTCACATAACTTAATCAACATTTGGAAAGATATAAGCAGGGAAATTTTGTTCTTAGAAAAGGTCATTTCTTTTTGACAGATGATGTTCTAGTGCCATAAAGATGACTTAACAGAAGTCCCAGACCATAATAAATTTTTACTACACATTACAAAGAAAGCAACTAAATGACTAGCTGTGCACTAAAGAGAATCCAAACTGGTTCCTGTTATCTGACCTTCCCCCTCCCCACTGCTGGGTTTCAGAGCCCGGGCTCTAGCCCAAGCAGGAATGTCTACACTTCTATTTTTAGTCCGAAAGAGTGAGCCTGAATCAGTTGATCCAGTATCTGAGACTTGCTGCCACAGGGTGGTTTTTTTGAAGTGTAGATGCACCCTTTAAGTCTCACCAAATGAAGAAGTGTTTGGGTCTTACATGTAGGTTAGATATGAATCAATAAGTGGTACCACGTGGGAGGGTTCAAGTGTGAACTCCTTCCTCATCTCTTTGGTTGCTGGCAGCAAACCTCCTTTGCTTTCTCTTGCTACTTTCTAAGCACATATTTCCCATCTTCCTCTACTCACATGCCTTGTTATAGCAGCAAGGCCAATGCAAGAGTATTGAATGTTGAGCATTCGGGATGTAAGAATGATTGCAGTTATTTAGACCTATATAAGACCTTAGCAAAAAAGTGAAATAAGAACTACACAGTATCTCTATTCAGATGTACATTTACCACAGTGATGCTATGTAAACCATCATTTATTCCATACAAAGAACTAAGTTAGAAGAATGTTAAATTTCAAAGTGAAGCATGCATGGACATGCCATCATTGAGGTTTTTCATGCAATTTTTAGGTCTGTCACGTTGTGCATATTCATTATGTTGTCTAAATTAAATGAACACATACTATTTCCTCAATAAAATATAATACAATTCTACAAACTTAGATACAAATATAACTTCTTGTTACTACTCTGGGTATGCCAGAATACAGAGTACAGAAAAATACACAGGAAATGATATATCCAAATAGAGCTGAGTGGAGAACAAATATTCCATTTCACAGCAGATTTTGAGAGACTTGTTTTCACTCTAGTTTGGAACAAAACCTGAAAATCCTGAAATTTTCCGAAATAAAATAAAATAAAATAAAATAAAGATATCCTTCTCTATTGAAATATTTTGCTTTGATAAAATCAAAATAATTGTTTCAATTTCAAATTTTTCAAATTTTATATAAATGTATATTCAAAATTTTTAAAATTAAATCAAAGTCATTTCAAAAAGATACACTGAAATGTTTTGTACTGAAAATGTCAACACGGGATGTTTTTGCATTGTTAGCACCCTTTTTCTCCAATAAAACTTTGGTATGAGCACCACAATTTTGTGAAGTGTTTCAATTTTGATGGGACTCCATTTTTCAACAAAAAACATTGTGTCAAATTTTTTTTTCTAACCGCTCTACATCCAAAGGTACTTATCAGTTGGATATATTTTAATCTTCAATTTTTACTTTCTGTCCCTAGTTGTTTTGACAGTAAATCTGTCCAAAAATTACTGTAAATACTTTTTTATGGTATATATATATTTAAATTATGCTCATATGCAAATGTTGTTTTTTGTTCAAATTGTTCTCAATAATTCATTTTAAGGCAAAGTCCAAGCTTGAAATTTTTTAGCATGAAAAGTAAATTTCAGTTATGAATGGCTTAAAACAGAGGCTTAGGATGGAAACTGTTGTGACCTTACTGATAACATCACTGCCACTGTACTTTAAAGCTATACTTGCTTTACAGTGTAAGAACATGATGTAACTTTGTCCTAAAAGTCTTCTAGACTGTTTTACACTGTCTGTTGTTTCCACAGAGAAGGAACACAGTGTAATAGAAAGATAGTGAAGCAAACTGGTGAAAAAAGGACAGGGAATTTGTGCTGCTCTAGGAGAATAACAGAAACACTATGAAACCAGATGTTTTACTGTATCTCAGGTGTAAAGTGTGCCTTACTGTTCTGAATTCTGCAAGAACAGAAGGTTGTAAAGTACCAGGAGTTAAATGGGACTGTCATGTAGAGTGCTGGGGACTATCAACCCTCACAATACAAGTGGAGTGCTGAAGATTCACAGGATAATTCTTGCTGGAAGGGAAGGAGCTTTGGATTTCAGGCAATATATTGCCATTTCTATAAAGTGTTCAGGGCTAAGAAACGGGGCTCAATATATGTTTTTAAATATACAGGCCAAGATTTTCAAAAGTGGTTAGTAGCTTTGTATACCTCAGTTTTTGGATGTTCAACATGAAACACTTTAAAGGGGTCTGATGATTAGAAGGTGCATTTTCAACAGCAGGAAAGAAAAATACATAATCTACGTGATTTTGGAGCACTGTGGTGGTGTACTTCCTGAGACACTTCAAATTCTCTTCCAGTAAGTTGTCCTAGTGGCAGCTCTTGGGCCTATCAGGAAAGTTTTGCATTGAGAGATCTTATAGGGGGCAGATCTTCTTTAGGTTCTGCTGTAAACCTCAGCAGATGCCCTGCTCAGCAGTGATTTCTCATTCATTTCAATAACTTTTTTATATTTACTTTCCTCACAAATGTAGAGCCTACTCCTCAATGAGGACTATTTACATGCAAAGTCTGGAGGTTTTAGTTAAACATAATCCCCAATTTATCAAATATCAATGGTTAATAATACAGCTGGTCCATAGCTGCCATGTTTTTCCTTCACTTCTGATGAGACCCTTCCTTTTGTCATCAAAGAAATTCATTGGGTCCAGAGAGATGAAGTGAGACTAGTGCAGTGTTTCTCAAACTGGGGCTGCAGCTTGTGTAGGGAAAGCCCCTGGCAGGCCGGGCCAGTTTGTTTACCTGCCCCGTCCGCAGGTCCGGCCGATCGCGGCTCCCACTGGCCGCCCCAGTTTGAGAAACACTGGACTAGTGCTATTTCTAGTGAGGTCTACAGTTCCAATATGCCAACCTCAAGCATTCAGAAATCATTAATCAAGCCTCAAAAAAATCATGAGATTATGGGCTTGAAAAATCATACTTTTAAAAAAATAATAAATTTGGAGTTCTTTTTAATTTTCTTCTGGTTTCTGAGCCTCACTCAGGTCACACTTTCAAGGTGCACTCAGGTCACACTTTCAAGCTTTTCTTCACAACCAAGAGGGCTAAAATGAAAAAGAGAAAACTGAGATTCTCACAAAATTATTTAACAACAGGAGCTGGGGTTCTACGAAAAATATTGTGAGACTCCCAATAAAATCATGGTAAAATTTCATGAACTGCAACATTGCAGTTCTTTACAGAAGTAATTTGATTGGCCTTTTGCCTTGATTTTTACATCTTCTTCTCTTGCCTGCATCTTCATTATATTCACCACTAACTTGTTGGTTTTGCAGTTCAGTAGAACTTTAGTAATGTTCTCAGAAGTGCTATTTATATACTGTGACATTTTTCAAAGTGCTGCTTGTTTTTCCATGCTCTCTACATAACTAATGAAAAAGGTAAGTAAGTAAGAAAAGTACTTAACTATTCATGGAATGTTTAAACAAAAAATGGAACAGCAATTCTCATTAATTCCATCAAATACTATTATTTTAAATGTATTTAAATGCAATGCTGTATTGTTCCAGACAGCTGCTAATGTCCATCTCCTGGGCTGCAATAAGAGGAAACATAAGCTGGTTAGAAAATCTGTCAGAAGCAGGGATTCACAGATTGCAGGAGTCAGCTATTAACAAATTTGCCCCTAACATTTCCTACTGCTATAATAGGGTATGACCAAGCTGTAGCATCTCACCCTTCAAGTTTTTTGTTTCTGCTGTAATAACAAAGCTGAGTGGCATGTACCCTGTTTGCATAGTGGGTCTTATTGTCATTGTCACTGTAGAAAAATGAATGCTTGTAATGCCCCTGGGCTAATATGTAGTTTCTGAGACTCGAGACCATTCCAAGCCTTTTTAGAGTCTGAACTGACTTTGGGTTGTCTATGCATTTCCCTAATTTTATAAAATCACTCACTGAAGCAATGTGGTGCTCACCCAGCTTGTCTTTACACCTTCTTCCATTAAGTATAATCTTTTGGAGACTTAATTATGATGCATCAAATGGCTGTATGCAGATGTGGTGTTCTATCTCTCTGCCCTGTCTGATTTCAAATTTTGTGTTGGTGACAATGTAATGTAACTTTCAGACCCTGAAAGTTTTCAAATATGTAATTAAGATTACAAACATTTCTTACCATTATTTAGAATACTCCAGCCAAGGGAGGATGGACAATCTTATGACTAAAACACAGGGCTTCTGAGTTCTTCTTAGCTCTTTTACAGATGTCCTGAATGAAATTGGTTGAATCATTTGGCCTGTCTGAAGCTTCATTTCTTTATCCTTAAAATAAGAATAAGATTTGCCTTCCTTATATACAGAAAACACTGTCTTGGTATTTGTGTTCTTTCAGTCTTTTCTTAACAATTCTAGCTGAAAGTATTTAGGATATTCAATGGCATTACTCTTATTACTAGTGGGATTTTGAAAAAGCAGCCAGAGTAAAATGCTACAACTATGACCTTTGTCTTTAAAGAATGAAAATAACTTTCATGTTACCGCTTCACTTATGTCCAGCAAGAACTGCTTCTAATTTGGTTGTCATAACAACCACATCTCAGCTTTCACATTTCTCTCTTGTGCCCAGTTTGTTTATAAAATGTCACATCAAACCTGTTTCATGTTACCTCTACATCGTTATATCATTCTCAAAACCAAACATAAACAGACACCCTAGTGAAGACCAAAGTAAGGAATGCAGGATACTTCAATATTTATGTTGGAAAATGTTAGTCATTATGAAAAAAATTAACTTTGAAAGTATTTATTGTCCAAAATATAATTTAGGGCAACTTCCTACCTCTCAGTACTGTCAGTAACTGTAAGAAATCTAAATTCTAAGAAATTTGGACAATCTCAATTCAAGTTCACTATGTACTCACATTTTTCATATTAATTACATAGGAATTACCACACTAGCTCAGAACAGTAGTCCGCCTAGTCCAGTGGCCTGTCTCCAACAGTACACAATACCAGATGCTTCAGAGTAAAAATGAGTGAAATTCAGAACTTCCATCCCATGGGAAATTCTGACACTTCAACATTTGTTTTCATTCCAAATCAGGACGAAATGTTGAGATTTTGACATTTTTCTGCAACACAAATTCTGAACACTTTTGATTTTGAAATGTGGAGGTAGTCTCTAAGGCAGGTTTTACTGTGCTCCATTTCAATTTATCCACTAGAAAATATATTTTTTTATTTTTATGTTTGGAAAATCTGTTTTGATTTTACAGTAACTGCATTCTCAACTGGAAAATCACTCTCATGGAAAATTCCCAACCAGCTCTGCTTCAGAACAAGAGTTAAAACTTCCATAATGGACAATTATGGAATAATAATCTTACGATGGGAATTTCTTCTTAGCCACAGTGCTTGTCTTATCTCTTACATCAGGATGTATATCCCCTGTAAATGTTTATTTTAGCTAGTGTAAAATGTGATTATATACAGAGCTTAATTTGTCAGTGCTGAGCCTTGGCACTTCATAGCCCTGGCACCTCTGGGCTTGCTGCATCAGTTATGAATGTAAAAAAAGTGTTTGAGCCCTGGCAGATCTTTCATTACACACTAAGCACCAACTATGTACCCATTATCCATATAAAATGCTTAATCCTTTACTGAGACTTTTGTTTCAGCAATATCTGGTAGCAATGAGTTCTACAGGGGGTATGTTTTGTTTTTGTTTAAAAATAAAAAAGCATTTCATTTTTTTCAAATTTGTTCATATTTAATTGAATTTCATAGGAACAAATGTCTTATTGATCTTATAACATTCATGACTGTACATCTTTAAGAAAGATGTGAACAAATTGAAAAGAACCAAGAGAGTGATAAAAAGGTTTAGAAAATCAGACCTATGAGAAAAGACTAAAAAAACTGGGCAGATTTAGTCTTGAAAAGAAGGGGGACCTGATTAATCTTCAAATATGGTAAGAGCTGTTATAGAGGATTGTGCTCAATTGTTCTCCATGTCCACCAGAAGTAACGGGTTTAATCTGCAGTAAGTGAGATTTAGGTTAGGTATTAGGAAAATCTTTCTAACTATAGGTGTAGTTAAACTCTGGAATAGGCTTCCAAGGGAAGTTGTGGAATCCCCATCATGGGAGGTTAAATAGAGTTTGGACAAACAACTGTCAGATATGGTCTAGGTGTACTTGGTCCTCTACCTCAGCATGGGGGGGGGGGGGGGGAGAAAATGGAACAGATGACCTCTCAAAATCTCTTATAGGTCTAAAATTCTATATATTGCTATCATATCCCCTCTTATTGGTCTACTTTGTAAAGCCAAATAATCCTCATCTTTTAAGCATTCCTCATATACTAGTCTTTCTATGCATAAAATCATTTTCTTCTAGTATATTCTTTTTAGATAGGTGACAAAAATTGCACACAGTATTCCAAATAAGGGCACAGGATTTAGTTATATAATGGAATATTTTCAAGATTATTCCCTACCCCTTTAGCAACTTTTTTTTTTTTTTTTTTTTTTTTACGTTGGGCAGAGTTTCCCTGTTAATCACTGTGGTGAAGACTGATCCAGAAGAGTTTTTAGTCCAATTTTCAAGGAGGATAGTATGACTCCATTCAAAGTCAGTGAGTTTTGTCTTTGATTTTTATAAGGTCAAGCTTTCACTCCAATTTTCCATTCATTCTGGTTGTGCAAACTGAGAGACCTAGGACCTGATTGTCAGGAGTGTTGACTCCATTAATGTCCATGGGAGCTGTGGATGCTCATCACTTCTTAAAGTCAGGCCTTAGTATCTCCCAGTGGCCCCACAAAAATTTACACTCAGAAAGTTAGTGGACATGATATCCATATAATCTAGGGTTGCCAATTTTGGTCTGATATATTCCTGGAGGTTTCATCACATGACAATCTAATTTGTCATGACTTCAGGACAATTTTGGAGGGTTGGCAACCCTAGTATAATGGCATACTTCACTTTCAGGTAATCTAGCAGAGTGGTTCTTAGCCTTAAAAAAAAAAAAAAAAAAAAAAAAAAAAAAACACACACCATACACCCACAAACTATCCAGGTTGTTTCTGTGACCTACCGAAATCCTTTGCTGCCATAGGTGGTTTTGGGGAGGCTAAGCCTGGGGGATAAGTACTGAAGATGGTGAAAGGTGCTGCGAGTTGTAAGTCCTCACAAATGATGCTGGTGGGTGTTACTGCTGCTGGCTGTACAGATCTAGCATGAGGAATGCTGCTAGGGATGTTTTCCACCTTCCCACCCATTCAGCAGTTAGCTCAGTAGTAGCATAGCTCCCCCTCAGAGCTGAGCACCATGCAAACAGAAGAATGGGAGGAGGTGCTCTGAGATTTGGATGTTGGCAGCAAAGACAGCATCAGGAGGAAGTAAGCCACATCACCCTTCCCTGCTGGGTCCTAATGACCATCCCCCCCCCCATAACCAGCAAGCAATTCCTATTCACACACCTGTTATCACATCCCAGCATTAAACAAGTTAATGCAGCAGATCCTGTCTTCAAAACATCCCCTAATGAGTTTATGAAACTTGACAGCTATTGTGCTGACATCTTACCAAACTTGAAAGCAACCATCTAACCAAAACCTTCAGGAAGGCAGTCATACTTGTTTAAGAATCATCATTTACTGGCTCATCTAAAAATCAGAATTTAAATACAGAAGTTGTGGAGGCTTTAGGGTGCAGAATGGCCCAGGCCAGTTGAACCATAGACCTAATCATATACTGAGGCAGAGGAGTTCTGAATTAGTGGCAAAAGCTCATCTGCCCTAGACTAGGATGTCACAGCTCTGGTCAAGCTCTCCCAGCTTCTAGACAGTCACAAGGCTGCAGTGTTTAGGTTCCACCTACTGGACCCACATGCTTTTATGCTCTCCTGAGTCTGAACAGAGTCCAGGCACTGTTTCTAGGTAGTTTCAGGATTCAGATTTTCTTTCTGGAGAGCTCCCTCCTGAGAGTTGAGACCAGCACAGTCCAACTGCCTAGGCCCTGATACTAGTGCCAGCTCTCCCAGATTCCTCATTTCTAAATCACACTTTTATGAGGGCTCCAACCTGGTAAGCACTTAGTTTGCTTCAACTCACATGTCCCTGAAGAGAGAAACTAAAGTCAGACTCTGCAAGAGTTGTTTCTAAAACAGTTACTTTAATGGTACAAAAGACAGATTCTTGAAGAACAAGTATCTAGATTCTTAACCACTCAATTCAGCATAGAGGACAGTTTCATTTTGCTAGTGCTAAGAGATAGCATGCTATCACTACATTTTTCCTGTGCTAAAAGGCTCGTCTGTTTAAGCTTGGTGTAAAAAGTTGCTGTTACATAGTAAGCTACAGCATAAGCCTCAGTGCTGAGAACCATTTGATAGTTTGACAGAAGACATCATCCCAAATATTCAGATAAGCTTTTATTTATAAACACATCCAGTGTGGTAGATATTTGTCCTTTATTCCATGAAAAGACCAGTTGCTCTACAGGCAATATTCCACCTCAAGTCTGCAAGAAAGAGTAACAGAATGAACAATTAGAATTTACATCACCTCTTCCAAGATCAGTATTAAAATGTGTCTGAGGCCAAGAGCTTAGGCACATGTTTAACTTTATGCACGGAGCCTTTGGCAGATCAGGAGCTGGTCTATATTTGAATGCACTTCAACACTACATTTCTTGGGTATATTGTAAAATAGATACATAGATTAAGGGCAAGAGTCACCATTAGATTTAGTATGATGACCTAACATGCCATAGAATTTCACAGTTTTTCTAGCACTGAGTCAATAAACTCGTTTGACTTAAAGCATATCTTCCAGAAAGGAATCCAGTCTTGATTTGATTACATTGAGAGAGAGAATCCACTACTTCCCATGATAATTTGTTCCAGTGGTTAGTCACTTCCTGTGAAGTATTTTCAATTTGAATTTGTCTAGCTTAACATGACCAGCCATGGGTTCTCACTATGCCTTTCTCTGCAGGGGAGGAGGGAGGAAGCCTTTTAGTACCCTGTATTTCTCCCCATAAAAAAAGTACTTATACTAATCAAGTCACCTCTTATTCTCGATAAGCTAAACAGCTTGAATTCCTTTTGTATCACTAAGCAATTTTCTAGCCCTTGAATCATTTGTGATCTTTTCTGTTCCCTCTCCAATGTTTTGGTACCCTTTTAAAAATGCAGAAACCAGGAATGGATGCAGTACTCCAGTGCTATATAATACAGTATTACAAATTAAGCTGTTTAGGGCAGCAACCATTGTTGTTTGTACAGTACCTAGCACAATAGGATCCTGTGATTAGGGCTCCTATCGCTATAACAATACAAGTTAGTAATATGAAGTTTACAGTGTATAAGAATGTATTACAACTATACAATTACCTTTATCAACTAAACATGTCAAGCTTCATTTTACTCTTTGCAACGACAAGATCTATTTTCCATAAGCCATGTTGATTAGGCATTATATTCCCCACCCTTTAAATCAGGGACAGGCAAACTTTTGGCCCGAGGGCCACATCGGGGTTGCGCAATTGTATGGAGGACTGGGTAGGGAAGGCTGTGCCTCCCCAAACAGCCTGGCCCCCGCCCCCTATCCGCTCCCTCCCACTTCCCACCCCCCTCAGAACCCCCGACCCATCCAACCCACCCTGCTCCTTAATCCCTGACTGCTCTGATCCCTATCCACACCACCATTCCTAACCGCCCCCTGGGACTCCACCCCCTATCCAACCACCCGTTCCCCCGGCAGGAGCGGTGGGCCACAGCGCTGGCGGCACAGCGAGCTGAGGCTGCAGGGGAAGGGGACTGTGGGGGAAAGACCGGGGGCTAGCCTCCCTTGCCGGGAGTCATGAGGCTGGATGTGGCCCGTGGGCCATAGTTTGCTCACCTCTGCTTTAAACTCTTGATTGAATCCCTCATTATCCATGTCATCCCATTTGGCTCTTTTGAATACTGATGCATTTGCACACTTTCAATCGTTTGGAATGTTGCCAAATTCACTAATGGTATCAAGCTTGTTGCTGAATTAGTTGAAGTGCCAATCACAGACCTCTTCTAAAGAGGAAGAGTGTATAGCAGGTATAGTCAATAGGTAGACTGCAGGCCAAATCTAGACAGCCAGATGCTTTTGAATGGACTGCAAAAATCTTTATTATTTGTTTTTGTATTTTCTCTGGAGTCTGGCCCTGACCAAGAAATCTGGACCTTGACAAAAAAATTGATTATTCCTGGTGTATAGATTAGAAATCAGAACCTGTGTGGGGGAAAAAAAATCCAAACTATTCCAAACAAAGTTTTGGTTCTGAACTTACAGAAGAGAGATGTTTAAAAACTGGATGTAAGTGTTGATGAAACCAATCTGCTTGCAAAAGTGTGTACTGCATTTCTGTATTAATAGTTTTCTTTGGGAGCAATTTTAGTGCTCTTACTCCAAAAGGGAAATAGTAAACCAGTACTTACATGAAGAGGGGGGAGGAAGATGAGGGATTTGGTAATGTAATATCTTATGCCTTATAGTGATAGACTTAAGAAGCTCCATTTATTTAGATTAACAAAGAGAAGGTTTAGGGGTGACTTGATTAGTCTAAGTACCTTTATGGGGAACAAATTTAATAACTACTCTTCAATCATTAGAAGCAAGAGGAAGACCAAAGACAGGGTAGGCCCACTGCTTAGTGAAGAGGGAGAAACAGTAACAGGAAACTTGGAAATGGCAGAGATGCTTAATGACTTCTTTGTTTCAGTCTTCACTGAGAAGTCTGAAGGAATGCCTAACATAGTGAATGCTATTGGGAATGCTAATGGGAAGGGTGAAGGTTTAGCAGATAAAATAAAATAAAAAAAAAGAACAAGTTAAAAATCACTTAGAAAAGTTAGATGCCTGCAAGTCACCAGGGCCTGATGAAATGCATCCTAGAATACTCAAGGAGCTAATAGAGGAGGTATCTGAGCCTCTAGCTATTATCTTTGGAAAATCATGGGAGACGGGAGAGATTCCAGAAGACTGGAAAAGGGCAAATATAGTGCCCATCTATAAAAAGGGAAATAAAAACAACCCAGGAAACTACAGACCAGTTAGTTTAACTTCTGTGCCAGGGAAGATAATGGAGCAAGTAATTAAGGAAATCTGCAAACACTTGGAAGGTGGTAAGGTGATAGGGAATAGCCAGCATGGATTTGTAAAGAACAAATCACGTCAAACCAATCTGATAGCTTTCTTTGATAGGATAACGAGCCTTGTGGATAAGGGAGAAGCTGTGGATGTGGTATACCTAGACTTTAGTAAGGCATTTGATACGGTCTCACATGATATTCTTATCGATAACCTAGGCAAATACAATTTAGATGGGGCTACTATAAGGTGGGTGCATAACTGGCTGGATAACCATACTCAGAGAGTAGTTATTAATGGTTCCCAATCCTGCTGGAAAGGCATAACCAGTGGGGTTCCGCAGGGGTCTGTTTTGGGACCGGCTCTGTTCAATATCTTCATTAACGACTTAGATATTGGCATAGAAAGTACGCTTATTAAGTTTGCAGATGATACCAAACTGGGAGGGATTGCAATTGCTTTGGAGGACAGGGTCATAATTCAAAATGATCTGGACAAATTGGAGAAATGGTCTGAGATAAACAGGATGAAGTTTAACAAAGACAAATGCAAAGTGCTCCACTTAGGGAAAAAAAAAATCAGTTTCACACATACAGAATGGGAAGAGACTGTCTAGAAGAGCAACAAGAATGATTAAAGGTCTTGAGAACATGACCTATGAAGGAAGGCTGAAAGAATTGGGTTTGTTTAGTTTGGAAAAGAGAAAACTGAGCGGGGACATGATAGCAGTTTTCAGGTATCTAAAAGGGTGTCATAAGGAGGAGGGAGAAAACTTGTTCACCTTAGCCTCTAAGGATAGAACAAGAAGCAATGGGCTTAAACTGCAGCAAGGGAGGTCTAGGTTGCACATTAGGAAAAAGTTCCTAACTGTCAGGGTGGTTAAACACTGGAATAAATTGCCTAGGGAGGTTGTGGAATCTCCATCTGTGGCAATATTTAAGAGGAGGTTAGATAAATGTCTATCAGGGATGGTCTAGACAGTATTTGGTCCTGCCATGCGGGCAGGGGACTGGACTTGATGACCTCTCGAGGTCCCTTCCAGTCCTAGAATCTATGAATATATGAATCCAGCAGAGAAAGGTATAACAATCCAACAGCTGGATGTTGAAGCTAAATAATTTCAGACTGGAAACAAGGCATACATTTTTAAGAGTGTAATTAGCTATTGGAACAATTCATCAAGGGTTGTGGTGGATTCTCCACCACTGGCCATTTTTAAAAAAAAGATGGAATTTTTTTCCAAAGAGAGATGCTCTAAGAATTATTTTGGGGGAAGTTCTCTGGCCTGTATTATGAAGGTCAGAGTAGGTGAACAGAATCCAAGGCCAGACAAGACCGGTTTCTTAAATGGTTAAGTTTGTTTTAACTAAGGAATAAAATGTTTCTTCTTTTGTTTACATTCTAGATGGTGTATTTTTAATGGCCAAATTAGTTTACATTCTAGAGGGTGTTAACCATGGCCAGATCAAATAATTGGCACATCAGAAAATATTTACAATATCAGTTATTCATCCTGATTTGTTCAAATGTGTGTCAGAGAGCCTGATAAGTGGTATACGTGAGCAATGAGATGATATGATGCACTCCTTTCACTTGTTAGAGAAATGCTGTCACTTATTGAAGAGTATAAAGTCATTAGCAATGTTACAATTTTTTTAATCAAATGATCATTGTGTCCCCTACTCCACCACCACGGCCCAATGATGAACACCAAATTATACCCACAACTGGAATAACTAGCTAGTGACACACAAACTGTTCTGGTCAAAATTTAATTTTTAGACTTTATAAGAAGCACAGCTGGTTCATAGACTCCTTTGGGGGTGGGGGAGAAGGGGAAGTGTTAAACAAGCCATCAGAATCAGTTACCTTTTTATAGGAATTAAAGCTTGTCCTCTTCATTTCTTGAGCAGCTGATGCCTTACTACAATGAAAGGCAAGGCAAACCCACTTCCGAAGAACACTACCATTAATCCTAGTAGCCGCCATTTGTTTTCTACAGAAAACGGGATGTTCTAGAAAAGATGAGTTTGTTAACAATATTCCATCAATGGACTCACGTTCTAGACGAGCTTTATAAAGGTATGCTTACTCCTTTTTTCCAAAACACTTCATCTAATATTTTGTGCATCTGCCTTTACAAACAAATAGCACAAGTGAAACATGGCTCCCATTTACTGAATCAAATCTTGACAGGTAGTTGTGGGGGAGGGGGAGGGAGGGAATAAATGAAGTATTAACATATAAAACTTGGCACTTTAATAGCTAACCTCCTCAGAAAGAGAAGGAGACTATAGGCTAACCAAGTTTGCAAAATGCCTCCAACACTAGGGTTACCATCCTTCCGTATTTCCCCTAAATAGCCCTCCGGGAGGAATTGGTAACAAGGTTAAAATGTCCAGGGTTTTTTCCTCCCTCACCTCCCTCCCATGCAGAGTGCGGCTGCTGATTGGGCGGCTGGGCCGATTGAGCCGCTCCATTGGCCTCCAGCAGCCAGAGCCCTCTCCTGCTCCCCCTCCCTGTATCTGCAGCCCTGTGTAACACACAAACCGACCCAGCGGGCAACGTGTTTTGCCTACATGTGGAGACAGAATGGTAAGGGGAGTCCGGGGGGGAGGGGGGGCAGTCAGGGAGTGGGGGAGTAGATGGGTCCCCGGCCTCCACCTACCACCCTCCCTCCGCGCGTTCCCCCCCTGCCTGCCTCTCCATTGCCTGCTTGTACTGCAAGAGCCAGCAGCAACTGCTGTCTGCTGCCCCCGGGTCCTAGCATCCCCCATCCACTAATGGGTAGACAGGCTGCCCTTACCCTGCCCTTCCACCCTAGCCCCGAGCCTCTCCAATGCCCCAAACCTCTCAGCCACAGCCGTCATCCCCCCATAACCTAATCCTCTGCCCCAGCCCTGAGCCCCCTCCTGCATCATGAACCCCTCATCTTCAGACCCACAGCCCTCACCCCTGCATCCCCTCCTATCCCCAAACTCCCTCCCCCTTCCCACACACCCCCTCCCACTCCCAAACTCCATCCCAGAGCCTGCACCCCTCACCCCCTCCTGCACACCCACCCCCTGCCGCAGCCCAGAGCCTGCACCCTAATCCCTAGCCCAGGACCTGCACCCCAGACCTCCTCCCCCCACCCAACCCCCCCTCCCAAAGCCTTAAGCAGGTGGGGTGGGTGAGTTCTGGGCACTACCAAAATTTCTACAACCCTGCCACCCATGCGAGTGGATAAGGGTCAGGGCAGTCAGGAGACAAGAAGCAGGGGGGGTTGGGGTTCTGAGGGGGGCAGTCAGGGGGTGGGAAGTGGGAGGGAGTAGATGGGGGCAGGGCTCCCCCCCATCCTCTTTTTTGATTGTGGCAATATGGTAACCCTAACTAACACAGATATTCAGACACAGTTGATCACTACTTTGAAAGGAAAGTACAATCTGGTACATCAGAAAGCGTTTACAGTATCATTGATTTTCTCATACTGTTGTGTTCACATCATTTGTACCACTGGGGCAGGAGGAGTTTGAGAAGAGGAAAGGCAGAGGCATGACAAGGACACGATCCCATCATGGCTGCTGACAGAAACCCGACGGGAGGAGGCAAAGGCCCTCCCTGCCAGAAAGCCCCGGCGCCACAGGAGTCAGACAAAACCGGGTCATTACGTGCTGTGAACGCTGGAGCCGGCTCGGAGTCTTCCACGGTCACTGTGCGGGTGGGGACCAGACACCCACTCGTAGGGGGCTGAGGGGTTAGGGAAGGGGGAGAACTCGCCTCCGGGGGTGGGGAACCGGCCAGTCTCCCGAAGGCAGGAATTGAAACCTACCAGAGCGCCCAGGAAAATCCCCTACCGGACGCGCCAGGAGACACTTGTGCGAGGGGGAGTCCCACGGCTGCTCGGCCCCTGCGGGTTCACCAATACGGCCTCAAGGGCTCGTTTAACGCACCATCGCCGTTCGCTCCCCGCAAGTCAGCCCGGGCCCTGGCCGGGAGGTGCCGCTCCCCCCTGCGGCGCCTGTGACCCGCAGGCCTCGGCGCCGGGCAGTGACGGGCCAGCCCCGGCCCCCCCGCGCCGTTACCTTTCCCGGCCCGTCCTCATAGTGGGACCTGCGGATGGCGGAGGTAGCGAAGCGGCGGACAGTGGCACCCAACATGGCGCCGGAGCGGGGAACGGGTCGGCGCGCGACTGAGGGCCTCTGTCTCCTTCACGACCTTCCTTCCCTAGCCGCTGCGCTTACAAGAACACTGGCGCCGTGGGGCCTTATGGGATACAGTGCGGGACGGTGGCTGCCGAGTTCCCGCTGCCCCGCAGCAGCATGGGAATTGTAGTTCCAGGCGCCACCAGCCTGCGGGGAGGTCGCGTGACTCAAGCGCAGGCTTGAGCTCCTTACTGTTCGCGCCCTTCAAAAGGGAGCGGCACTGCCTGGCAGCAGCGGAAATTTCACCTCCTCTTGCCTACTTGCTGGTTAAAAGGCTTTCCCCTGTCACTGGGAGACGTTCCTGGAGCGTGGCACAGAACAAACGTTGGCATCACCTCCTGAGAGCTCTGCAGAGATCGCCTGAGGTCTTGGGCCACTAGGCTCCAGAGTTGCCAATGCTTGGCTCAATTCCTGCAACAAAGCCTCAGGTCCTGGAGTCATGCGATTAGTCAAGACTGGTTTCAGAGTAGCAGCCGTGTTAGTCTGTATCCACAAAAAGAACAGGAGTTCTTGGTGGCACCTTAGAGACTAACAAATTTATTAGAGCATAAGCTTTCAGGACAGGAGGAGGTGGGGGTGGGGGGAATAGGAACCTATATAAGAAAAAGCCCCAAATATCAGGACTGTCCCTATAAAATCAGGACATCTGGTCACCCTAAAAAAAGTGTAGATTAATTTATATGAAAGATAAAATGTACATGAATTATATAACAATAGAGGATATTAGTAAGTTTGTGAGACAGCTACAAGTATTTCTAAAAACAGCAAAAAGCCACTCTGGGATGTATAGTAGTAGTCTATTGGTTAATAACTAAGGTGCATTCTGGGGGTATGTCTGCACTACAAGCTGCAGTTACACAGCTGTAGCTGGGTCTACAGTGGGTAGGGTTGCCAACCCTCCAGGATGGTCCTGGAGTCTCCAGGAATTAAAGATTAATCTTTAATTAAAGTTTATGTCATGTGATGAAACCTCCAGGAATATGTCCAACCAAAACTGGCAACCCTGACAGATGGGGGTCAGGTCAACCTAATTTTTCACAGGCCTGAGCAACGTAGCTAGGTCTACCTCAGTTTTAGGTGTAGACCGTGCTTGAGATATGAGATCAAAGCTGAGCACTAGTAACTTGTTAAAGCAGTTCTGAATCCAAATCTCCCCCAAACTTAAGGGTGTTTAGGTTTGAGGCTTTGGTTCAGGTGTATCTCCAGTGATGCACTCCCTCTTGAAGCTTCCTCCTGGGACAATGAGCCCCATCCCCATCACAGGTTGTACTGAAATAACATAACTTAGCTCTAAAATCCCCATAGCACATTTTGTTAAAATAGGTGTTTGTACCAGTGTGCTTGGTCAACAGTTTCCTTCCCTCTACTGTTGCATAGCCTGCTGTGTGGTGGTTTTTCACTGTCCCTAGAAGTTACCCTTCACCTGTAGCTGCATTTTAGTGGTGATGTATGTAGGACAAAATCCTGAAATCCTGTTTTGGATTTTACTCAATCCTTACTCAGGCAAACTCTTTTAAGTATAAAATTAGTTGAGTTAAAACATCAGGATTTGGTTATAATTAGTAGACTGTACTGGTAGCTTTTGAGATCAAAGGTGCCATATAGATATATCGGTAGATATTAAAGCTTCATGTGGAGGGAGGGATAGCTCAGTGGTTTGAGCATTGGCCTGTTAAACCCAGGGTTGTGAGTTCAATCCTTGAGGGGGCCACTTGGGGATCTGGGGCAAAATCAGTACTTGGTCCTGCTAATGAAGGCAGCGGGCTAGACTCAATGACCTTTCAAGGTCCCTTCCAGTTCTAGGAGATGGGATATCTTTTAATAATTATTATATAAATGTAAGATTTTCTGATAATATAAGAATGTTGATAACATTTTTTGTTTTCTTTCAGATAACAAGAATGAATTATGATATTTTTAAAACCTGGAATTGCTCTACTAGAGTTGAGTGCTATATCCAGTTTGTCTCCACACATTTTTTTGAGACATGTCTTTTTTTACCTGTGTGGGGAGTCTGAAACTTCATGATTTTTTAATAAAAGTTCTCATTGAGAATCCACTGGCTTAGTCCTTTGTGCCACTGGAGTTCTGTTGCAGACTTCCTACGAACTTTTCATGCAGTCCAGGACTGAATGTGACAGTTCTAAATGCTCTGTCAAATTTGTTCAACGGTTTGTCATCATATCCACTTATCCAACTGGTTCCACATAAACATTGCAAAATGTTAAAGGCCTGGATCATTATTAAAAAACAGAAAAATCATGTGATCCATGACAGAAACACTATTCTAGCCATAAGTTGCTTAAAGAGACAAGATGGATAAGGTAATATCTTTTATTACATCAACTTCTGTTGGTGAGAGAGAGAAGCTTTTGAGCTAACGCCAGCAGAAGTAGGTCCACCTCACCTATCTAGTCTCTCTAATATCCTGGGACCAACATGGCTACAACAAAACTGCATATAAGTAGTTTAACAAATTTAACCATACAAAGTCATACATATATATGTAGAAGTAAAAATACACAGGTAGATATGATGGAGATATAGAAAACTAGGCTTTTAATCCTCATTCCAGTTTTTTATATCTACAATTCTTAGCTCACCTAAAAAATTCCATTAACTCTAATTGCTCAAATTTTCCAGGTTATCTGCTTCATCTTTAATATACTATTTGTCTGAATGTGACTATGACTTACGGAGAGATTCTTTCAGTTATTACATTCTGTACGCCTACTCAGTGTTTGTTCAAAGAGAACATTTCTTTTTCTGAACATTAATACACAAAGGAAAAATATGAATAATGAAAAAGCCAGAGGACTAAAGTAAATCAGACTAATTGTATTATTTTTTGCAGATCTTAATGAAAGAAAGAAGGCATAAAGCTTGATGGGCATTACAGAAGCGCACATAGAACCACGTACTGCTATTCATTTCCAAGCAGGACCCCTCACTGAATATAATGATGAGACAAGAGCCGGGTGCAAGTGTGTAACTTTTTCACTCATTCTGTTTGATACAAGAGTAAAAAAAACAATTTTTGGTAGATATTAAAATTTCATGTGGTTCAATTCAGATTCCTGGAGCCGATGAAAATGTTTTTATTCAAATAAACCAAAAATATTATTTTTTCATTGTGTTGTATTGACTGTGACATAGCAAGACATGTAAAATAACAAACAGAGAATGTTATTTCCCTCATAAGGCATCTGTGCTGGCAAGTTAAAATGATCGGCTGACCTGCTACAACTGAGAGTTACCTTTCTTCTGTCACCGTGCCCTGCACATTAAAATGAAGTACAATATTTGGCAGGATGAACCATCCATAACTGGATATTAACCACAAGAATGTATAATTGTAATATACCAATTAATGAGGGAGATAAAGGTGGACAGGAGCTACAAGAGCTGTCATATAAATGGATATTAATTAAATATTTCTATTAAAACTCTATTGATTAGCAGTGAGCTAAAAATAGGATATTATACAATTCATTGAAGTTCTGCTTCTAATTCCATAGGTGAAAATCATATCTTTTCACTGTGGTAATTTAACTTGCCTTGTATGTGATTCTATGTTTCTAAAAATGTATTACTCAAGTCTTCTTCTTCTCATCAGAACTCCGTAAGGAGAGGATAGCATCTGTATCAAGGTAGTCTATATGTTCTAACCCAGCCTCCAGAGATCAAGATGGGCACTCAATAACATGAGTTATTGTCTGCAATGCTGCCTCACAGTCACAGTGTCGAGAGGAAATCAGGCCCATCCAGTGCACAGTTGCAGGAGTTCTGGATGAGCCAGATAGTATCCTGTTGAGCCTGGTCTTAGTGTGTTAGACTCTCTTTCCCCCCCAGTGCTTCCACTCTACAATAATGTAGTTTTCAGTTTCCTGGTGTCACTGTTCATCCGTGCATGGTAAAGGGACAGTACTGCTCTTATCTAGGAGTGCATGAGCTGCTGTGGCAAAAGAGTGTCAAGAGATTGACCACGGTGTCACACCTTAATCTGCTCTGGGATTCTTCTGATGAATAAGAGCAGACCTTCAAATTGGTGCTGTGTGTTGTTTCCTATTTGAAAATAGGGCATCAATCAACCAGAGATATGATAGGTTGGTATCATCTGTCACAGCTGTCAAGGAAGATTTAACAGTAATGGCATCTCGAAGATCTGGTGGAACTGTGTGCGTTAGCAAACACAGACTGGAGGTTAGTGTACAAACCAAGCAACCCCTACTAATATGAATGGCCAAATTCAGCTCCATGTTGACGAGAGTGGCAATTGTGCTCCCAAACCTCCAAAGCTGGAGCAAATACTAGGGCCAGTATAGATGTACAAAGGACCAAAGTGTCAGATCCCTTGAAGGTTCCGATAGTTTTTATATCAAGGCAGTACAGGAAGAGATCTTCATTTCCAAGTATTCCAGGTCAGGCTGGTATGTCAGACTATGATTGAGTTTTACTCCCAAGTATGTGACAACTGGTTGGAAAGGCAGTAACCATCCTTCCATGTGGATTGAGATTGTTTAGATGGAAAGTGGCTGCCACTGTTTTGATTTCACTAAGAATTAGTCTCCATTGCTGGAAGTAAGTGGTCAAAATGCCAATGTCTTGGCTGAGATTTCCTTCAATACGGAAATCCCTTCAATATGGAAATCATTTATAGTATCTGCAGTACAAATGTCATCAGCATACACATACTTCTTAGCCTGCATTTCAGGAAGTTTAGACGTGTATATGTTGAACAAAAAGGGAGCCAAAATGGACCCTTGTGGAAAGCCATTTGTGACATGCCCCGGGATACAACCTGGATCATGGAATTACTGTGCCCCCTTCACTCTCCTGCCCAGGCTCTTTCCTGTACTGCTATGCTAGTGAACAGCAAATTCCTCCAGGTTCTGTACACTCAGCCATCAGCATCCAGAGGCACACCCAGCAAAGTACATGAAAGCTCTCACAGCTACTCATGAACTACGTATAGGGACACCACCGCAATTTCCCCAGCCCGAGCCTTGCACCCCAGAAATGTGCATCTTACATTGCTCAAGAACCCCTTGATCAGAAGCCGACCGAGGATGAGACGACAGACGGGACACCACCAGGAGGGCGCGCTCCACTGGACTGAGCTAATTCCCGGAGGTAACCAGCAGGAGGCACCAGGTGGTGAGTCCCAACACCGTCACACTTGGATAAAACATTAAAATAAGTGTACTTACTACAGAAAGATAGCTTTTAAGTCATTATAAATAGCATAGGCATAGCAATTCAGAATTGGTTACAAAAGGAAATAAGATAAAATTGCAGTCTAATTCCTAAACTTTATAAAGCTAAGACAAATTTGAAGTAATAAGGTTTATCTTACCCCAAAACCTACAGCAGTCTGTGCTAATTGGAAAGATTTTTCCAGTTAGGACCGCTCCCTCCTCACCCCAGCTCAAATGTTTCTTTATCTTCCAAATATTCTTATGGCCTTCAGTGTAGGTGGGGGAGGAAAGGCAATGTCATTGTCCCTTATTTTATACTCTCCTCCAGCTGCTGGAAAGATCCTTGTTTTGTCATTGTGGTTAGGCAGCCCCATGGTGTACATGCTCGAGCAACTGTCTTTCATGTGAATTGTATCTCTCTTGTTTACAACTCCCCTGCTGGTGAATGGCCGGTGATGGTCGCTTAAAACCTGGCTGGGTATTGGTCACCCTTTAGTTTCCACTGCAGGGCCAGTCTGTGGGCGTTTCCCAAACTCACAACATGTTTCAGTAACAAACATACAGCAAAATCTCATAACGTCTTATACAATGATGATACATACATTTCAACAGAACAGTAACAGTCAACAGATTATGACTTTTCTAACGATACCTCACAAGGCCTACTTTGCTCAGGATTTATCATAATTTTATAAAAGTGGTGACCATCATAGTGTAGATGGTCAAGCATTGCTGAGATATTTAAGGCAATTGATTTTCTCCCTGACTTGCAAGGTGATATTTCAGTTACCAGTCATTCTTGCATGAACTGCACCATTTGCCTACAAGAAATGACTTGCAACAGCTTGGCAGTCAGCCCAACAGAGGAATTTTTAAACTAAGGATTGGGAGAAAGATGACAGGTGTGGAGGAGCACACAGTTCAGACAGACATCCCTTATGGGAGGAGTTATTAAAGGGAATACTCTATATCCTAGCAAAGATGAGAGGATACTTTATCAACTAGTAAAGATGAGAGGATAGAAGTTGATAAAGTACAGGTAGGAACTGAAGCAAAGGAGTCAAAAGAGAGAGTCCCATTCAATTACATCACATGAAGGCAGATAGCTAAAAATTGCTAAATTTTATAAGTGCTTTTATACAATTGGTAGAAGTCTAAATGCTAAGATGGGTGAATTATAATACCTGGTATTAAATGAAGATATTGATACAGCAGGCATTATACAATCTTGGTGGAAAGATGATAATCGACAGGACACTGTAATACCAGAGTACCAAACATATAGGAATAACAGAGTAGGTTACGCTTGTTGGAGAGTGGCATGATATATGAAACATAGACTCAAATAAAAAAAATCTTTAATGAATCAAACAATACCAGAGAATCTCTATGGATAGAAATTCCATGCTTGAATAATAATAGAATAGCAATAGAAATACTACTGATCACCTAATTAGATGGTGATTGTGAAATGCTCAGGGAGAGTAAAGAGACTACAAAAACTGAAAACGCAATAATAATGAGGGATTTCAACTATCCCCACATTGACTGGGTACCTGTCACCTCAGGATGGGATGCTGAGATAAAATTCCTAGATACCATTAATGACTACTTCTTAGAGCATCTAGTTCTAAAGCCCCCCAAGGGGAAAGGCAATTCTTGATTTAATTCTAAATGTAACAAAGGAAAAGGTGTACATAACTGACCTGCTCAGTAACAGTGACCATAATGCAATTAAATTTAACATCCTTGTAGGGGAAAAATACCAAAGAAGCCCACCACAGTATCATTTAACTTCAAAAAGGGGAACTACAGAAAAACGAGGAAGTTAGTTAAACAGAAATTAAAAGGCAGGCATTTCAGTCTTGTGACTCTTCAAGCTGCTTTTTAAAAACACCATAATAGAGGCTCAAACGAAATGTGTACCCCAAATGAAAAAAATGGTAAGAGGACCAAAAAATGCCACCATGGCTAAACAGAGTGAAAGAGGCGGCTATAGGCAAAATGACATCTTTTAATAATTGGAAGTCAAATCCTACTGAGGAAAATAGAAAGGAGCATAAACACTGGCAACTCAAGTGTAAAAGTATAATTAGGCAGGCCAAAAAAATTTGAAGAGCAGCTAGCAAAAGACACAAAAACGAACAGCATTTTTTTTTAGTACATCAGAAGCAGGAAATCTGCCAAAGAGTCAGTGGGGTCACTGGACAATCAAATTGCTAAAGGAGCATTCAAAGAATACAAGGCCATTGCAGAGAAGCTAAATAAATTCTTTGCATCGGTCTTCATTACTGAGGATGTGAGGGAGAGTCCCACAGCTGAGCCATCCCTTTTAGGAGGCGAATCTGAGGAACTGTCCCAGACTGAGGTGTTAGTAGAGGATGTTTTGAACTAATTGATAAATTAAGCAATAATAAGTCACCAGTTGATGGCATTCACCCAAGAGTTCTGAAGGAACTCTAATATCAAATTGCAGAATTACTAACTGCAGTGTGTAGCCTATTGCTTAAATCAGACTCTGTACCAGAGGACTGAAAAATAGCTAATTTAACACCGACTTTTAAAAAAGGCTCAAGAGGTGATCCTGGCAATTACAGGCCAGTAAGCCTAACCTCAGTACCAGGCAAATTGGTTGAAATTATAGTAAAGAACAGAATTATCAGACACATAGATGGACATGATATGTTGGGAAAGAGTCGACATGGCTTTTATAAAAGGAAAACATACCTCACCTATTAGAATTCTTTGAGGGTGTCAACAAGTATGTGGACAAGGGTGATCCAGTAGATATTGTGTACTTGGAGTTTCAGAAAGCCTTTGACACAGTCCCAGACCAAAGGGTTTTAAGAAAATTAACCAGTCATGAGATAAGAGGGTAGATTTTTTTCATGGATCAGTAATTGATTAAAAGATAGGAAACAAAAGGTAGGAATAAATTGTGAATTTTCACAATGCAGAGAGGTAAATAGTGGGATCCCCCAAGGATGTCTACTGGGACCAGTGCTATTCAACATACTCCTAAATGATCTGGAAAAGGGGATAAACCTAAACAGTGAGGTGGCAAAGTTTGCAGATATAAAATTATTCAAGATAGTTAAGCTCAAAGATAACTGCGAAGAATTACAAAGCGATCTCACAGAATTTGATGACTGGCCAACAAAATGGCAGATGAAATGCAATGTTAATAATTACAAAGTAATACACATTGGAAAACATAATCCTAACTATACATACAAAATGATGGGGTCTAAATTTGCTGTTACCGCTCAAGAAAGATCTTGCCGTCATCCTGGATAGTTCTCTGAAAACATCTGCTCAATGTACAGCAGCAGTCAAAAAAGTTAACAGAATATTAGGAACCATTAGGAAAGAGATAGATAACACAACAAAAAATATCATAATGCCACTATATAAATCTAAGGTACGCTCACACCTGGAATGCTGTATGCAGTTCTTGTCACCCCATCTCAAAAAAGATATATTAAAATTGGAAAAAATACACTGATGGGCAACAAAAATGATTAGGGGTATGGAACAACTTCCATAGGAGGAAAGATTAAAAAGACTCTGACTATTGAGCTTAGAAAAGAGACAAATAAGGGGTGTGGGATATGATAGAGATCTATAAAATTATGAATTATGTGGAGAAAGTGAATAAGGAAGTAATATTTACCCCTTCACATAACACGAGAACCAGGGATCACCCAAAGAAGTTAATAGACAGGCTTAAAACAAACATAAGGAGGTACTGTTACCTCACAATTTAGACTCCAGACACCCCAATACTGGCTTCCCTATAACCATAAATTGATCGTCAATTTATTCCGACCAAATGGGTAATAAAGTGGTGGCTTGCTCTAGAGGAATTGCCAGGGTATTACCAGGGGGTTTGTCTCCGACCTGTAGAGGACTTCCCAGAGCAGACCAATCCTGCTAACCCTTGGAAGAAGACTGATACAGCCCTCTGCTCAAAAATACAAGCAGCAATTCTTCGAAAAGAATGACCTTGAGCGGATCACTGCAGACTACGTGGCTCTGGGAAGAAGGATAAAGGAGTTTGAGGCGCAAGTGGTGTTCTCGTCCATCCTCCCTGTGCAAGGAAAAGGCCGGGGTAGAGACCGTCGAATCGTGGAAGTCAATAAAATGGCTACGGAGGTGGTGTCGGAGAGAAGGCTTTGGATTCTTTGACCATGGGATGGTGTTCCAAGAAGAAGGAGTCCTAGGCAGAGACGGGCTCCACCTAACGAAGAGAGGGAAGAGCATCTTCGCCAGCAGGCTGGCTAACCTAGTGAGGAAGGCTTTAAACTAGGTTCACCGGGGGAAGGAGACCAAAGCCCTGAGGTAAGTGGGGAAATGGGATCCTGGGAGGAAGCACAAGCAGGTGAGCGCAAGAGGGGAGGACTCCTGTCTCATGCTGAGAAAGAGGGACGATCGATGAGTTATCTTAAGTGCCTATACACAAATGCAAGAAGCCTGGGAAACAAGCAGGGAGAACTGGAAGTCCTGGCACAGTCAGGGAACTATGATGTGATTGGAATAACAGAGACTTGGTGGGATAACTCACATGACTGGAGTACTGTCATGGATGGATATAAACTGTTCAGGAAGGACAGGCAGGGCAGAAAAGGTGGGGGAGTTGCGTTGTATGTAAGAGAGGAGTATGACTGCTCAGAGCTCCGGTATGAAACTGCAGAAAAACCTGAGTGTCTCTGGATAAAGTTGAGAAGTGTGAGCAACAAGGGTGATGTCGTGGTTGGAGTCTGCTATAGACCACCAGACCAGGGGGATGAGGTGGACGAGGCTTTCTTCTGGCAACTAGCAGAAGTTGCTAGATCGCAGGCCCTGGTTCTCATGGGAGACTTTAATCACCCTGATATCTGCTGGGAGAGCAATACAGCGGTGCACAGACAATCCAGGAAATTTTTGGAAAGTGTAGGGGACAATTTCCTGGTGCAAGTGCTGGAGGAACCAACTAGGGGCAGAGCTTTTCTTGACCTGCTACTCACAAACAGGGAAGAATTAGTAGGGGAAGCAAAAGTGGATGGGAACCTGGGAGTCAGTGACCATGAGATGGTCGAGTTCAGGATCCTGACACAAGGAAGAAAGGAGAGCAGCAGAATACGGACCCTGGACTTCAGAAAAGCAGACTTTGACTCCCTCAGGGAACAGATGGGCAGGATCCCCTGGGAGAATAACATGAAGGGCAAAGGGGTCCAGGAGAGCTGGCTGTATTTTAAAGAATCCTTATTGAGGTTGCAGGAACAAACCATCCCGATGTGTAGAAAGAATAGTAAATATGGCAGGCGACCAGTTTGGCTAAACAGTGAAATCCTTGCTGATCTTAAACGCAAAAAAGAAGCTTACAAGAAGTGGAAGATTGGACAAATGACCAGGGAGGAGTATAAAAATATTGCTCAGGCATGCAGGAGTGAAATCAGGAAGGCCAAATCACACTTGGAGTTGCAGCTAGCAAGAGATGTTAAGAGTAACAAGAAGGGTTTCTACAGGTATGTTAGCAAGAAGAAGAAAATCAAGGAAAGTGTGGGCCCCTTACTGAATGAGGGAGGCAACCTAGTGACCGAGGATGTGGAAAAAGCTAATGTACTCAATGATTTTTTTGCCTCTGTCTTCACGCACAAGGTCAGCTCCCAGATTGCTGCACTGGGCAGTACAGCATGGGGAGAAGGTGACCAGCCCTCTGTGGAGAAAGAAGTGGTTCGGGACTATTTAGAAAAACTGGACGTGCACAAGTCCATGGGGCCGGATGTGCTGCATCCGAGGGTGCTAAAGGAGTTGGCGGGTGAGATTGCAGAGCCATTAGCCATTATTTTTGAAAACTCATGGCGATCGGGGGAGGTCCCAGATGACTGGAAAAAGGCTAATGTAGGGCCCATCTTTAAAAAAGGGAAGAAGGAGGATCCGGGGAACTACAGGCCAGTCAGCCTCACCTCAGTCCCTGGAAAAATCATGGAGCAGGTCCTCAAGGAATCAATTATGAAACATTTAGAGGAGAGGAAAGTGATTAGGAACAGTCAGCATGGATTCACGAAGGGGAAGTCGTGCCTGACTAACCTAATTGCCTTCTATGATGAGATAACTGGCTCTGTGGATGAAGGGAAAGCAGTGGATGTGTTATTCCTTGACTTTAGCAAAGCCTTTGATACGGTCTCCCACAGTATTCTTGCCGCCAAGTTAAAGAAGTATGGGCTGGATGAATGGACTGTAAGGTGGATAGAAAGCTGGCTAGATCGTCGGGCTCAACGGGTAGTGATCAATGGCTCCATGTCTAGTTGGCAGCCGGTTTCAAGCGGAGTGCCCCAAGGGTCGGTCCTGGGGCCGGTTTTGTTTAATATCTTTATTAATGATCTGGAGGATGGTGTGGACTGCACTCTCAGCAAGTTTGCAGATGACACTAAACTAGGAGGCGTAGTAGATACACTAGAGGGTAGGGATCGGATACAGAGGGACCTAGACAAATTAGAGGATTGGGCCGAAAAAAAACTGATGAGGTTCAACAAGGACAAGTGCAGAGTCCTGCACTTAGGACGGAAGAATCCCATGCACTGCTACAGACTAGGGACCGAATGGCTAGGTAGCAGTTCTGCAGAAAAGGACCTAGGGATCACAGTGGACGAGAAGCTGGATATGAGTCAACAGTGTGCTCTTGTTGCCAAGAAGGCTAACGGCATTTTGGGCTGTATAAGTAGGGGCATTGCCAGCAGATCGAGGAACGTGATCGTTCCCCTTTATTCGACATTGGTGAGGCCTCATCTGGAATACTGTGTCCAGTTTTGGGCCCCACACTACAAGAAGGATGTGGAAAAATTGGAAAGAGTCCAGCGGAGGGCAACAAAAATGATTAGGGGTCTGGAGCACATGACTTATGAGGAGAGGCTGAGGGAACTGGGATAGTTTAGTCTCCAGAAGAGAAGAATGAGGGGGGATTTGATAGCAGCCTTCAACTACCTGAAGAGGGGTTCCAAAGAGGATGGAGCTCGGCTGTTCTCAGTGGTGGCAGATGACAGAACAAGGAGCAATGGTCTCAAGTTGCAGTGGGGTGGTGAAACACTGGAATGCGTTACCTAGGGAGGTGGTGGAGTCTCCTTCCTTGGAGGTTTTTAAGGCCCGGCTTGACAAAGCCCTGGCTGGGATGATTTAGCTGGGAATTGGTCCTGCTTTGAGCAGGGGGTTGGACTAGATGACCTCTTGAGGTCCCTTCCAACTCTGATATTCTATGATTCTATGAAAACAAAGTATTATTTATTTAAAAGAAATAATCAGTTACAATACATTCAATTAAACAAGAAGAATACATTACACTCTATAAGACATCATAGAACACAATTATATTTCATGAAGACATACAATAAAGTGGCACAGTAAAATAGAATACATAGAATATACAGACTATATAGCAATTACCATGTAATACCTACAGTACATAGAGAACCTGTGCACATACGTATAAGAAGTCCTAATACAGTGCCGATAACAGACAGAGCTTCTATACAGATGTACAAAAAAAGCATTATAAGGGTATACATTGAAAAGATGTTACAATTTAACATTACCATTCTGTGAGCGGTGATCAAATGATCACAGAATAGGGTGGAGTGGCTCTCAGAAGCAGGCATCCAGCTTTATTTGCAGGCACACTCAAATAGTCCTTAAAAATGAACATAAAATTGGACTTACACTCTGTCTTCTTGAATCACTCTGAATCATCTTAATGGTCCTTCTGTTCTGTCAAAATGAGCCTTTCTGCTCATTATAGCTGCTGTTGCTGCTGGCTGCTACCGCTGCTGCTCTTTTCTTCGCTCTGTTATCTTCTCGTTCTGCTGTCTTCTTCTGCTGGTATCTTCTCCTTTCCCTCATACCCACACACACACTCCAGCCTGCTGGCTGTCTCCTTATATTCAGTTTCTGGTCTTCTCTCATTCGTTGCTGTCTCAAGTTCAGTAATTAGCATGGATTCTCCCTGCGTGGATGGCAACTCTTCAACCAATCAGCTTTGTCTGTTACTGGAGCTGCTCCTCCTCCTAACCCCTCCCTTCAGGTGTTTTGGAGTGAGTTGAGTCATCCCTGTTTGACCTTTATTTCACCCCTGTTTCTTATCTGCTATTGTTCAATTTAGTCTGTGTCCTCCATCTTTGATGTTTTCTAATAGAAAATCAGTGTGGCCACCATTTTGGATTTTTAACTCTATTGGGAGAGGTAAATTGTTCACTTCCTTCCTTGCACTCGTTATTTTTTATTGTATGTGCATACCTAGGTACTTTTAGTTTTAATTGACTTCTATATATAACATCAGCTCATAATTTACATTGAATATCTATTCTACTAGTCCCTCCTCAAGGATCAACTATTTGAAATTTAGTTTCTGTTTGATTAATAAATAATTAGTTTCTGTTTGATTATACCATTGTATAAGTATCATTCTTGCACTTTTTATACTGCATTTAGGAACAAACCATGCTACAATAGCACATGAAGAATTCCAGTTTGGGTATATTGTAAGACTATATGAACATGCAATTATTGCAGGTCCATCTATCACTACACATTGCCATTGCCAGCTCTTACTATTTTTCCATAGATTTTTACTGCATTACCAGTAGCATCCCAATCACATTTTGAGGGTTTTGGTGAAGTATGGTAATGAGGATGGGTCATTAAATGTCCTCACTCTTGAGAAGCATATGTAGTAGAGCATTATAATAGGCAGTAAGTTTTCTATCTTTCTGATTTTTGCTATATAGCTTTTAGGGGCCCCATTATGACTATTATTGCTCTACCAGTGGTTCCCAAACTTTAACAACCCGTGAACCCCTTTCACTAAAATGTCAAGTCTCACGAACCCCTCTCCTAAAAATGAATATTTCCAGGGATTTTCTCCTTCACCTGAGTATAAATTATAAAAGCAGTGATCTTGGAAATATAAAATTTGTTTTTATGAGACGCTTATTACACACTATTATTAGTTATTATTGATCATTACTGTATTTTTATTACATTATGAAAACGGCAACACTCTTCCAAGATCTCACTTTCGAAGCTTGTACAGTTTGAATAAGCTTGTTATAAGACAAGGCTCCTATGTTTCATCAGATGTGAAACAGCATGAAGGTATTTAAGGAGCCAATTCAAAGAGTTCCTCCTACACAGGCATTCAGGGCTTGAGCAGTCCAGGCAAACAACGCATGTTACAACAAAGCTTAAATTTGTTCTTCGTAATCATTTTAAAAACAATACTAGCTGCCTATTTAATTTTAAAAACAGCAAAAAATATCCATCTCCCTTTCCATTTCTTATAAGGAGTCTTGAAGTTTAAATCTCCTCAGTGTGATAGATAGGCTTGCTTTGATTTGCTTAGCTCTTGGAAGTCCAGGGGCTCCAGGCTGCTGGCCCTTATGCTTCCCGGAGTCCCTAGGGACAGCTCTGTCCGCCATTAGGGAATTTTTTCCCAAGAACCCCCTGTAACATTTCATGAACCCCCAGGGGTTCATGAACCCCAGTTTGGGAACCACTGCTCTACACTAATTATTTTTTGAACTGTAAAAGCACACCCTTGAATACTGTTGACAGTAGTCATTATATTGGGTCTGATCCATTGTATCATTGTTTCTATATCCGTGAAAAGTGCTTGGGGCTAATGATTTGCTATTCTCTCTGAACTTATTAAAAGATTAGATGTGCGTGCAATTATTTTTAATCCTTTCATTAATGCACACTGCCATAGTCCAACCCTGACTATTCTACCACGCATTGAAATTTCCATGTACATTCTGAGGGTTGAGGTGGTTTTTTCACCAGATCTTTGCCACATCAAATTTCCTTTTCCTTGAGCATCAGATAAAATATTATATTTATGGGCATCATTACTACTAAGTGCTCTACCTATATGATTTTGCGCCATTAATTCTATAATTCAGACAGGTTCCATTACTACTTTTACTGCCCTTGGTTTATTCTCTATTTTTGGAATTGTAAAGATACATTCTTCAATATTATTGACAACGGCTTCATTATTGGGATAGGACTTGGCCCATCGTATTGTTGGTGTTTTATCCAAATTTGCACCACCATAGCAGAATTCTGTGGACACAAATACCCAGAAGAGCCAAGTTGAATAGAACCGCATCTTCTACCATCTGGCTTTCCTTTATCTGAAAATAGAAATAACAAAAGACCTTTTTTCTTTTATAACACAAATTCAAAGTCTTATTTAACAATATAAAAACTTTTTAAAATAAAAATTCCTCCTTTTTCCATAAATTTATATTATTTAACATATATTTCTAATTTTATACTTATTTTAACAATTACTTTATTTACCTATACTAATAACAATATATTATCTATTCTTTTAACAGTTACATTATATCTACATTTCCCCATATATATATTTCCTTAGCTAAACCTACTCTAATATTTCCCTAACATTAACGATTATTAAAATATTTCTTCTTAAATATTAACTATTAGATTGATGGAATCCTATGATGATAACATTAAGTTGTTTTCCAAAGCACCTGGTTGTTGACATCAATTAAACAATTCAGTACTTCTATTATATCACTTCCTATAATTCCATATGTCGCTGCTCCTTGATGCACAAGGCTGAATCTAGTGTTTACTTGTCTTTGGCCTATGCTAATTGATATTGGCACACTTAATAGAATAAGAAATTGTCCTCCCACTCCATTTAACACACACAACTCTTGTGAAGCAAATGGCATTACATCAAATTCCATATTGATGTTTAAAATTGACAGAGATGAGCCCATATCGATATGACACAACATTCCTACTCCTATTTTGAGGGTATTAAAATAATTGGAACTAATTGCCTTTTATTTTGATCTAAAATAACTGTGATTATCATTCGGGGTATTGCTTTTTCTTCTTCTGATTCTTCCTCTACTCCACTATCCTCCTCACTGCTTTCTTCTATAGCCTCTAACATATTTTCTAACTCTTCCTCCGTCATGTTCATTAAGTCTAGCATTTCCTATTTATCAATTCCTGGTATATTTTTGAACCAATTTCTGGCCATGCTTTCTTTTCTCTTTTCTTTTCTGCCCCTCTTACTTGCTACTCTCCCCTTTTCCCTATTTATTTAAAACAATAAGTATTATTATTCTCATGTTTAACTTATCCAATTCTACTATTACTTATTTTATTCCTATTCCTATTACTGATTTATCTATCTTATTTGCTATGTTATCTTAACTTATTTCTATAATTATTATTGTCACTAAACTTATTCTATGCTTATAGTTATTATTTATTACTAAACTTAACATTTATTTACTACTTGATTAAACTTTATTTACTACATATTTAGTTAATCATTTTTCTTACTTGTATTGTTCTGTTCCCCTGCATTCCACAGTACTTTTGCTCTTATATCAACCATTCAATTCAGCCTTTTTAAAATCTGTTTCAATAAGTCCTCTAAGGCCAATTCTCATATTTGCCAAACCAAATCTTACATTATCTATCCGTCTAACACCTACGTTGATGGATAGAGGAATACTTGAAGGAATGGTTTCAGAGTAGCAGCCGTGTTAGTCTGTATCCGCAAAAAGAAGAACAGGAGTACTTGTGGCACCTTAGAGACTAACAAATTTATTAGAGCATAAGCTTTTGTGGACTACAGCCCACTTCTTCCTAGTCCACGAAAGCTTATGCTCTAATAAATTTGTTAGTCTCTCTAAGGTGCCACAAGTACTCCTGTTCTTCTTTTTACTTGAAGGAATGGGTATCTGTTCTCCTATAAGCATATACATGTCTCTTGACATAGAATCATAGAATATCAGGGTTAGAAGGGACCTCAGGAGGTCATCTAGTCCAACCCCCTGCTCAAAGCAGGACCAATCCCCAGACAGATTTTTGCCCCAGATCCCTAAATGGCCCCCTCAAGGATTGAACCCACAACCCTGGGTTTAGCAGGCTAATGCTCAAACCACTGAGCTATCCCTCCCCCCATATATTATATAATATCTACATTTATTGCTGTATTGATTAATGAAAACAACAATCCAGTATCCATATAGCAGAGTGTTTCAATTTCTGCTTCAATAATTCTGATTGGAACCAATGGCCTGTCATATTGATCTAAATATATCTGGGATACAATTAATGGAGAGGTTTCTTCCTCTTTGGACTCCTCCTCTATTCCACTGTCTTCTTTATCTGTTATTTCTACTTGAGCTGGTCTTATAAATTCATCTACTGGCATATCTAGATCTAGTAAATCTTTCATCTCTTCATTATTCATCAGATTTCCCATTTCCTCTTCATTCATATCTGGCACTTCCCCAAAATATGCTACCATGCCATCTCATTTATCTATTCTATTCTTCCCTTTTCTTTCTCTAGGAAAAGAAAATGTACTATTTACTTATATATACGTTTGCATACTTTATCTTACTTATAAAACATTTCTTTCTAAGTCTATTGAGCATTGCAATGCCGTCAGAATATCCATTCCCATTATTCCGACTCTGTTCTCCCCTAGGTTCATGACTCCATAACATATACCATATACTGTCTCGTTTCCCACCTTAACTATTAGTGGTAGTGTTTGCAGAATTTCACTTGTTATTCCTAATACCCCTCGTACTGTGACTATTTCTGGGGAGATATATGGGAGGAAGTCTGCCAGATTATGTATATTTAACACTGAGTATGTAGATCCTGTATGTAGATAGCACAGGTATTGGATTTTTATGTTATCTATGCTGAATTTTGCAATCTGTCTTCCGTTGTGATCTCTCCATAAAGGAATTATTACTTGAGGTGGTTGCCCCTCCAATTGGTAACTTGTGCTAAAGTTTGGGATGATTGGTCTACCCTCAAACTCTGATTAATTGGTTCCACTATAGTTAGACTTTCCAAAAATTCATCTAAATCTTGTTCTGTCTAATCTGGAGATGAATACCATGTCTCCTCATCCCATATCTGATTTTGCATTCCTTCTCTCTGCATTTTTCTATTTCTTTTTCTGTCCCTATGATAAGAGAAATATCTTTATTACTATTTTAGTTCCCCCTTCCATCTTTTCAGCTGTGATGAATGAAACCATTTTGACATCTCTTTTTCTATTTATTATTATTATTATTATTATTGAAATTTATCAGATCTAATTCTATTTTTTTATTTTTAATCAAAACACATTGGTGAGGAACCTGACACTTTATTTTTACTTCGTAAAGGCCTTATAATTTTTATTGCCATTGAGGATCCAAATAAATTCCTATTCTTTGTACTAACTAAAAAAATGTGGCACCTGTATCTATTAACATATCTTATCTGGACGCTCCCCTATTAAATTCTACATATCCAATGGGTCTTCCCCAATCATCTGGTTTTAAAAGTGCCACTAGATCAGCATGATCATTTGATGACATCGGGGAGATAGGAGGTGCTTGACCTCTCTACACTCGATCTCTGGAGCATGGCCGAGTCATAGAAAAGCTCCTTTCAAGGTTAGCTAATTTCTGAAGCAATTTGCCAGTAGGCAACCCATCAATTTGATTTATAGGCTCATACTGCAATAACTTTTTCCAAAGCCAAACTTTTCCAGAATCACAAACTTTCCCTTCTTCACAAGGGACAAACTTTCTATTTTTATTTTTTCCTTTATTTTGCCTGCTTTGCTGGTTTCCTTGTCCTTTTAGACCATTATTGGAAAAGGTTGCCACTGATACTCGCTCACCCTCCTGGCGTCACTTCCTACTGTAGTTCCAAGAGCTGCTGTCCATGGGGCATCAGGATCTCCAAGCTCCACAGCATGGATGGTCCTCCGTGGCTCCTTGGGCTCCAGGCCTCCAATCCAGCTCGCAGGGTCTCTGACTCTTGCAAACAAGGGCTGTGGCAGCTCTTCAGCTGGAGCTTCGGCCGAAGGTCCTTCCTTTCTAGCAGTCAGCCCAGAATGAGCCGGGTTGCTCCCTTTTATACTAAGGCAGCAGTTGGAGCATGCCCAGCACAGCCTGAGGGGTTGGACTTCTGCCGCTCACAGTGTAGGGTTAACCCTTTCTTCTCCAGTGTGGGGTATGCACACCCTGTAACACAACCCCCCTCCTTAAGAAGTGGGTGGTCTGTCCCCCTTGCCTCTCCTCCTAGCCTGGAGAAGACATCCACACTGGCATGAGCCTTAGCAGGTTGATGACAGATGCGGAAATCATATGGTTGGAGTGAGAGGGTTGGTGTCCTTCATGCTGTGCAGCCACCAGAGGGGTGCATGGTCAGTAATCAATGTGAAGGTGCTGCTGAGTAGATAGTAGCGCAGGGCATCAATAGCCCATTTTACCACCAAGGCCTCTGTTAGGGTTCCCCCCCACTCTGGAGTACAGATGTGGGGACCCACATGAAAGATCCCCTACGCTTATATTCTACCAGTTTAGGTTAAAACATCTCTAAGGCACAAATTCATTTCCTTGTCCTTGGATGGTATATTGCTGCCACCATCAAGTGATTTACACAAAAATTCAGGGAAGGGTCACTTGGAATCCATATCCCCCCAAGCTCCTTCACCCCCTTTCCTGGAGAGGATTGAGACTAAAATACCAACCAATTGCCTTAGCAATGTGAGTACAGACTAGACCCTTTGACTTCAGGACACTAAAATCAATCAGGTTCTTAAAAGAAGAACTTTATTTATAAAGTAAAAGAATCACACCTGAAATATCAGGATGGAAGGTAACTTTTACAGGGTAATAAGATTTAAAACACAGAGGATTCCCCTCTGGGCTCAGCTTCACAGTTACAAAACAGGAATGAAACTACCTTTTTAGCATAGGAAAATTCACAAGCCAAAACAAAAGATAACCTAACACATTTCCTTGCCCTACTCACAGTTTTTATTCCAGGTATATGTTTCAGGAGATATTGTACCTGCTTGGCTTCTCTCTCCGTCCAGAGAGGGAACAACCCACAGAACAACAAAACACTTTCAAATCTGGGGGGGGGGGGGGGAAGAATTTATCTTCTTCCCTCATTTCTCCTTCTGGTCAGGTGCCAACTAAGTTATTTGAACTGCTTATCCCTTTACAGATAAGGCAATCCAGTACAGCTGCCAAGCATACATAAAGGTTGCTACCATTCCCCCTATATTCATGACAGCCTCCTTCTCGATCGTCAAGTAATATGTTTCTCTGGGGAACAGCTTACAACTCAGATACAAGTTGGGGTATTCTTCCCCATTGATTTCCTGTGATAAGACAGCCCCTAATTCCACTTCAGAGGCATCCATTTGCAGTATGAAGTCCTTTGAGAAGTCTGGATATATGAGGACTGGTTCCTGAGCTAGCCACTTCTTCAGGGTCTGGAATGCCTCCTCATACATACTTGACCACCGCACTTGTCCCGGTTGAGAGCTTTTGGTCAGGTCAGAGGGGGGGGGCACTATTATTGGGAAGTCCGGCATGAAGCGTCAATAGTATCTGGCCAACCCGAGGAATCGGCGCACTTGCCTTTTTGTTGCCAGCCTTGGGGTATCAGTTAGAGCTCGCACCTTGTCAATCAGAGGGTGTACCTTGCCCCCTCCCACTATACACCCAAGTTAGGCCTGTCTGAGATGGCATTTTGCAGGGTTGGCCAGGAGACCTGCCTCCCGAAGGACCTTGAAAAAGCTGATTAGGTGTTGAAGATGGTCCTCCCAGCTGCTGCTATAGATCACAATGTCATCTATGTATGCTGCCACGTATTGGTTGTGAGGCTGCAGTACTCAGTTCATCAATCGTTGGAAGGTAGCGGCTGCCCCATGTAGTCTGAAAGGCATTGTTATGAACTGGAAGAGGCCATATGGAGTAGGAAAGGCAGTCTTTGCCTGGAAGTTTTGTGTCAGGGGTATCTGTCAATACCCCTTTATTAGAGCTAAGGTCAACAAATATTTGGCTCCCCCTAATCCAGGGGTGGGCAATAATTTTCACTGGGGGGCCATTCCATGAATTTTGGTAAGTCATCACGGGCTGCACATTTCTTATTAATGAAATTACCTCACCATCTATTGTAAAAAGACCCCATTACGTTCTTTACACAACAAAGTAATTACACTTAATAACAATTAACAGATATGATTATCCAAAGCTTATCTTAGAAGGCAATTTATATTGCAAACCATTTTGTGAACACTTGTAAAATTTCTAATAACACTAATGCTAAACTTTTACTTACAACTTACATTCATTATTAAAATTAAGTGTAAAAGAAGAAAGGAAACTCACTCAGTGTGAAGAAGAAAGTCTCTGATGGGCATTAACAAGGGAGGTGAAGTCAGGTGTCATTTCTGTTGTTGCAACTGCTGCAAGGTGGTCATCATTGATCAGAGATCTGTTCTTTGATTTACTGAATTTCATCACAGAAAATGTCTGCTCGCAGACATAAGTTGATCTGAACAGTACAAGCATCTTTTGGGCATAAGCCTTGATCTTCGGAAAGTTCTGTTCATTGAGAGATGCGTAAAACCTCGGAAGTGGCGCTGATGTGAATTGCTCTGCAAGCAATGCATCACAATGCAAGTCAATAAGCTCAAGTTGGAGGTCACTTGGAGCATTGTTCATATCACATGTGAAAGGGGAGGAGATCAAAACCATATAACTTTCTATCATTCTAAAATCCTCAAAGTGATGAGAGAATTCAGCATGCAAAGTGAGCAGTAACGACGTGTATCTTTCCAGGTTCTGGTCAGATATTGTAATCTGTTACAAAGTGGGGAAGTGTGTGAACTGCTTATTTCCAGTCTGACGGGGAAAAAGGAGCAACTTTGTCATGAAAGACTTGACAAGGGAATACATGTCATGAGCAAAAAGCCCCCTACCTTTCAGTCTCGAATTCAGTTAGTTCATGTGACCCATAACATCAGTGGCAAATGCGAAATCAGAGAGCCAGTTCACATTGTTCAATTGAGGGAAATCCATATCTTTTCCTTTCATTTAAAAAAAAAATCAATCTCTGCTCTCAGATCCCACACTCTTTTCAGAACTTTCCCCAAACTAAGCCATCTAACATTTGTATGGTACTGAATATCCCTGAGCTCTGACTCAGACTCCTCCAGCAGAGAGACAAATTGCCTGTGGTTTAATGTTCTTGCTCTAAGAAAGTTGACCAGTTTTGCAACTGTATCCATAACATTGCTTAATTACAGAACACTTCTGCAGAGGACTTCTTGGTGAATAATGCAATGTAGAAAAATTATTTTCTGCTCTGGGTTTGTTTCTGTCACTCGATCTTGTATTCTTTTCAACAATCCAACATTTTTGCCTGTCAGATTAGGGCTTCCATCAGTGGTCACACTCACCAATTTCTTCCACTCCAACCTCACTCACGTGAGAGATACCACTCGTTCACCCTCCCTGGGTCACTTCCAGGGGTGAAAGTAACTTAAAGGATTTACTGGTACTCCCGAGTCTTAGGAGGGGCGGGGCCCCTACCAGAAGAGGCAGGGCCTTTAAATCCCCCAGCACTTTAAATCAGGATTTAAAGGGCCCGGCGCTGGGGCTGTGGTAGCAGCAGCTGGGAGCACTGGGCCCTTTAAATCACCCTCAGAGCTACCAGCTTCAGAGACGGCTGGGAGCCCCGGGGGTGATTTAAAGGACCTGGGGCTCCAGCTGCCACTACTGCAGTGGAGCCCTGGGCACTTTAAATCACCATTGGAGGGAGCTCCTGGCTGCCGCCACTAGCGCAGGGCCCCAGCCTCTGACAAAGCTTTAAAGGGACCAGGGCTCCGCTGCAGCAGCGGTAGCCGCTACTGCCCCGGACCCTTTAAATCACCGCCAGAGCTCCGCCACCGCTACCCCAGGGCTCCAGCAACAGGGCTTGGGTGGCGATTTAAAGGGTCCGGGGCTCCCACTGCCGCTACCCTCTGGGACCCTTTAAATCGCCACCCAAGCCCTGTTGCTGGAGCCCTGGGGTAGCGGTGGCAGCCGGGGGCTTGGGCGGTGATTTAAAGGGCCCGAGACTCCGACAGCCGCTACCGACCCAGGCCCTTTAAATCGTCCCGGGGGCCCTGCTGCCGGAGCGCTGGGGCAAATTAAAGGGCCTGGGGCGGTAGCTGCGGCAGGCGCCCCGGACCCTTTAAATCGCTGCCCGAGCCCCGCCGCCGCTTCCCCAGGGCTCCGGCAGCAGGGCTCTGGGGATGATTTAAAGGGCCCGGGGCTCCAGCCATTGCTGGCAGACCCAGGCCCTTTAAATTACTGCCAGGGGAGGCCGATCCACCCTGGTACAGTGCACCGGCTCTTGCCGGTATGCCGTACTGGGGCGCACTGGCTTACTTTCACCTCTGGTCACTTCCTACCATAGTTCCAGGAGCTGCTGTCCATGGGGTGTCAGTGTCTCCGAGCTCCGCACACCCTTCCAAAAACTTACTGGCCAGGTAATGATTTAACCTGAGTATAATTACAATCTCAGCCACACCTGAGTGACAAGTTTCACTTGACTTTCAAACTTGCACAGCTGCCAGACCCTTCTTAAATTTTCTTACAAATTCTAATCGTCCGTTTATTTGGACGATTGCTTACTGCCTCTTCTACTACCAATTTTAGCCAGTCACTGGGACTAGGACTTGAGTGGCCCACCAATCTCAACCCGTCACTGGGGTCAGGACTCTAGTGGTTTTAGCAATGAGATACTAGACTTAGTCTACGGGATAGAGCCTGACTCCTGAGGCCTTCTTCTTCTGATTCCAGAACCTGCGTCCCTTTCAATTAGGTTCCACTCTCCTTGGGGTCCTCCAATGATTGCTCCAGGAGCAGAAAATAAACAGACAAAACTGTTCTTGTGATCACCCTCTCCTTTTGTAGTTGTGATCACTTGAACACTCAAAACAAAAACTCTATTAGAGCCTGACTTCTGAGGCCTTCGGCTTCCTCCTCGGTGCCAGACCTCTGACCATAGAATTATCCACTGTAACTATACTGACCCCCTAGATCAGTCTAAAATGTGTTCACCATGATTTCACAATGATATTTTTTATTATACTGACCCTTTCACCAGCCCTAACTAGTATTCTAGCCTTCCTGATTTTATTGGGGTGATTGGCTCCAGCATCAATATAAATGACAATTAATTCTTAATTGCTAAGACTTTACCTGGGTTTCTTAAATTTTCTTTTAAGTACCTGATCTTTGGTGCATCATCCTTTCCTGAATCCAGCCTGAATGAAAGGCATTTTAGGACTGACTACTCATTAATCTGCATCAGAATTACTCTCTCTATCACCTTATAGGTAAAATACAGCAGAGAAATCAGTATGTAGCTCTTCGGGTCTATCAGTGGTTTCTGTGGCTTGGGAACAGCTATGGTCTTTGCTCTGCACTGGATGCTACAGTTCTGGGTACAGAAATTCAGAAATCGAAGCAGCAACTTTTGATCATTGGCCCAAAGAGAGAGACAAGTTTGTTATGGATGTTACATAGATTAGGAGCCTTGTTAGGCTGCAATTGATGTATAAACAGGTCGAACTCTTGTTCACACTCAAAGCCTGAATCTCTAAGCAAACATCAATTTTAATTGCATGGCTGAACATTTTCTCCATTAGGAGCACTGCCGTTGTGCACCAGCTGAGATGCAATAGAGTTTACAGGGATATTCCCTCTTGCCTAGACTAGAATCTCCTCTCAGTCTCTTAACAGCTTGCCAGGCTTTGTGACTAGAATGCATGAAGTTTAATTTGGAGACAGTTTCCTTTCACTGTTCTTGCGTGGTTTGATCTAGTAGGTAAAGGTCTCTCCACTTTTGTCAAAAATCTCCTGTTCATTTTTTCTGGATTCAAATTCCTGATATAGTCTGAGTGCATCAGATTGCCATCCAGAAAGTAATTGTTAATGTAATCCCTGAGCTACAGGTTTCACTGACTTAAAAAAATTGTATACAATAAATGAAGAATTAGTATTAAAAATGTAGGAAACAGGTCAACAAAAAAAGAACTGATAACATGTGCAACATCTGATTAATAGGATTAAAAGCTTAGAAAAGAAAAAAATCAGAGAATGAGAAAAGTTAAAAGGGATTGTCACTTGGGATCCAAAGGAAATAATTTTTTAATGAGCCTAGATGGACATGTAGGAAAGAAGAACAGAGCCTTAAAAATGGAAGTTGACTTTATCTGGTGATTCTTCAATGGGATCACTTGCCTGAATAAATATTAATCACGTGAATCAGAATCAGACCCCAAGAGGAAGAAAAAAAACCCCAAAACACATAAAGCAATGTAAAGCAAAGGAAATTATGCATATTTTTAGTCTATAAAATGAATGTTACCAATGAGTAAGCAGAGCACAGTTGAACCTAGATGTCTTCAGCAACAAAAGCTTTTGGTTTTGGAAATGTATCCAGACAAAACTTGTTCTCAGACTATAATGAGGAAATATGTCAAGTTGCTCCTTCAAAATATGCTCATATAAATGGTTATTTATGAGTGCAAGGGCTCATGTGTATGCACAAAGACCTGTTTCACATGCAAAATGAATATTTGACAAAAACACTATACAAATATAGTATTTTTCATACATCAATCTCAATGCACTTTACAACATTAATTATGTCTCTCAAAACCCATGTGAAATAGATACTGTAAAGATTATTATACTGTACCTATTTTATAGATTTTACAATGGCAATTACCTGATTGCACATGCATATATATATATATGTGTGTGTGTGTGTGTGTGTGTGAAAGTCAGGATGAGCTCTACCCTGACATCTGGTGGTGAATTATGGCAAATGTGGAAAAGAACTTCAGGGGCTGATCTTGTTTGCATAGGCACACCCACCCCACCTAGCATGAGCCCACGGCAGCCCAAAATGGTCACTTCGGCAGCTGTGGGATCCCCAGTTTCTCTGTTATTGGGGCAGGAGGAATAAAGTGTTACCCTCATTATGTGAATCAAGGACAATGAAACTGTTTTATGACAGAGGGTCTCACCATCACCTAAGTAGCACTCACCAGACAAGGGACATTGGTTCCAAAACCCAGTGACTTGAGAGAGGTTAGGGACAGGTATGTGTATCTGATGGGATGGGCCCATTTTGAAGGCCTAGAACACCAATTGCACCACCTTCTCTCTCCACTGTTGAATAGCAGACTAATTTTGATTCCATTAGGAGTCTAGCTAGAGACTGCTGAGCTGAATTCACTTTGGGTCAATGGTGCACCAGCACTGGGGCTCCCCTACTACAAGCTGAAATCACTAAAAGAGCTAAAATTACTGAGCTGAGATCACTGAGTGCTGTGTTAACTAGTGGGGGAGCCTGAAGCTATGTTGCTAAGTGGCTGGCAGAGCGGAGCAGTTTGCGGGACAACTGGAGCGGTTCATGGGACAGCTAGTGAAGTGGAGTGGTTGGCAGAGCGGAGCAGTTTGTGGGATGGTTGGAGCGGCCCACGGAACAGCGAGCAGAGCAGAGCGGAGCAGTTTGCGGCGATGGCTGGAGTAGCCCACGGAATAGCGAGCAGAGCAGTTTGCGGGGACGGCTGGAGGAGTGGCTGGTTGAGCGGAGCCGTTAGTGGTGAAGGCTGCAGCAGAACTCCACGGAGAGGCGGGGCAGTCGGCCCCAGACCAGGTAAGGTGCCCCTTAATGCCCCATGTGCCCCCCCCATTTCCACCCAGGCTGGGGGGGAAAAACTCTGCAGATAAACTTTTGAACTCTGGGGTGGCACTGATCAGGGACAGAGACTTGGGTTGTTGGACTTTGGGGTGATTAGACTTAAGACCCTGAGGGGAAAAGGACACTGCCAAACTTACTTGGAGGTGAGTCTTTTGCTCATGGTTTGTGCTATGAATCCTGTTTATGGTGTTTCCCCAACATAATGCTGCATTGTTTCCCTCCTTTATTAAAAGGCTTTTGCTACACTCAGACTCCGTGCTTGCGAGAGGGGAAGTATTGCCTCTTAGAGGCGCCTGGGTGGGTGGTATGTAATTGTCCCAGGTCACTGGGTGAGTGCTGGAGCCGGTTTTGTATTGTGTTATTGAAATGGAACCCCTAGATACTGAACCCAGCCCTTGTTGCTGCCAACTCAGAGGGGCAGAAGGGTTACACACACACACATTATATATATATATATATATATATATATATATATATATATATATATATATATGGGCTGTCAATTAATTGCAGTTAACTCAAAAAAATTAACTGATTAAAAATATTGATCATGATTAATCGCACTGTTAAACAATAGAATACCAATTGACATTCATTAAATATTTTGAATGTTTTTCTACATTTTCAAATATATTGATTTCTATGACAACACAGAATACAAAGTGTACAGTGCTCACTTTATATTATTATTTTTTATTACAAATATTTGCACTGCCCATGCTCTGCCCCCAGACCTCCCTCTCCTGCTCTACATGTGCCTCCAGTCCCCCAGTGCTGGCTGGGGCTGGGGCTGGGGCTGCACTGCCCTCCCTCCCAATATTATCTCAAAGGGGAGCCAAGATAACTCTGAATGTGTAAAGTGGTGTAGGTATTGGAATAGAAACAAGCCCCTTTTTCTCAAAAGAGCAGATTCGTTCTCTGCCGTATCTGTCACCGGTGGACTGGTGCAGATCTCCTCCCCTCTCCCCTTGTGTGGTGCACAATATATATAACTGACAAGAGATAAGGTTCAAAACAAATAGGTAAATGTATTAGGGGATAGAATTATACAGATAGGGAAGGGGTAAATGTAAATGACTAATAGCTATATAACAAACAAACCCAGTGACGCAGCAGCTCTTCCCTGCGAGCATGAAGCTCAACCCCAAGAATGAAACTAAACCCACCCTGGCATTCAAGAAATATGACCCTCAACGTAGAAACCATAGTTGCTTTCTCATCCAATTCCCAGCACTTCAGTGGCGGCAGTGAAGTCCAGGACCTCTACTCTGTAGGTAATTGAAACCCTTGGAGGAGGAACACTGGAGAGTCCCTCTATGGATGTAAGGACAGAAGAAGCGGACCAGGAACCCACTGGATGGTGACGTTCTCCAGGTGCAGGACAAGTAAGATGGTAATGAGTCTTCTTCTTTTCTTTTCTTTTCACTCCGGGAATGAATGGTGTTCTTCGCTGATGCACAAGTGCCACAAAGACCCGAAACCGCGCACACAGTCGCTATGATGGACTGCCCCATCAGCCTGTGATCATAGTTCTTTTATAGAATCTATGGAGGGAAATCATGGTACAATCCGTAATAAGGCGGAAAACAGTCTGAAGTGCTGGAACCTTGGGGATTGCCCAGTGGCGGGAGATTTCCATTACTTGCATCTGAAGAAGTAAGGTTCTTACTCACGAAAGCTTATGCTCCCAATACTTCTGTTAGTCTTAAAGGTGCCACAGGACCCTCTGTTGCTTTTTCCAGTGGCAGGAAAAAATCCATCCAGTCCAGTTTTATCCAGATCAGGCTGACAGTGTACAGAAGGTCACAAAATGGAGTCCCAAGATGTTTTCATGGTGCCACACAGTTTTCAGACTCCATCTTGGATTGCCACAGTTTCCTTAAAATCACTGATCATTGGGTCTGATACCCACACAACAGACCGTGTAACGAACCAGAGAACAATACAATAGTCCATACCCAACACTGGTGCTCCGGGGCTGGGGGGATTGAGGCTGTGTGCCACCCACCCCCTTGTTGTTCCTGATCTGTGGTGGGGGAACTCTGGTGGGGGGGACAAGTGGAAGGGGCAGGGCCTTGGGTAGAAGGGGCGGGGCTGGAGGGTAGCCTCCCCCAACCATGGGTTCATGTGCTGCCCATGGCTGGCACTGTGGGGAGAGGAGTCTGTGCAGTCTCAGCTCCACTCCAGCCGTAGGAACTTCGATACCTATGGTCAGATTTCTCATGGCATGGTGGATAAGGGCTATGAACAGGATGTGCATCACTGCTGTGTGAAGATAAATGAGCTGAGGCAGGCATACCAGAAGGCAAGTGAGTCAAATCGTTGGTCTTGCACTGAAGACCTGCGATTTCTATAAGGAGCTGGATACCATCCTCAGTGGTGACCCCACCTCCACTGCCAAGAGCCCCATGGATACTTCGGTGGAGCTGGAGACAGTGGACAGTGGAATCAACCCCAGGGGTAAAGGCGTGGATGAGGAAGTTGAGTTGGAGGACGATGTGGAGCACATGGCAGGGTTGTCTGATTGTGCAGTGAGTCAGGATCTCTTTTCCGCTCTGGAAGGGTCTAGCCAGTCCCAGAGGTCCATCTCTGGTGCACATGATGCAGGAGAGGAGAGCTCTGGTAAGTGAGCTTCTTGAGTTGATGCTGCTCGGTTATATAAGGTAGACCTATCTGTTGCTTTGTATATTCTAGAAGTGGGTGAAGGGATAGAAATGTAGAAGACTAGTTGTGTTTGTGTGTGCTTCACATTCCCCTATGCAGCTAAGCAGTCCGGCAGAACACTGTGTTAATGCACACTGAGATTTCACGGGAATCCTCCAGAGAGATCTCTAGGAAACCTTCCTGGAGGAACTTATCAATTCTTGCCAAAGGTTCCTTGGCAGAACTGCTTTGTTCCTTCCCCCCGCTGAACTTTCCCATGCCAATTGGCAATCACCTGTGCAGGGACCAAAGCAGCACACAGGCGAGCAGCACAGAGACCTGGTCTGAAGCTGCACGCATGCAGGAGATTCACCCTTGCATCCTTGCTTTTCCTCAGGAGTGAGATATCAGCTTCAATGACCCTCACCTGTGGAAAATGGTGGCAGAATTTACAATATTGTCCCTAGTTGCCTGTGGTGATCCCCTTAAAAAGCCACCTAGCCCCTTTGGGCCATGAGCCATCTTTACATTTAAACCCTGTAAGGAAAAATGCATGCAAACACTTACCTGAGGTTCCTTCCCCTTCATCGGGGTTGTCCATACTCAAATGGCAAGACTAGCTAGACTGTGGTGAAGTCTCGAGAAGATTCTGGCTGTGGCATAGCCGCCCCCTGTCTGCTGTGTCTCCTCTCCTCCTCCTCCTCACTGTTCCTGGCAAGGGGCTGTGCCTTGGACTCCTCAGTTATCCTTGGTGGTCTGTGGAGTGCTGGCGAAGTCTCCACTAAGTATGGCATGCAGCTGAACACTAGATCGATTGTTAGCCTCTCTGGCCTTACAGAATTCCTTTGCTTTCACATGGCACTGCTGCTGATCCCTGTCATAGTTCTTTGCCTGCATCACCTGTGCAATCTTTTTATAGATGGCCATGTTTTATAACTGGTCCGTAGCTGTGCCTGCACAGCCTCTTCTCCCCACAGGTCCAGAAGATCCAATACCGCCTATCTACTTCAGGCAGGAGCGCATCTATGCTTAGAACCGGCATGGTCAGTAAAGCAGTTGCATCAACAAGGGAGAATTACTAGGAATGATCACCAAGCTGGCAATCAGGAAAAGGCATTTAAGAAAAGGGATTTAAAGGGATGCCGGGGAGGAGGTGGCTTCCAGTCTCTGATCCCTAGGCGATGGAGTTCTCAATTGTGATCAGAGTGGTCATTATCAGGCAGTGAGACAGCTGCTGGAGAACCTGTGTTAGTGACAACAGAGGTCATGCATTGTTTACCCTTGCATTGCATCAGCCTCCAATAGGTCGACCATTGCTCAACACTGTTTGGAGAGGTGGTGTTACTGCATCACTGTAACTGGGCACTTATGTCGTTGAAGACAAACTGGAGTGTAGACACATGCACAGATAAGTCAATGCAAGTGGACTTACATTGACCTAACTTGGTAGTGTAGGCCAGGCCCAAGGTTGAAGATATAAGATCGGATCCAAAACCTACTGAAATATTTCCATTGACCTAGTGGGTTTTGGATCAGGCCCATAATCCATTTTAGTTATTATCTGTGGAGGGTTCATTTTGTTGTGTGATAAAAAGGCTCCATATACACTCAAAATGGCACATAAAGAGGTGATGTACAAAGGTTTGTAAGGGCTTGTTAACACACGGAAGTTGCACTGCTTTAATTATACTGGTAGTACAACCAACCCGCCCCAATGACCTTGTATGAACACAGTTATATAGATATAGGGGCTTTATACCATTATAGATATTCCTATAAAGGAAGGAATGGGGTAGACTGGTATAAGTCAACTTTATATTGATATAACTTCATCCATACTAGGATTTGTACCAGTATAACTATTTTGGTAAAAATTCACAGCCCTAACCATCATAGTTATACTGGTACAAAAACTGCATTTGTAGTGGACCTCAGTTAAACTTTGTTAAGTGTGTGTTAGAAGGCTTAAAGAAGTATAAGTGGGTATCACATATATTCTTGGAAGGGGACAAAGATTTAAATATCAGTTGAAACTTACCTCTGAATTTTCCCAGTCATTAAATTGGAGAGGAGCCCTAGACAAGCTATATTTTTGGCCAAAATTAATCTATAAATGTAAAGGCTGTAAACATTAGCTTCCCAAATATTCACCCTTACCCCTTGATAATACTCAATGATTAATTAACAATCCCTCTATTAACAAAACCAACTAACATTTTTTTTTAAAAAACCACAACTTTAAAAAAAATAAAATTGAAAGGAAGCATTTTCAAACTATTCATCTATAATTTATTGGACCAATACAATTCTCATTCTACAATTTTTAATCCCCCCAAATTATTTAAAATATCTTGATAATTTTTCCAAACAAACATTTGCAGATTGTCTGCAATTATAGGCACAATCAATGACTGTCTGCCCTGGTAATTTTCTTGTACTAATGACAATACATTTATCCTTTAAGTAAATATTGTTCTAATTTAAAATTATGATTTTTTTCAGGTGTTGGCAGACTATAAAATTCTCTATTACCCTCTAGACACAGCAGCTGATATCAGTGACTAACTTAGTGGTGCTTTAAAACTGGGGGCCTGTTTCTTCTCTCAGTTTTCTGTTTTTAGAGCACTGTAAATTAACTGACTTCAATAGAGTTACTTCTGATTTACCCTGATGTAACAGAATAGTAACCAACGTGCTACAGAGTAAGTCTCCCAGGACATGAAAAGATGCCACACTTCCTGGCTACTCTTTACGCAGACTTCTGTTTCATGGGACACTTCCTGTGGGGACAGAAACAAAACAGTCCAGGGAGGGCAGTCACAGGCTACTGCTACACAGAGCAGTAGGGAGCTTTGTTGCCTCATTTGTGTACATAGTCCTGTTCCTAATAAAAGGTTTATTTTGACACCAGTCTGCTATCAGTGAAATAAGCCTCGGAAGCAGCTGGCCTGTTACCCTGGGAATCAGTTTGTGTATGTCACATGGGCATCATTGGGAATTTTAGGTGAATTTAATGTCTCAATTCTTAAGGTATGAAAAGGTTGGGAATTCAGCTTAGCAGCCATAGCCTTTGGAATCTCTGTCTTTCCCACATAACTTTCTTTCTTCCAACAAGTCTTCCTCTTGCATGCAGCTTGTACTGGTCTGAGATCAGTGCCATTCAACACATTCCTAAATGATCTGCAAAAAGGGGTAAACACTGAGGCGGCAAAGTTTGCAGATGATACAAAATTATTCAAGATAAATCCAAAACTGACTGCAAAGAATTACAAAGGGATCTCACAAAACTGGGTGATTTGCAACGAAATGGCAGATGAAATTCAATGTTAAATGCAAATTAATTTACATGGCAAAATATAGTCCCAACAATACATACAAAATGGTGTATAAATCAAGAAAGATGTTGGAGTCATTTACAGTCCTCTGAAAGCACTGTTTCCAGAGTACTGCAAATTCATAAGAATCCTTCTCACTGTGCCTGTATCATCCTGAACTGTGGAATGCTCATTCTCCTGCTTCAGAAGACTTAAAAAGTATCTCCAGTCATCAATGGGACAGACACAACTGAATAATGTAGCTGTCCTTAACGTGCATCAAAATAATACCAGTGAATCTAGATGTATATAAGATTGCTGATAGTTTCATCCAGAAAGCTACAGTGACACATAATGTCTTTAAACTGGGACATTAGTGAAGACAGCTTGTAGGTGATTGCAATGATCATAATATACTGTACTTTTTTTTTCTCTGACATGCATGATAATTTAATTATGTAGTTCATAACAATTGAATTAAAATAGTAAAGATACCAATGAAAGACTCATTCAATAACTAGAATATGAAAGAACTGTATAAATATGCTGAAAATAGCCTTCCCCTAAACTGGCAGAATGCCACCCCCCAAATTCACACACATCTCTTCAAAAGCACCCATTGGCAGAAACAAAAGTCAGTGCCTATGGCACTGATATTATGGTGACGATGGCACATAGAATAGAAAGGACAGTACACCTGACTATTCATGGCCCCAGTGGCCATTACAGCAGCTGGGGATTGACAGTATGTAGGGATGTCCCAGCTGCACACCATTTCCTCAGCCATACCACCTGCATATAGGGGCCTTTAGAGGGGTGGTGTAGAGGCTGACATAGTAGCTCTTTGCTATTTGATGATTCAGTTGTGCAAGGGGAATGCTCAGGGGAACAGATCCATTGACTTTCCTGTTGCTTTGTGCCCTTGCAGCTGGAGCAAAGCCCATATAAGTTATCTCTCTCTCCTTTAAAATATTTGATCATATCCCAACAGTTTTTGTTTAGCCAAGCTATCATATTTACAGGGCTTGCTCCAGGCACCAGCAAACGAAGCAGGTGCTTGGGGCGGCACATTTTCAGGGGCGGCATTCCGGCAAGCCTTTTTATTTCTTTATTTTTTTGGGGGTGCTTGAGCAGCAAAAGCCTAGAGCCAGCCCTGGCAGCAGCAGCACGCCCTGCACCAGGGCCACCCTGGGGCCGCTGCAGTTCGCATTGGGGAGCAGCGCCCGCACCTTATGGCCAGGCGGGCTCCGAGCGTGGGACACTTGGGCTGGGGGCCGCCCCTCAGGGCACACAGAGCCGCCTGCAGGTGCTGCAGGGCGACTGCCCCCCAGCACCACAACCGGGGCTGGGCGAAGCGGCCAGAGCAGCCCAGGGACTGCGGCAGGACGGCCAGGAGCAGCAGCAGGAGCGGGGCCATAGAGGGCGGGGTGCTGCCGTGTGGGGCCCACATCCCGCTCTCCAGGACTCCGCTCCCTCTGGGGCTGCCCTGTCCTGGCTCCTCAGCCCCCTACCAGGGCGGTCCTGGCCAGTCCTGGAGGCGGGAGCCCCTGCTGGAGGGACCCTGGGCTGAGGCGCGGCCTGGGAGCCCTGCTGCTTGTCCCGACCCTGCCAGCGCTGGACTGGCTGGAGGCGGCCGGATAGCGCTGGTGGGGGGAAACCCAGTGCTGGGGTGGCAGGCAGGCGGTGTGGGTGGGGTGGGGGGAAGAGCCCAGAGTTGGGGTGGCAGGGGATGTGGGTGGGTAGACAAACATTTTTTTGCTTGGGGTGGCAAAAAACCTCGAACCGGCCCTGCATATTTACCTCTTTTAATCTTTCCTCATAATCCAGTCACTCCAAATCCATGATTGTTTTGTTCTTTTCTCTGAACATCTGCCCATTTATCAAGAATTTTATTGTAATATAATGCTTAGAATTGAATGTACTGACTTCCTTCTAATGTTTCCTCAAGTGACTATATAATGGCTATTCAAAGTGGTGTATGTGGAATGTATTAGCAGTCTGCAGTTTGTGGTGTACATGTGTTCATATCATTGTCAGTCTGAACCCCAGCAGTACCAGCATCGAGGCCAAGACGGAATAGATATTGAGAGTAAATGACTCTCTGTTCACTAGTAGCTATCACTCTGGGTCAAGGTTCAGGCACACTGATGGGCAGTGATGAGAAACTTGGACTTGTCAGTGCCTTATATTGCACATGTTCCCTACATTGTCAAAAAAAAAAAAAAAGATTATGAGCACTTCATTAACATTAAAGATGAATAAAAACTGAAATGGCATTATTCTTATTTATGGTAGTACCTAGAGGCCCCAACCAAAATCAGCTTCCTGTTGTGCTAGAGACTATACACTAATAAGATGTAGCTCTTATATATAGCATGACTAGATCTCAAAGTGCTTTATAAAGGGAGGCAATCATCATTATCTACATTTTACAGTTGAGGAAACTGAGTAAAAAAGGTGAACTAACTAGCCCAAAGCTGACCAGAGCTGGGACTAGAAGGGTCTAAGTCCAGTGGCCTATCTCCTAGGTTATACTGAGTAAGGGATGTGTGTAAGTATATAATAAGAGAGAGAGACCCTGCTCCAAGGAGCTTATACTCTAAATCAGTGGTGGGCAGACCTGCGGCACACTGGCCACATGCAGCCCATCAGGGTAATCTGATTGCGGGCCACACGAAACATTTTGTTGACCATCTGCAGGCACGGCCCCCTGCAGTGACCGTGGTTAGCCATGCGGCCAGCACGTCCCTTCAGCAAAATGTCTCGTGGCCTGCAATCAGATTACCCTGATGGGCTACATATGGCCCATGGGCCGCAGGTTGCCCACCACTGCTCTAAATAGACAAGACAGATAAAGGTGCAAGAAAGGAACTATTATCCCCATTGTACAGATGTGTAACTAAGGCAAAGAGAGAGTAATTGCCTTGCTCAGTGTCACACAGGAAGTCTGGTAAAACCCAGTTCTCTAAAGTCCTAATACAATGCTTTAACCACAAAACCCTTGTTTCCATCAAAACCACACCACTATCTTCCTGCTACAGGTGTGCTGTTTATTCCTAACTGAAAAGGATTATATTTTAAAAGAGTGATAGAGTGTAAAAGAAATATACCAAAGACTTTACTTTAGATGGGCATAGATACATGTGCTATTCATAGTATATATGTTTTAAATAAATAGAACAAAGTTTACAGAATGCCTGATATGTTTGTTGAATAGTATAAACAAAACTATGTTGATGAAAAAGTATCTTTTTCGTATTTCTTGTCTTTTTCTCCTATTGTGCATACTCTACATATCTTCCTTTCCTCTTGAAAAGAAACATTTGTCAAGCTTCACTAAAGGATTTGATAGTTTCAACAACTAGTCATTGAGCCCCGACTCTACTCCCTTAAAATTGACAATTTTGTAAATGACAACTCAATACATTTTGTATGAAGGAAACTATTACAAAGTAGGCACTGGGGCAGCTATAGATTTTTCTACTGCATATATTCAATTGCTGCACAGTTTCCTTTCACAGTTGGAAACTCCACTCTTGACTAGAGCTGTGTGATACTACCAATTTTTGCTTTGAGTATTCAAGTGCAAAAAATGGTTAATTGTGCAAGCATTCAGTAATCACAGATGTGATCCAGGTTGAGAACGTCACATTACTGGAGAATGAATAGAGTTTTTGGCAGTGAAACTAACCAAATTATACTAAATTGAAAGCCTGAAATTTGATGCAGGCGGAAATTCATAATTTTCCTCAGTTTATATAGCTCAGATTCACCTATGTATATTAAAACTACAACAAAAAGATTGTTTACATTCAGTTTGAATGGGAATGGTATTTTAAACCGTTCTAGTTTTATATAAGACTACATGAAACTGGTTGGATTTAGGAACAGATTCATGGCCCTTTATGTCTGTTTTGTGTCACTTTGGCAGCACATGACATTCTTAAATCCAGCTTAACTGTCTGTCTGGGGATTCTTTAGCATGGAAAGTTCCTCCAGGAGAATTCCTGGTAGTGTATATATAGTATATACCAGGTGATATAGGTAGTCCATATAAAACAAAGCAGGCCCAAAGCTGCTCTGTCTTGGGTCAGGAGCATAGGCCAGTGCGACCTTAATATCACCATTTCCCAACCTTCTTTCACACCCTGAATTTAGGCTGAGCACCGCTCAACCAGTAAAGTAAATCTGGGTCATAATTCCCATAACTTTGGTGTATCAGTCATTGGATTCATTTTGCTCAAGTTTGCATGGAGCTTTGTGTTTGTCTGAAACCAAAAAGTCCAGCCATTGGATATTGTCTTATCTTTGTCTGCTAGATTGAAGATCCCTCTATTATTAAATTTCTGTTCCCCATGTAGGTACTAACAGACTGATAAAGTCAATCCTTTAGCTTCTCTTTGTTAAATAAAACAGATTGAGATCCTTGAGTCTCTCATGTTTTCTAATCCTTTAATCATTCTTCTCCTGATGTCTGTGGGGATATGTAGACAACCCCTTTCTGAGACCTTTACTTCATGTTGCCATACCTGATTCTCCTCTCAAATATACTAGTTGTACATTAGTGTAACACTATTGTCTTGAATGAAGTTATTCATGATGTATACTAAGGAAAGCCAGGGACGATTCAGGCTTCTTGAGTCCTTCAATGAGATCAACAATTAGAATTTCTGCCTCCTATAATCCCCAGGAAAGATCTTAAAAGGAATGGGCTGCCTGACCATCCTAGATTTAGCTGCAGCTGGGATGGGAAATGCTATTTCAATTTCTCTGCCTCTTTAAAGGCAACCTCTCTCATTCTTGGCCCTGATGTATGCTGTAGGTCAAATTGAGGTTCTTACTCAGGACTTATTTAGACAATCCCTACATCTGGCCAAGCACTGCTCATTGTCGAATCCAAAAGGCCTTGGGGTAGGTTCAGGGGAATATAGCTTTTAATCATCTTTGCATTTCTTGGGCTTCTTGAGGTCTAGTTAGCCCTCTGCCACAAAACATAAGTGTCAGGGCTGCATTACCTTTTGTCTACTGGTAATGGGTGTAGAGGGCAACTGGAGATCAGCAGAGTGCAGCATTACTCTAGCCATATCTGCTCCTCCAGGACACACAACACATCTGCTATATGGTGGGCATGGGGCAAGATAGTTGGCATAGAGCCAGCTCTCTGCTACCCAGAAGTTCCTCCCTGCTAATGTAATGCTTGTTGTCCTGTTAGGGCAATCTTGTAGCTTTTTTGTACTGTCACAGTGGCACAAAGAGGTGTGATGGGGTATATGAACCCTACACTAGCACAGAAGGGATTAAGGAGCTGCTTTGGGCTGGAGTGGCGATGTCCTGCTGCACCTGAGAACCATTCCAGTCCTGGAGGAGGAGTTAAAAAGAGGAACTTCACTCAGATGCGGGAAACCCTGGGAAGGGAACAGACTGTTGAGCTTCTCCATCCTGGGAGGAAGGACTGACAGTCAGCAGAACCCCTGCCCTCTTAGGAGGGTGCAGAACCCCTGAGTTGTTATGGGGAAAGAACTCAATCTTGCACTGGAACCAAGCAAACTCTGAAGTGGACATGGATACTCCAAGGACCCATGTCCTGGAGGGAGCTGCTTACCAGTTTCTCTTTACTTTTCTTCTGTTTAACCCTTTTTGCTGACAATGGACTGGTTGGTGGCATCACTGGGGACACAGAGACAGGATGACATAGTCGAGGCACCCCAGCTGGAAGGGGAACACCAGTCCTCTAGAAAGATGGCCCACAGCACCTGCTGTAATGGGAGTAGAGTAATTTAGGCTACATGGGGCATATCCACAGGTAAGCCCAAAGACGTATCCTGCCACAGACATATTTGTGACAAGGGGTCATAATAGGGACCAAGATTTGGCCCAGTGAGTGAAGAATTCTGATATGGTAGTGTACAGGGTACACTCACTGCTACGGCACCTCCTCCTGGCTCCTCTGAGAATTAGCTCTTTCCAGGTCTGACACCCCCTTCTGTCACTCATTTGCATGCCCTGCAGCCTCTCTCAATCTGCAACTCAGGGTGATCTCTCGTTGTGGCCTGACCCTCCTGCCAGGTCATTGTAGGTTTCCCCTCTATTGGGGTATCAAAGCCCACTGGATGATGTGTTCCAGGCAGTCCACTGCCCTGACAGTGCCACTTCCTCAGTGGCTGGTAGAGAAACCCAGGTCTACCCTCTACTCCAGATTCCAGCTCAGGGACCCTCTAATCAGCACCCATGGTTTGCATCATCTTAAATCTTGCTGCCATTTCCCTGAGCCTTTTCCTTTTCTGAGGCTTCCACTACACCATCCGTCTGGGCAAACCCTTCCTGCGGAGCCTGGATACCTAGGGCTTCTACTCGCCCCCTGAGTTTCCTCCTTATTTCCCTCTCTAGTGTCCAGAGAGTGGCCGCAGATTCCCTCACTGCAGCCCATGCTTTCATATTGTTTTCTGGGACAGCAGCCTCAGTATGTGAGACTATGATCACCACATACCACAGATTTTGCATAAGCAAAAAAATAAGTCTGTATCTTCTCACTTAGTCCTGTATCCTTTATAAAGCAAAATAATGCTTTTTTAAATGTTACCCCACTTTCCCGGTATTCTCACCGATCCTTTCATACTCTATTCTTTCACCTTGAGGCATCTCAGGTCTTCATAAGGAATCTTTCTTTCTGTGTAATTCTCCCTGCATTGCCACAGCAGATGCTCAACTGTTTCTTCGGCTTTGCATGTGTCAGACCACCCATCTGTAAGCTGGTAGGGCCATCTCTCCAATTCCGATGGAGGACACGCCTCCTTGCAGTTTGGGTCTGCTAGAGCCTTCTCCAAGCAAAGGGAAAAGGGGGGGATTAGCGATTCTCAATGGCTCCGGCCTTCAAGTGGGGCAAGGCCATAAACAATCTAGGCTCTGGTCTGCAACCTGGCAGAGTGATAGGAGTTTGCTTGCCCAGCTGTTAAGCAGGGTGGGGCAGCAGTCAAGGCTCTGGCCTGCAGTCAGGCAGAGCTGTAACACCAGTCCAGTCTCTTTGGGGCTCAGCTAGGGGTGAGCACCACTTGTGGCCTTTGGGGCTCAGCTAGGGGTGACTGAGGAGCACAGGCCTCGTGGCCTGAGGAGGGGGAGTACTGCCACCCCAGGGACAGGGTGGTAGGGGGGACATGGGCCCACTCAACTCCACAATGTCCCAGCCCAGGGCCCTAATAGCGGTGGAGTGATCTGCTACTGGGTCAGCGGGGGATCTGCTGCAACATACTGACCTTGTTTCAGGCCCACTGTCAAGCGGATTGCTGCTTGGTTTCCCTGGGCTGCTTCCTACTCCCCCCCTGGGGTGTGCCTGTGTCTATGGGTCGTCCTCAGTCTCCCAGGATACATCAAAGGTAGCGGTAGCAGATCCTCAGTGCTGGGAGTGTCAGGGCTCTCTGGAAGCTCAGGCTGGTCCCCAGGGCTGCAGCTGTTCTCCTTGGAGTCCCAGACTCCCACTCCAGCAGTGGGGAAGAAGCACCTGGGACAGCAGCCTCAGTATGTGAGGCAACTCCCTCCCAACTGAGTTGCTGGGCCATCCTTTTGTACTTCCACTTCCTGTCCCACCCTTCTGCTTCCAGTGTGCTGGGCTGGTCCTCCTGGCTCTGCCCACCAGGCGGCTTGCAGCATTCCCTTCATGTCCACAGCTGAAGGAGGCCATGCCTCCTCGCTACACCATCTTTAGTAAATATGAATTACCATTTAGGTCACAGTGACCTGTTACCACTCTAAATGTAGTTACTGCACTTCTATTATATCTATTAAGTATATCACTATCCTCAAGCTAAGGACATATTTCATAGAACCTTCATCCTTTTTTCTCTTTTGTCTATAGTTCTTGCCATTCCTTCTTAAATTCTCTTTTAACTAACATTTTAAAGCCCTGTTTTCTCAGAGGTATCTTTCTATCAAACGCCTCATTTTTAAAAGGCATTTTTCTCTGGTTTATCTACCATTTCATTGCCTGGTATCCTGTCATGCAGTAGAATCCACACTATTACCATAGTATAATTAAGTATGCATATCTCCATAGTTAAGAACATATTTTATTGATTAAGTCATTCCTGCTTTCTGAGGCTCCTTTCCAATCACCATTATACTTGTAGGCCTGTGGACTCATCCCTGCAGCACCTCCTGCTGGTCTCTCAGGGAATTAGCTTGATTTCTAGCCTGGAGTGCCCTCTGCAGGCCGGTGATCTGCCACAGCTTGGCCCCCGTGTCCCTCCCAGACTCCAGTGCCTGTTTTTTCTGGGGTGCTGCCCCCTGGCAATACCCCAACAATCTCTGGGTGTTTCCCTTCCCTGGGGAGCCCCCCACCCACTATCCCCACCTTGCCTCAGTCTGGGCTACTGCCAGTCCTCACCAAGCCCCTGCTCCCTGGAGCAGACTGCAGTGTAAAAGCCACTCATCACAGGCAAGGGGGTTTGACCTGCTGCCTTCCTCCACCGCCCAGTACCTCTATGGGTCTGAAACCAGGCCCTGCAGCCTGGGGAGTCACTCCCCCACTCCTCTGGCTCTTCCCAGCCCTGCTTCACTCCCACATACCTTCTTACTCCCCTGCAGCCAGGCCAATCTCCCTCCACCACTGGAGGAGAGACTCTTCTCTGCTTCTGGCTGCCCTGGCCTTCTTATAAAGCCCAGCTGCCCTGATTGGGGCGTGGCCCAGGTGTAGCTCCTTCCCCAATCAGTTTGGGCTTTTTCTCCTAGCCCCTAGCCCTTTCCCAGGGCTGGCTTCTACCCTGTCAGGGCTGGAGCGGGTAACCACCCTGCTACATACCTGATAATGAGGCAGAAAGTATAACAGTTATAGTTGGGCGTACATCCCTTATCCAGGTTAGTGCCAGTAGTATGCCCATTAAATTGGCCATCATAATGGCCACAAAATTGGGTAGTCTTCTAGATCTTTTAACTATACATTCAGGGATATAAAAGGTCATTCCCACTCTACCTCTGTTGTCATCTCTAGAGCCATCAGTATAGATTTGGCAATGCTGACTCCATTTTTTGTATATAAACACAAATATTAGTCATCATATTTGATGGTTCTGCTCTTCCCTGTGTTATATTATATAATTCTAAATCCACAATTGGTGAGACAACCGTTCAGCTATAGTTTGATTTCCTATGACTAAAGATTTTCATTTCTTCCAGACTTTCCTTTTCACCCAAGTCTTTTAACCACCTTTTAGCATAGAATCATAGAATATCATGGTTGGAAGGGACCTCAGGAGGTCACCTAGTCCAACCCCCTGCTCAAAGCAGGACCAATCCCCAACTAAATCATCCCAGCCAGGGCTTCGTCAAGCCTGACCTTAAAAACCTCTAAGGAAGGAGATTCCACTACCTAACTAAGTAACCCATTCCAGTGCTTCACCACTCTCCTAGTGAAAAAGTTTTTCCTAATATCCAACCTAAATCTCCCCCTCTGCAACTTGAGACCATTACACCTTGTTCTGTCATCTGGTACCACTGAGAACGGTCTAGATCCATCCTCTTTGGAACCCCCTTTCAGGTAGTTGAAAGCAGCTATCAAATCCCCCCTCATTCTTCTCTTCTGCAGTCTAAACAATCCCAGTTCCCTCAGCCTCTCCTCATAAGTCATGTGCTCCAGCCCCCTAATCATTTTTGTTGCCCTTCGCTGAACTCTCCAATTTTTCCACATCCTTCTTGTAGTGTGAAGCACTGGTCTACTTAGTTCCCAACAGTCTTTGTACATTTGTTTTGTACTCTTATCTTCACTATTTCTATTAACCTTAGCCCAAAAGATTAAATCTAATAATTTCATCCTTTCACTTATAGGCATTTCTCTGGTTGCTACATTCATCACACACAATGGAGTCATAATACTTGTACCACATGCAATTCACAGATCTTGGGCTTGGATCTGCTCTAATTTTTTTAATGTTGATTTAGAAGCTGAATTAAAGGCTTGGCATCCATAATCTGTAGCTGGTTTTATGAATGCCCAATATAGCATCAACAATGTGTCCTTATCTGCACCCCAGTTGTTCCCGGAAATACTTTAAAGTAAATTCGTCCTATCTTTACATTTAATCTTGATATTATCTATGACCCTTCCAAGTTATTTTTTTATAGAACAAAACTCTTAAGAATGTGAAATTCTGAACTATCTGTATTTTTCTGTATAGAGATATAGGTTCCATTCATTCCCAAACTTCTTTTTTGTGAAGATTATTCCCTAGTTTTTTAGTAAGTGAGAACTTAAATCCCCAACTATTTCCTCCTTCTGAAATCTCCCGAGAGCCTCATTGGTTCTCTCCACAGCTATCTTAAGGGTATGTCTACACGACGGGATTAGCCACACTAAGCACATTAATTCAGCGGTGTGCGTCCATGTACCGGGGCTAGCGTCGATTTCCGGAGCATTGCACTGTGGGTAGCTATCCCATAGTTCCCGCAGTCTCCTCCGCCCATTGGAATTCTGGGTTGAGATCCAAATGCCTGATGGGGCCAAAAACATTGTCACGGATGGTTCTGGGTACATCCTCCCCCTCTCCAGGGAAGCAACGGCAAACAACCATTTCGCGCCTTTTTCCTGGGTGAACAGCGCAGACGCCATACCACGGCAACCATGGAGCCCACTCAGCTCAAGACAGCAGTCATGAACATTGTAAACACCTCGCGCATTATCATGCAGTTTATGCTGAACCAGAACCTGCAAAACCAGGCGGCAAGGAGTAGGCTATGGCAGCGCGGCAGCAAGAGTGATGAGAACATGGACATGGAATTCTATTAATCCATGGGCCCCGGTGCTTTGGAGATCATGCTGTTAATGGGGCAGGTTATAGCCATGGAATGCCGTTTCTGGACCCGGGAAACAAGCACAGACTGGTGGGACCGCATAGTGTTGCTGGTGTGGGACGATTCCCAGCATGCAAAACTTTCGCATGCGTAAGGGCACTTTCATGGAACTTTGTGACTTGCTTTCCCCTGCCCTGAAGCGCCAGAATACCAAGATGAGAGCAGCCCTCACAGTTGAGAAGCGAGTGGCAATAGCCCTGTGGAAGCTTGCAACGCCAGACAGCTATCGGTCAGTCGGGAATCAATTTGGAGTGGGCAAATCTACTGGGGGCTGCTGTGATGCAAGTAGCCAAAGCAATCACTGAGGTGCTGCTACAAAAGGTAGTGACTCTGGGAAATGTGCAGGTCATAGTGGATGGCTTTGCTGCAATGGGATTCCCTAACTGTGGTGGGGCGATAGATGGAACCCATATCCCTATCTTGGCACCAGGGTACCCAGTACATAAACCGCAAGGGGTACTTTTCAATAGTGCTGCAAGCATTTGTGGATCACAAGGGACGTTTCATCAATATCAACTTGGGCTGGCTGGGAAGGATTCATGACGCTCGCGTCTTCAGGAACACTATTTTGTTTAAAGGGCTGCAGCAAGGGACTTACTTCCTGGACCAGAAAATAACTGTTGGGGATGTTGAAATGCCTATAGTTATCCTTGGGGACCGAGCCTACCCCTTAATGCCATGGCTTATGAAGCCATACACAGGAGCTGTTCAACTACAGGCTGAGCAAGTGCAGAATGGTGGTAGAATGTGCATTTGGCCGTTTAAAAGGTCGCTGGCGCTCGTTACTGACTCGTTCAGACCTCAGCCAAACCAATATCCCCATTGTTATTGCTGCTTGCTGTGTGCTCCACAATCTCTGTGAGAGTAAGGGGGAGACCTTTATGGCGGGGTGGGAGGCTGAGGCAAATCACCTGGCTGCTGATTATGCACAGCCAGACACCAGGGCAATTAGAAGATCACACCAGGAAGCGCTGCGCATCAGAGAAGCTTTGAAAACCATTTTCATGACTGGCCAGGCTACGGTGTGAAAGTTCTGTTTGTTGAAAACCCGCCCCCTTGATTGACTCATTCCCTGTAAGCAAACCACCCTCCCCCTTAAATCACAGCTTGCTTTTAAAGGAAATAAAGTCACTATCATTTAAAAATCATGTATTCTTTATTAATTGATTATAAACATAGGGAGAGAACCAACAAGGTAAGCCAGGTGAGGTTTGGGAGGAGGATAGGAGGGAAGTAAAAGGCCACTGAAAAAATTCAATATAATGACAGCCTTTTGGTTGGTCTGTCCACTGGGGTGGAGTGGGAGGGTGCACGGAGCCTCCCCCCCCCGCGTTCTTACACGTCTGGGTGAGGAGGCTATGGAACATAGTGAGTGGGGAGGGAGGTTATACAGCGGCTGCAGCGGCACTCTTTTATCCTGCTGCCATTCCTGAAGCTCCACCACATGCCGGAGCATATCCGTTTGATCACGCAGCAGCCCCAGTGTTGCAGCCTGCCACCTCTCATCTCGGGCGTCCCTCATGACCTCACGTTCACTGACATCTTTCCTGTACTTAGATACTGTGTCCTTCCACTAATTTAAATGAGCTCTTTCATTGCGGGTTCATTCCATTATTTCTGAGAACATCTCGTCTCGCGTCCTCTTTCTCTGCCGCCTTATCTGAGAAAGCCTTCAGGATGGAGGAGGGAGGCTTAAAAAATTTGCAGCTGCTGGACAGATGGAAAAAAGGAGAGAAGTTTTTAAAAAGATCCATTTTACAGAACAATGCTTATACTCTTTCACAGTGAACAACACTATTCACATTACATAGCACATGTGATTTCAGTACAAGGTTGCATTCTCCATCTTAATATTGAGTGCCTGTGGCTTTGGTGTTAGAGATGACAGATGCAGGTCCAGGCAACAGAATTCGGCTTGCATGTGGCCATGGTAAGCCATTGTCTTTCAGCTTCTGCGCCCTCCTTTCCCACATACCAAGCAAAGCCCGTTGACTGCTGCAGTTTTTCTGTTAACCTTCAGCAGCAGAAAACAAACTAACCTCCCCCCCTCCAATTCTCTGAGATGATCGCTTTATCGCTCCCCCCACCGCGTGGCTGGTATCAGGGAAGATCCCTGCTAGCCAAAGGCGAAAAGCTCAGCGCCAATTCCCCCTCCCCCCGCCCCGCGCTTGGCTAACTTCAGGGAAGGATTTCTTTTCAGCCAGAGGCAAACAGCCCAGTAGGAATGGCCACCTCTGTCCCCTTAATTAAATTCCCATATTTCAACCAGGTTACCATGAGCGATATCACTCTCCTGAGGATTACACAGCGAGATAAAGAATGGATGTTGCTTGAATGCCAGCAAACACAGGGACCATACGCTGCCAGGCTTTGTCATGCAATGATACCAGATTACTTGCTACTAGCATGGTGTGGTCAAGTGTCCTACCATGGAGGACGGAATAAGGCTGCACTGCCCAGAAACCTTCTGCAAAGGCTTTTGGAGTACCTCCAGGAGAGCTTCATGGAGATGTCCCTGGAGGATTTCAGCTCCATCCCCAGAAACGTTAACAGACTTTTCCAGTAGCTGTACTGGTCGCGAATGCATCCCAAGTCCTCAAGGCAAATTAATCATTAAAAAATGTTTGCTTTTAAACCATGTTTTATATTTTAAAAGGTAAACTCACCTGAGGTCCTTTCCATGGGGTCATGGTCTTGGGTACTGGCTTGGGAGGCTTGGGAGGGTACTTCAGTTAGTCTGAGAAAAAGATCCTGGCTGTTGGGGAGAACGGAGTGCTGTGTGCTCTCCGCAAGCTCATCCTTTATCTTCAGCCCGATCCCTAGGCTCACTCCTCAATCAATCCAGCAAGGCCTATCGCAGTACCCTGGTCTGAATTGTGTCTCAGCCTCTTCTGAACTCCCTCAAATTGTCCCTGCTCTTCAAGTCGTCCTGGCCATCGTGTGAGACCACATCACTCAAGGCTCGCTCCCTGGAGACTCTTCACTTCAGTGGGCCTTTCTTGCCCCAACTCTTCAGCTGGGCCACTCAAAGAGTTCCTTTCCCCCTCTGGGGTGTATCAAAGATAAGGTCACTTTCCCAGTGGCTGGTGGGAGGGTCGAGGTCCCAGCCCAGGAACCCTATAGATAGCAGCCATCCACAATATTCTTTTAAATAAACTGTCTCACTGCTACAGTTCCCTGGGCCACTTTCCCTGTGGCCCCAGCACATTCTTCACTCTTACCTCAGAGCCTTCTCCTGGTTGAGTCCCAGCAGCCAGCCTGGAGCTCCTTTGAGTTTCCTCAGCCTCTGTCAACACTTCTCTGTCCAAGGTCCTGTAGCTCCTTCAGCCAACCAGGTACACCATCCATTCTCCTCCAGCTCTAGCAAGGAACTGAACTCACTCTGGCCCTTCTGTCTTCTTATAATAGCTTGCTGGGCCCTAATTGGCTGCTCCCTGCAGCTCCTTTCTGCTTGGCTGTGTCCCATACAGCCACTCTAGGCAGCTTGGAGGACTCTCTTCACTGCCCTTTTCTGGGGTGGGGTGTGGCAGGGCCACGAGTCCTCCAGCAGGGGGCTTCAGGGCCTGGTCCATCCCATCACAGGTACCGTTGTACCTTTAAATGTTACTTGGAGTACTGTGTACGGTTAGTGTTCTCCCCATCTCCTACTAATCAGTCGCTTAAGAAAAAGTGCTTGCTCATAACACATATCCCTTCTCATTTCATCCTCAGCCATGCCTTGTGGAACCCCGTACACAATCCTTCTTGTTTTTGTCATAAATTTATGTAGCTGGCAAATTACTTTTATTTTCCCTAAATGTGTAGTTTGAAGACATTTCTCTCTGCCTGTTTCTTATGTGTACATTCTATCAGTAAATCTCCACCCTGCATTCTTTTAGTCTTTAATATATCTCCAATACTTCGCCTAATCCATTCCACTGTTTACTAGGGATTAACATCTCCTATGTCTACATCTTCTGCTACTTATCTGATAATTATAAGATGGCAATCCTTTTCTTTACTCTTTTTTCCATTCCTGTCTGCTCCCTCTTCTTCAGATACAGATACTTCTATTCTTTTTCTCTTCCTCCTAATCTGAAGCCACTCCTCATCCCTTGCTTCTTCTCCCTCATTTTCCAATGTAACTTCCAGTCTTTCCCTCTCAGCCTGTATTTCCAACTCTGTTCAGCCAGCCAGCATAATCTGCTCCTGAGTTCCAAACCCCAGTTTCAGCCTCTCCCAGCCTACAAAGCCAGGCTGCAGCCTGGGCACCAGTTGCCCCGGGCCCAGCCAGCAGCCGAGCCCCTGCCTCCCCAAGCAAGCCCTTCTTTTCTTTTCTTTTCTTTTCTTTTCTTTTCTTTTCTTTTCTTTTCTTTTTCAGTCATTTTATGGCACAGCAGCCTCTGTATGTGGGGCTATGACTGTCAACTACTGCAGTTTTCACATAAGCAAAAATATATATCTTCTCATCCACTCCTATATCCTTAAAAAAATCAAAGTGATGCATTTTTAATGCTACCCCACTTTCCTGGTTCTCTCACCAATCCTTTTAGACTAAATTCTTTCACCTTGAGGCATCTCAGTTCTTCATAAAGAATCTTTCTTTCTGTGTAATTCTCCCTGCATTGCCAAAGCAGATAATCAACTGTTTCTTGGACTTGGTGCTTGTTTAGTAATTACCATTCAGGTCACAGTGACCTGCTAGCATTCTAAATATAGTTACTTCACTTCTTCTATCATAACTATAAGTGTACCATTATCCTCAAGTTTAGGACATATTTCATAGAACCTTTATTCTTTTTTTCTTTGGTCCATAGTTCTTGCCATTCTTTCTTAAGTTTCTGTTAGCCAAACTTTTGGAGTCCTGTTTACTCAGAGGAATCTTTATATCAACCTCATCATTTATAAGGCATTTTTCTTGTGTTAGCTGCCATTTCATTGCCCAGTATCCTGACATGTGCAAGAATCCACATTATTACTATATGTATAACTTATTGTACTATCTCAGTAGTTAAGAACAATACAGTATTTTATTGAGGAAGTTGTTCCTGCTTTCCAAGGGTCTCTTTCTAATAGCCATTATACTCGACAAAGACTCAGATAGGATAGCAATCATAGTTGGGCATACATCCCTTATCCAGGTCAGTGCCAACATTATATTGTAGTGGGGCAGTTGCCCCACTTTGGCAGACAAAGGGTTAATAGCAGCCCTTGGAGCAGCTGCGCTGAACCCAGCCAATCAGAGAAGGCTTAAAGGCAGGGCCAGGCTGGGCTCTATATAAAGGCTGCAAAGCAGAAGAGACAGGAGTCTCTCCCTGACCAGCAAGGGAGGAGGACTGGCTCCCAGGGATAGCACTTAGATTGAGCAGCACTGGCCGGGTTCAGGGAGCAGAGGAAAAGTTCCAGCCTGACACCTGGCAGGTTGAAACCCCTGAAAGAAAGGGCTGAGAAGGTGCAAGGGCCAAAGGGAAGTGGCCCTGGGAGCGTGAGCAGTCGAGGGGAGAGAAGGAGGGTAGGACATAGCTGCTACCAGAGGGTCCCTGGGCTGGGAGCTAGAGTAGCAGGTGGGCCTGGGTCCCCCATTACACTGCACCTGGCCATGGAGGAGCATGGCCCAATACAGACTGTGGCTTGCCCCTGAGTACTTTGGGTCTGCAGTAGGCCATGAGGGCAGGTGCAGACTGAGGACCGAGTGGGACACAGCTGGAGGGCTGTGTCCAGAAGAGGACGTTGCAAGTCAGGGAGCAACGTGAGTCCCAGACAAACAGCAGGGCAGACAATGGGTGAGACACCAGCTGTAGACAGTGCTCCACAGCTGGACAGAGCTAATTCCTGGAGCAGACAGTAGGAGGCACCATGGTGGTGAGTCTGCAACCCGTTACATATACCCATCAATACAGTCACGTAATGGCCACAAAATTGGATAGGCCTTTTTCTGCTGCCAGCTTCCTGGATTTATACCAGCCCTGCCTGTCCCTTCTCATCTGGGCTCCATCATCAATCAGGGGGATGCTTATGCCACCTTAATTCCCTTCAGGTGTGAACTATTGCTTAATTATCCCCTTCCCAGCCTCTTTAACCATTTCCAAGCTAGAATGGGGATGATCACCTCCTCACAGGTAGCAATTTGCATTCACTTTTGCAAGTCCTACCCAGCACTGGTCCATAGAACAGTCTGGCTGCTCTGGAGGGAGCAACTTGCATCTTCTGCAACATAGTGCACACTGCACAATAACTCCATACACTTCAAAATAGCTCCATTCCCTGCACTCACTTGGGGATGGTGCATTTCCGTATCTCTATCTACTTGGGTCAGTGGCTATAGACCACAATTTGGCCCATAGTGTCTTTCAACCAATAAGCTCACAGACCTCTCTATATACATTCTGCCTCACAACACACCTTTGAGGTGGATAAACAACCTATAGAGATCATTTCTCCAATTGCTGAAATAGGATATAGCAAAGTTATTCAACAGTTTAGAAAAGAAAATGAAGAAAACTGTATTAAAATGAAGATGCACAGGAAATGTAGGTAGGCAAACTGTAATGATCAGAGTTGGAATTTGGCCAGGACACCAACTTTAATACTTCAGCAAAAGATGCCATGAGATCAAAAGTTTGGGTTGTTTGTTTTGGTGGAAAATGGCTTTATAAGAACCTAAGAACGGCCATACTGGGTCAGACCAAAGGTCTAGCTAGCCCAGTATCCTGTCTTCTGACAGTGGCCAATGCCAGGTGCCCCAGAGGGAATGAACAGAACAAGTAATCCTCAAGTGATCCATTCCCTGTTGCTCATTCCCAGGTTCTGGCAAACAGAGGCTAGGGACGCCATCCCTGCCCATCCTGGCCAATAGCCATTGATAGACCTATCCTCCATGAATTTATCTAGTTCTTTTTTTGAACCCTGTTATAGCCTTGGCCTTCACAACATCCTCTGGCAAAGAGTTCCATAGATTGACTATGTGTTGTGTGAAGAAATACTTCCTTTTGTTTGTTTTAAACCTGCTGCTTATTAATTTCATTTGGTGACCCCTAGTTCTTGTGTTATGAGAAGGAGTAAATAACACTTCATTATTTACTTTCTCCACACCAGTCATGATTTTGTAGACGTCTATCTTACCCCCCACCCATTGTCATCTCTTTTCCAAGCTTAAAATCCCCGTCTTATTCATCTCTCCTCATAGGGAGGCTGTTCCATACCCCTAATCAATTTTGTTGCCCTTTTCTGAACCTTTTCCAATATATCTTTTTTGAGATGGTGCTATCATATCTTCACATAGTATTCAAGATGTGGGTGTACCATGGATTTATATAGAGACAATATGATATCTTATGTCTTATTATTTATCCCTTTCTTAATGATGCCCAACATTATGATCAATTTGCAAACAGCTAGAAGATAATAAGGTGAAAAATAACAATCATCATGGATTTGTCAAGAATAAATCATGTCAAACCAATCTAATAGCTTTCTTTGACTGGGTAACAAGCCTTGTGGATGGGGGGAAGTGGTAAATATGGTATATCTTGATTTTAGTAAGGCTTTTGATATTGTCTCGCATGTCCTTCTCATAAACAAACTAGGGAAATACAACACAGATGGATCTACTATAAGATGGGTGCATAACTGGTTGGAAAAACATTCCCAGAGAGTAGTTATCAGTGGTTCACAGCCAAGCTGGAAGGGCATATAAAGTGGGGTCCTGCAGGGATCAGTTTGAGTCTGGTTCTGTTCAACATCTCCATCAATGATTTAGATAATGGCATAGAGAGTACACTTATAAAATTTGCAAATGATACCAAGCTGGGAGGGGTTGAAAGCTCTTAAACAATAGAGTATAGCTGAGAAAATCAAATGAGACTGCAAGGGTGAAAGTAAGTTTGACACTTAAAAATTGTCGTTATTGTTGCTTGGCCTCAGCTCAGACAAACCATTTATGGGGTGGACATAAGCCAACTCAAACTGAATCTTGATGGTGGCCAGACGTTTTTATTTTTTTTCTTAAAGGACAAAGACAATATACTGGTTAACATGAGGAGAAATGAATGGCTATTTAAGAGGAAGGATAGTTCTAATCTTTCAGCATATTACATTTGTTTATACCTCAATTTGAAGGGTCCATTATTTGAAGATACAAGGCAGAGACACTTTGAATCAGAGTATAAACAAATGATCTGTGATGTTCCCAGTGCAGCAGCTGAATGAATGAATTTTTCAACTTTGTCAAAAAAATCTTTATTTTAAAAATAAGAAAATACAGTTTCAGTGAAACAACATGATCATAATCATATATATCACTGAGGCAAATATCACCCCCATTTTGATTTCTCCAGACACTAGCTCACAAGCACAGGTAAAAAGGTTTATATTTTTTCCACTACTGTAATGGACATTCCTTGAGGTAAAAGCTGAGGCAACTTTGTTATCTTGCAACACTGAAAGTTAAATATCAGAGGGAGAGCTATTTACTCTGTGGCCTTGATTCAGCAGAGAAATTGCTGGGTTGTTTGAATAATGATAGGGATGTGGAGAACTCTAATCAGTCAAAAGAGAAAAATCATTTTATAATTTTTATGAATAACAGTGCATAGAATATTTTATAGACATTTATGATAGATACTGCTAGGGCCTCTAGAGATTATGGACCTGATTCTTCACTGCCTTGGACCTTGTATAGTCATTGGGAGCTGTTCAAAGTAAATGCAGAACAGTAACTTGCATTCAGTTTGCGCAGATGTAAGTGACTACCCAATGTGCAAGATGCAGTGGGTGTCTATCTGAAACTCCTGATGCCTGTGAACTCATCTATCTGAAGAGAGGAACAAAATTGGGAGGGCATTTTCAGAATGCCCTCTGTATCCTACAAGCCCTCTGAAATTCTGACTCAGTCAGGGCAGCCAAAAAAGAACATAGAGCATCATCTTGCCACTTTACCCCAAAGAGAACTATATGAAAAAGAGGCAAGGTTGGCCTTTTGGGGAGGAGAGAGTCTTGGAGGGAGAGGAGGAGAGGAAACTTTTAAATACAATGGAAACAGGATTGAGCCCTCATCTCTCCACATGTCAGATTTGAGCAAATGTTTACCATCCTGTTGTAATCTCTTAAAATAAGACTTCGTAATGGATACACTGAGACACACCTAGCTTTAGCTTCGTGGATAGCAGTTAGCTCTACAATGCTTTGGTCACTAACAAAGTAGGAAACCAATAATAAAGTGGTGCTAAATTTTTATTGCATGTGCAACTGTGGAAACTTTATTACTTCCTTACATAGTGTAACCTTATCAATTTACTTGTAGCTAACTTTTGCATTCTGTGAAAACTAGGACATGATTGATCTGTACAAAAATTTTGTTCTGCCATTTAATGAAAATAAACCTAGGATATGATGATCTACTGCTTGACATTTCTAATTGGATTTGATGTTTTCTAATATGTATGAAGAAAAATCATTAATGTGAATAGTTGCACAAGAAAATTTTAACTTAGAGAAGCAGAAATGTAATTTTAAGTGTAGTAGTTGTAGATTTCCTCTTAGAATATTTATTAGGTAGTAAAATATTTAACACCATAGATGAATTTTAATACAGTGTCTTGCTGGCAGTACCCATACTAATTTACAAGATTTGCAGCAATTACCATTCTTGGAAGCTAAAATACAATGAGTTATTTCATGAATATATAAAGGAGGCCTTTGAAAAGATTTAACAGGACTCTTAAAATGAAGTATCTGACAAACATAATTTGAGCTGGATGCAAAATGAAAGTGCAGTGTCATCCCTGACATTCATAAAAATAAATTAGCATTGTTGCCTTCTCTTTATTATTTCTGAATACATTTCAGTTTGAGAAGAAATTAGATGCCATTCTTACTGTGGCTTCTGGGAGTATTAGGAGGCTTTCCTTGGGTATGGAAAATGGAGATCCAGGTCACCATTTAAATATATCTAACCAGAATGGCCCATTTCTTCAACATTAATATTTAACAACCATAAGCTGCTATTTTATGTAAATATGACATACGAAAACAAAACACCTAATATCTTTTTTTGTTTCCCACCTAAACATGATGCTCTTCTGAAGTTACTGCAGCTTAGATTTTCAAAGGGGCTTATGGGAGTTGGCTGCATAACTTCCTTAAGGCTCCTTTGAAACTCCCAGCCTACATTTTTATTGAGAAGATAAAACTATGGTCATGGTCTTTTAACTTTATGTTTTGTTATACATTTAATGCTTGTGAAAAGTACAAGACTGACATTCATAGAGATGGAACCTCTGCATCTGCAGAGGAGTTACAGATTGGCTGGCAGCTGTGCAAGCTTCTTCATGCTGCCTTATCAATGTGCCTCTAAACCCAGCCCTGCAGGGGCCCTTTCTGTAACGGAGGAGGTCTCTGTGCCATTCCATCCTTGGCCTACCTGTACAAACTCAGACTGTTACGTTGCTGTCATGGGACAACTAGCCCCTTTAAGGAGAGTTGTGGCCCAGTCTGCCCATTACGGCTTTCTGAAGACCTACCTGGGACTGTTAATTATCCCAGGTGGGTCTTTAGAAGGCAGTCACAGGCGGCCTGGGCCCTGACTCACCTTAAAGGATCCCGTTGCCTAGTGTGATGAAAGTTTTTGGGATGTAGAGCACTGTCCATCAGGAGTTGAACTAATAAAGTCTTAGTTCAACATTTGAGTTCTCTCTCATCCCTAATGCTCAAGAGCGATTGACCTCAACCAGCATGGCATGGCAGAAAATGAGATACTCAACAGTATATGCCAAAAGATAGATACAATAATTAACCAAATACAAAAGACTTGGGCAGCCAATTCAGCTTGGTAAGGATTTATTTTAAATATAAGTGTCTTATTTTAGGTGTTGATATGTTTTAGGGAATAGTGGCTATTCATTCATATGGAAATCTACAAAATGATGACCCACTGAAGTATAATGACACACAACAAATTTCTGTTATATCATAAATTCGGTTATGATGTCTGTAAGGTCTTAGACCCTTCCATATATTGTAGCCTGTGGAGTACAATATGTGGAATAATAGGATTCGCATCACCTGGCTAGGTAGTTTATATTCCCTTTTATGAAGAACCAGAACAATCATCCATTGTGCAAAAGTTGAGAAGAAAGACAGAAGGAATTAGAGAGAGCTGGTGAGAAAATGTGGCCTAGACTGTTTTATTTTTCAGAAATAATATTAAAAAAAATATTTCTACATCTGCCTTTATTTATTCAATCAGCCCACTGGAGGAAAATCATTCTGGTCCCACTGTGTAAGTGGCAAAACTCCTGGCTAGAAGTTCCCTTTGATGATGGAAAAAGGTTTTATTTACTTATTCATTCTCAAGCCCCACTTTTGTCTCTTACGTTTCAGAAAACCTTCATAGAGGGTATATTTCTCTCTCTCAATGCCTGGAAAATGAAAGAAATTACAAAATGTGCTATTCATTAACTGTACTACCTGGCCCATATATACTAAATCTCTTCGAAATTTGGCATTATTCAGTTTGGGTCTGAGTATGTCAGTGTGAGTAATGTCAGCAAGTCTCTGTCTCTCTCTCTCTCTTTTTTTTATTGCAGCGTTCATTATAATTTATTTTAGAGGAGTTCAAAATATGCACACAAGTATTTTAAAAATCAGATTTGGTCCTTAACATTTACACACACTAGTTAAGTATCAGAGGGGTAGCCGTGTTAGTCTGAATCTGTAAAAAGCAACAGAGGGTCCTTCAGATGCATCTGAAGAAGTGAGGTTCTTACCCACGAAAGCTTATGCTCCCAGTACTTCTGTTAGTCTCAAAGGTGCCACAGGACCCTCTGTTGCTTTTTACACACTAGTTAGTAAATTTCATTGGTTTTCATTTTGCTCACATGTAAGGAGTGAATATTCAAGTAGAATAATCCTTGAATCCAGTTGTATTCCATGTGCTCATAACAATAAGCTATAAAACCCTGCTCCCTAATCTTGTACCAAGTGCCTTTAATACATTTAGTCCCGGAATCAAGGATAGCATCAGAAAACAATATATGCATACTTTACACTTCGACAAGATTAACTGATTAATGTTAAATAGTGAAGGAACTTTCTTGATGGTGGTCTTCAAGCTTCTCACCCAACAGATTTTGATCAAATGTGAGTGGCAGGCTCAGAAGATAGAGAAGAGATATACAAAGCATTCATTAAATTATTTCTATTTCCGATTCATGTAAATCCATACAAACTAACAACTGTAATAAACAGTGGAGAACAGTGCCATTTAACAAAGCACATTGTAGGGAGGATGGTTACTTTTTAAATATTATTCCTTTATTGTTTTAACCTCAAGAACAGAATTAACAATTAAGAACATGAAAATCAATTTTCCCTGGCTCCCAAGAAAGGAAATGCATGAAAGACAAAAGCATGTATTGAATTCTGAAAAGTATACACAGTAAGGCATGAAATATGTTGCTAGAATTATACAAGTGGAGGCATAAAAATGATAAAACATCTCACCCTGCTCATATAGCTGTGACGTTCTACAGATGTTATAGTGGGCTTCCTTTTTCATAGCTCAGACCATTCCACAGATCAAAACGTGCATACATCAAACCGGGTCCTCTACATCTAGAAGTGGCCAATATCTGATGCTTCAGAAGAAAGTACAATAAAAAAAACACTAGCCACACACATTTATATCTAATGTAATATACAACTGTACCAGACTCTCCTTGTACTAAAGCATTAAAGACAAAGTGAAGTAAGACCAATCTAAGATCTCACTATAACTCACCTATTTTAATTATCTCTCTTATTTCCTTTCTGATGACTACAGATTGCTTGATATATTACCTTTTTTCATGTAGACCATTCCTGGAAGGGTGTGCATTAAAACTTATGAGAAGTGCATACTTTATCAAACAGTCATTATCCCAAAGTATTAGTATGTCATTCATTAATGGGCATAACTGGTAAGGAAAATAGTAGATGTTTTAATGTGACTGAATAAGCTAGTTCATAATTTTCCCTGCCTAAAGTAATTTGGCTACATTCAAATTTCCTAAACACATAGTGGTAGGAAACATTCACATAAATCATCTTATTAAACCACTCTTACTTTTACTATGTATGGTGTGGATTCCAAATTGCATCACCACTCCAGGCACATATTATCCATTTTCACACACAAAACACATGGGTGGGGAGGAATTAAGAAAAATGTGTTGTGAACCGCATAGCTCCTGAGATATTATCCACTCTTGATGGAGGAGTTAGTAGTTGCACAGAGGTTTAGAGCAGTGGTTCTCAAACTTTTGTACTAGTGACCCCTTTCTGATAGCAAGCCTCTGAGTGCGACCCCCCTAATAAATTAAAAATACTTTAATATATTTAACACCATTATAAATGCTAGAGGCAAAGCGGGGTTTGGAGCGGAGGCTGACAGCTTGCGACCCCCCATGTAATAACCTTGTGACCCCCTGAGGGGTCCCAACCCCCAGTTTGAGAACTGACAAAGAAATGTTTATAACAAGTCAATAGAACACATGAGATTAGATCACTTAAAATGCCAGTACCATTCAAGATAAGGAGGCATGATTAAACAAAAAACTAAAATTACCACCTTTATTGGACTCAGTCTCAGAACTCATGGTGGCAGGGCTTAATTTGTGCCAGGGCTTGCCAGGGCTGAGCCTCAGCACTTCTAAGCTTGGTAGTTCATAGCCCCAGCACCTCTGGGTTTGCTGCATCACTTATGAATGTAAAAAATTGCTCGAGCCCTGGCACCTTTCATTACAAATTAAGTACTGCATGTTAGTTTCATTGCTGCAGGATCTGACCTCTAATTTTCAGCCAGGGCTGGTTATACCCAGTGTGCATATACTTGTTGTCAGAAGAGACGCCTAAAAGCATATACAAGTGAACTGGACATTAAGCTGATTTTCCTCCATTTTTGGATCATATTATACAGTACAGAAGTTGATAACAGTTTTGCCCAGATGCTGCTCAAATAGCAGATGTAGTACAAAAGGATATATACCGTCTAAAGCTGTAAAGCATGTTTACACTGCAAACAGAAACTTTTGGCAGTGTGTCTCAGAGCCTAAGTCTACAGACTGGGGCTCGCACTATGGTACTAAAAATAGCAGTGTAGCTATTCCTACGGGGGAGGGTGGGCTTCAGAGCCTAAGCTGAAGCCCGGATCCAAACATCTTCACCACTATTTTTAGCACTCTAATGGGAGTTCTGCGAGCCTGAATCTGTAGGCGTGTATGTCTACACAGCTATTTTTAATGCTGTAGCATGAGCCTGAGTCTGTAGACCTGGGCTCAGGGTTGCTGCTGTGGGTTTCTTGTCGTGTAGACATACCCTAAGAGGCCATGCAAACCTATGTTCCTGCAGTGGTTAGCACAGAGAGGAAAACCAAGCTTCTGACCTGCCTGGTGGGTGCAAGGCAACACCCTATCAAAACGATGAGGAAAACAACTATTTCAGGGAACCATATCATCTCTTTGGATGCTTTCACACCGAACAGGACACCAGTCAATAAGAAATACACCTTGCCAATTTGGATGGAGTTGGACTCCCATTTCCCAAGGCTACTAGTGATACCAGTTGCAGCTCCATAGCTAAGCCTGAGTTTTGCACTTAACAAAAAGGATGAATCCCTGCTTTGTTTGTGAAGAATATAGCATAACCCCCTAAAAAAACAGAATTTATTCTGAGAGTAGAGAATGAATTTTATGAGAATTTAAAAGTAAATCAGTCAATTGTTCACAAGCTAGAATTAATTACACAACAGATACTTTTAAAAAAATGTCACTTAATGTCAGACCTTTGAGGGGAAAATGATGAGGAGGGGGAATATTAAATTGTGAGACAACCCAGTGTTTCCACCTCTGTCTAATGCCAAGTTTCTTGCTTCATTGTAGTCTGTTTCCAAGACATCAACATCTTTCTCAATGGTTTTCTTATATGTCAACTGTTGCCTTCCTCTTTTCCATCTTCCACCAAGTGGTATCCAGTCAAGGGCTTGTCCAGGAATACAGTTTTTTAACACCCCTACAACATGCCCAAACCACTTGAGCCGTCTTTCTTGAATCATTATCTGTACAGTTTGTTGGACAGTCTTTTGTAACATATCATTAGTTACTTTATCCTGCTAGCAGACACCAACTAGTCTCTGCAAGCATCTCTGATGGAATGCATTGTTTCCTGTAGTGGGCTTCTAGCATTTGCCAAGTTTCAGAAGCATATAACAATGTGAGTTTCATAATGACATTGTATAACTTTATCTTGGTTCTTGCATGACTCTCCTTATTTTTCCAAATATTTGCCAGTCTTGAAAAAAGCTCCATTTGCCTTTCCAGTTCTTTCTTTCACCTTCTTATGGAGCTGGCCATCGGCAATGATTGTGCTTTCAAGATATACAAACTTGTTAACCATGCCATATTAGTCACTATCAATCACAAATGTACCATCAATGCTGACTTCTTTTTCGACAATCATGACTTTTTTTTCCTTTTGGCCGATTCTTAAGCCTACTTTAGCAGCCTCACATTTGACATTGATAGCGGTCTCCCTCATGGCATTGCCATCTATGTCCAAGAGAACAATATCATCTGCAGAGTAAAGATCTTGAAGTTTTCCCTCAACTCAACTTAACTCCTGTATCTCCCTTTGATATTGCTCTTTGCATCTCAATCTATCACAATGCAGAAAAGAAGGGATGATATGATGTCTCTCTTCTGCACTTCAGTGATATCAAACCAATATGTCTCTCCACTTTCTGTCCTTATACAGCATTTTGAGCAGTCATACAGCATGCTGACTGGTGACACTGTGTTTCTGGGAAGCCCACATTGTCACAAGATCTTCCATAGTGTCTCTCTCTATGAATGCAACTGAAAGCTTTGGTGAAGTCTATGAAGATCAACAACAGTCTTCTATGGGGGACAAGCCCTTTCT